>NC_089722.1:43672696-44004196 GCF_035083965.1 Branchiostoma lanceolatum
AACCACTATACAAAATCTTGTCGAGAGTATCAAAGAGTAATGAAATAAAGTAACAGTATTAGCTGGTGCATGGAAACCAAAGAAGTTCATAGAAGTAATATTATAGCAGTAAAAATAAGATATAGATAAAATGATAGCAGATAAATGGTAAACCTTAACTAACATTTCTATACCTAGCTGAAGCAGGAAACAATGGAATTTATGTACTAAAAACAAACGAAATTGATATAAATAACAATACACAACTCGAGGGGAGTATGATAAACAGTGCCAGCTGGGTGGCAAGTGGATTACTTATTTAACCATAGTTGTATGGGGGGGAGGGCGGCAGGTGAAAATAGTATAAGTAATAACAGTGGAGTCTTGGCAGTAATCTGGGTGTAAACAGCTATAGTGCGAAGAGCTATAACGGGCTAGGTTTACATGTAGCTGTGGTTTGAGGATATGATGTTACAAAGTAACTGATAACAATCAACAGAGAGTAGTGAGATTTAACAATGATAAACCATAGTTATCGTTTAATAAGCAGCCACGGTGCATTCTGGTCTGAGGTCAAAGTTTAAGTTCTCTTATTTGTAACCAATCAATTGTAAAGATGTGTTTGCAACATTTCCGCTTGGAAGTTATTACCCTTGCTGTGTTGGAACTGTGAGAAGGCTTATTCATACCGAAGAAAATCTACATCTACGCAGTCTGTATCAAGTACTTTGTGTCTGTAGTTTTCCTTTAAAAAAGATACAACAGAAAGGAGCATACTTAATTAGAAATACTGTAAGTGTTAAGAATGTTGAGGTTTTAAAACTCAATAAGAAACTTATTTCTGTCAAATCTAATATAGGCTATCCTGACAGCTCACATCCTAACCTATCTTGTGCTTCAGTGTAACAAGTGTGCATGATGTTATAGGCTGTATGTGATGTTTATTTTCCCACTTATGCTCTAACCTATACACTATATATTGGAACACTAATAATCATGCTATCATGTAGAGTGTTTAACATTATGTAGAATCGCGAAGTTTGTAATATGAAGCGACTTTCATGGCCGATATTTAAGAACAAAGTTGATTCAAAGTATGGTAATTTTCGACAAGCGAAATAAAAACGTTTAATAGATGAACAGGTTCCATTCCATTTTCCCTTGTGTGGTTGATGTAAGTTATTGTGATGCTGTACAGGTTACAGGCACCATCGTTATTATTATCACTTTCATCAAAGCATAGAACTCTTTTCCTGACGTAATTCTTTACGCACCCTACGAAATTCCTTCCGAAAATAAAAGCGTTTAATAGATATTATTATCATTTTCATCAAAGCACCCCCAAGAAACTCATTTCCTGGAGTAATTCCTTCCGTAACCGGTGATTTTTGCCACACCCAAAAGAAATTCCTGCGCATATTTTAGCCGTATCCACTTTCAGTTCTTGCAGCACTCGGTTATTCCTACCGTATCCACCAGACGATGTACTTTTGTGCCGTACCCAATGGTGCTGCACAGTCACAGTCGTGTCTGAATACCTAGCCTTTACCAAGGCAAACACCGAGTGGGGTTGTACAAATCACACCCAGTTTTGAAAACGTTTATATATTTGTTCAACCTTTAGTGCGAAGCGGTCTAGAGAGAAGCAGAAATCAGTTTTGAGGTGAAGATTCATCAGAGTAAAAAAAACCTCGATGATCGGAGAGTAGACAGTGAATTTGGTGGTTTAGAAATTACCATACATATATTTGCCAAACTGTTCTTCATACACTACTTACCCTCACCCCCACCGTACTCCTGTTTCCATTCTGAACCTATAAACACAACCCCCCCCCCCCCGGTATCTGCGGCGTGGGGTCGTTGGCAGGACGAAGGCCGGTGCATCCTGGGGTGCCGGGCACAGTTGTAGCATGTTAAAGAAGGCCGCCACCGGGCAAAGTGGAGAGCCTGGAATAGCCAGTATTGGTACAATGAGGTCTCGTTCGTTGGCTTGGATAGTCTTGGACCAATTATTACGGATGAGAAGACCCTCCTCCGCGTACAAGATGTCACAGCGCCGCAGATGCTTGTTCTGCTCGAGACTCTTGGGTGAGGTCGGAACGAGGTTGGACCTTCTCAGGTATGCAAAGAATCCGATCAAAAGGGCAGTCCAGGTGGTGGCATCTTTTAGGAATGGCCAGGTTTAGAAACTGTCGGACTCGAAAGAGAAACTCTGGGGTGATGGGGTGGGCTTCTTTGGGACGGTGACGCAGCAGCTTTTTCAGCCCCCGCAATGTCTGCTGGAGTTCAAAGTGTTGTAGGCTGAACTCGAAATGTCCGTGAAACTGATGAAGTAGTTTCACCGCTGAGAGGTAGTGTGCGATGGTGTCTTCGGCACGCAGCTGGAGCTGGTCTTGATGAACTGTCAATCTGGCTGTGCTAAACTACTCTAATCTATTCTACTCTACTGGAAAGAGTCAAGAGTTTCGGGTGTGCGTAGTATTCCAGGCTGATGACGATCTCGCTGCAGGACGCTGCCGCGGACTCCGAGCCGGACCGGAAGGTTAAGTCGCATCGACGTGGAGTGGGGGGGGGGGCCTTGAGTACGCTGCTGTAGATGCACACCGCGTTCTTGTAGACCGTGTAGGTACGGGTGGAAAGGGAGGAGGGCGTGCGATGAGGAACTACCGCTCGTGGAAGCTCGTGGATAAGTTGTTCGGTTCGCGAGAAGTAACATGGCTGCTCAAATCACGGGCCGAAGTCTCGCGAGACCCCGCTTCAAGGGCGGGAAGTGAGTGAGGGAGGGGGGCTGTCGGTCCGATCGTTGTAGACTCTCTGTAAATACGCTATTGTGGGACGGCAACCCGCAGGTTTCTTGGCAGGTTCTTGTGCCTCGGCAGTTGGGAAACGTCGCACGGTAGGTTGAGAGGCTTGATTAAGGCTCAGAATGTGGATGTCGGGGAAACTTACACGGGGCAGGCGGGTGTGCAGTCCCTGGGGCTGGTGAAGAAACCTCGCTGCAGAACGCCGCCACAGATTACGAACAGTGTAGAGACAGCCGGAATCAGTCTTCGGGTGAAACTCTTGCTTAGAACTGCGAATCCAGGTGGACAACGTTTCTGGGAGTCCTTGCACGCTACTGTGGTTGCACACCGCGGCCCTGCGTTAACATTGCGAGGGAGGCGAGCCGGCCGCACAAGGCGGCGGATTTCGCGTTGAGAGCGTGGCACGAGCGGAGGTCAGAGGTTGCTTCCTCCAGCGTAATTCCCTACGATTGGTCCAGACCAATCCTACTATCACAACCCCCCCCCTCGCACCCGATACAACCTCCATCTTGTCCCCAGGCTCTACAAGGTCATACAAGTAAATCTAACCTTTTTGGCGAAGGCAACCAAGAAAAAGAATGCAGAAAGGGCAGTAGTCGTGTAAACGCATTCTACAATGTAGGCAGAACTTCCCACACAATAACTGGGTAACGAGGGACAAATGATGACCTTTCACCCCACGCTAAGTTCACCTTTCACCCGTGACTTTTCATAGAAGACGCTTGCAGGATTTGTGAAGGTAGAAATCAACCCTGGAAGCAGGTAAGAAAGCGAGTTATGATAAATGACTACCCTTTCGTGCCGCAGAGGAGCTATATGTCGTTTCTGTGATGTACGGGGCACATTAGGACGGAATGTAAGGCTTTTCTGTGTGGGAAAATTAGGGAGGGGAGGGGGGCGACACCACACGTCACGAGGCAAAAATATAGTCGTTTTTGTCAGAAAAAAACTCCACAAAGGTTGTTACAGAACCACCAAAATAAGACAGAAGTACAATAGAAAACATGAGATCGGAAGAATTTACAAATATGGTTTGTAAAGCAGATTCGAAAGTGAAGAGGGGGGGGGTACAAGTGGGTCATGTTTGGAGGTAATTAAATGGGAGCGGTGGATGCAAAGTCGTTGTGGCAGCTTCCTGGTTTTGGAATCAGCAGAAAAATGATCTTTAATCTTTAATATCAACATGGCAGAAATACAAGTAATTTATACAATGCCACGGTATATTATGTTACCCCAGTTACCCCTGAATTGCGTTGATCTTACAAATCCCATCTATACACACAACGCAACAAAGAAGACAAAAACCGGAAATCAACACAAAATGCACTCTAGAACTTAGTGGCAGTAGTTAAGACTAGAGTAGACATTTGTTATACTGTTATTGTCTGTCCGCCCACTCCGTGTTACATGTACATGTACTTGCAATTAGCCTACGGGCAGGAATTTGCAATAAAACTTTTCATATATTATTTTTTATTGATGTGTTTCACATTTTAAATGTATTTGTCTATTAGGTTAGACATGGCAGAGGCAGGTAATGGGTCTCTCACTGCTGTTCCCAAGAGCTTTTGTGATGGGTCTCCTACTGGAGTTTCATTGCACAGGAATGCAAACAATATTGAAGACCAGCCAGAAGCACAGACTGATGAGAAACCCTACATGTGCGGTGAGTCTGGGTACAGGTCAGCTAAAACATGTGGCCTAACCGGACATAGGAGAATCCATATGGGTAAAAAATCTTACAAGTGTAACCAGTGTGCCTATTCTGCTGCAGATAAATCCGCCTTGGACAGCCATCTAGCAATACACATGGGTGAAAAACCCTACATGTGCGAGAAATGCGGGTACAAGACAGCCAACAAGATTGACCTACTTAGACATATGAGAACCCATACTGGTGAAAAACCCTTCAAGTGTGACCATTGTGACTATTCTGCTGCACAAAAATCAGCCTTGAAGAGACATCTAGCAAGACACTCTGGACAAAAACCCTACATGTGCGGAGAGTGCGGGTACAGGTCAGCTGACAGGAGTAACCTATCCAGACATATGAGAACCCATACAGGTGAAAAACCATACAAGTGTGACCAGTGTGACTATTCCGCTGCACAGAAATCCCATTTGAACGAACATCTCGCAAAACACACCGGTGAGAAACCCTACATGTGTGACGATTGCGGGTACAGGACAGATGACAAGGGTAGCCTTTCCAAACATATCAGAACCCATACAGGTGAAAAACCCTTCAAGTGCGACCAGTGTGATTATTCTGCAGCACGTAAATCCACCTTGGACAGCCATCTAGCCAAACACACTGGTGAGAAACCCTACATCTGTGGGGAGTGCGGGTACAGGGCAGCTCAAAAGCGAAACCTATCCGAACATATGAGAACCCATACTGGTGAAAAACCCTACAAGTGTGACCAGTGTGACTACTCTGCTAGACAGAAATCCACCTTAGACAGCCATCTAGCAAAACACTCAGGGGAGAAACCCTACATGTGTGGGGAGTGCGGGTACAGGTCAGCTGACAGGAGTAACCTATCCAGACATATGAGGACCCACACTGGTGAAAAACCCTACAAGTGTGACCAGTGTGACTATTCCGCTGCACAGAAATACCATTTGAACCGACATCTAGCCAAACACACTGGTGAAAAATCCTGAAATGAATTTCCGTCAAATCTAACATAGGCTATCCTGACAGCTAGATTTGTACTGACATCCTACAAAATATTGTGCTTCAGTGTAAGTCCGAGGCTTTAACGAGTGTGGATAAAGTTAGAGGCTGTGATGTTTACTTGCTCCCTTATTTGCCAACCTGTAACATTTTACACTATATTATATTTTAACACTAATGATTATACTATACCTGAAGTGTTTAACATTATGAAGAATTGTGAAGCTCGTGTTATACGAAGCAATTGCCATAGTTGACTGATATGTAAGGACGCAGTTCATTCAAAAAAGAGTTCCACGACCTCATATCTCCATGAACAATTGAATGAATGAGTTAATGACTGGTTTATTTGATGAACATGGTCAATGAAAAGTATGTCGCAGCCGCAAATGGCTGAATCGGATAATTTTTGCACAGGTGCGTTCTTAGGCCTTCTTAACCATAAGGCGATTCAGACTCTTAACTAAAGTTATTTTGTAGCCGTACATCATTCGTCAGTCTACCAAACGGTAAAAGTTAAGATAATAAGCACCTGTTCTATTCAATTTTTAATTTTGTCGCATATGTATGTTGTTGTGCTGGCCGGACAGGGTCACATCTTTCTAGCGCTATGGATTCCATTTTCATCACACAGCACCCCCATGTAACTCCTTTACTGTTGTACCCCGTTATTCTTGCCGTACGCACTAGAAATTCGTGCCGTAGCCACTATCATGAATCACATGATTACTACCAACACTGATGTGCTTCCATGATAATAATAGTTTATATTTACACTGAGAGCTAACACGGATTCAGAAAGTATATCTGTTTGCGTACAGAGTATATAATGTGCGAACACCAGTTATAGACGCAAAATATTCCAGGCAAAAAAAACACTGTATTTTGTGTACAAGATGGTACGCACCTCCGTTGGTGAATTTTCTTCCCATATCAACTGCATAAACCCGTGTATGACATTCTCTGATGACAAAAAAGCAAACAAGCTGAAAACAGAAATGGCAGTGGATAAGTGTTAGGCCTTTTGTAATGTATGCAGAAATTCCCTCCCAATTAGTGGGTAATCAGGCGCAAAGTAATTACTACAAACACAGATGAGCTTCCATGATAGAAATATATTTACTACTAAGAGCTAACAAAGGGACAGAAAGTATATCTACATGTATATGCGTACATAATGTATAATGTGCCAACGCCAGTTATACACGCAAAATAACCAAGGCAAAAAAACACCAGTTACAAAGTGTCTTTTGTCTCCGTTGGTGATTTTTTTCTTCCCATGTAAATACCCTGTATGTGACATTCTCTTTTGCCAAAAAAAGGATAACAAAAAGAGCAGCGGATGGGTGTAGCCCTTTTGAAATGTCTACAATGAAGGCAGAAATATCCACAGAAACTGGGTAACCAGGCGCACAATATGACCTTTCACCCCAAGTCAAGTTCACCTTTCACCCGCCGCTTAGCTTAGGTAAGAAGAGACTTGCAGGATTGTGAAGAGAAAAATCAACACTAGAATCAGGTAAGAACTTGAGTTATGCTAAATACCAGAGGAGCTATAGGTCGTTTCTATGGTGTACGGGCCACACTAGGACGAAATGTAAGGCTTTTCGGAGGTCGAGAGAAGGGGGGAGGGGGCGAAACCACACGTCACGTATTTCGGGATAGAAGTGCCGTTTTTGTTAGAAAAATCCCAAGAGGGGTGGCAACTGCAATAGAGAGAATGTGGAAATGAAACGAAAAGCAAATTTAATTTTGACCATGCGTGGTCAACTTTGGAAAAATGGTTTGTTTAAGGAGGTTATGGTTTGTTGTATAACAGATTCATGATACTGAAGGGGGGGGGGGAGGCACAGAAAGAAGAAGTCTCAGTTTCTGCTTGTGACAAATCTGGGTGAAATAGTAGTGATAAAATCAGGCTGCTTACTCTATATGAATAAAGGTATATGAATAATGTGTAACAAATTGTTTAATGCTTTAGTAACTGTCCTTCAAGGTAGCAGAACACAGTTTCTATAGTTAAGGACCACAAAGTGACCCACATCGACGTGGATAAAATCATAGTACATTAGTAGGGTACCCTACAAAATCACAACAAACAAATATGTTGAAGTCGAGGGTACGATCTACAAAATAACTGAAAAGCAAAAAAAGTTATGGTTTTTTAACAATTTGACGGCCACTTTGATATGGGGTCATGCGGGGTCATGCGGAAGTGAAGCCGACTCACCTCGGCAGGCAGCTGCAAAGGTCACGCGCATTTATACGCCGAATGGGAAAACTTCACAGTCTCATTCCTACGATCTAAAAGCCCACTTATTATACTGCCATACAGTAAAGTTTGTGCCTCGCTGGCATTCACGATAACGTTTTTACACACGGTTCAAGGTTTAGGGCGCACTATTTTCTTACCGCTACGTCACAGACTCCGGGGGTCGCGGCGAAATACTGTGTACCCATACCTCAATGTATTGGCACCCAGGCGGTAGCCGTAGCGACTAACGAAGGTAATCTTTGCTTGATATTACATATACTTTCCCTTCTCAGTCGTGGGGCACGACACAATTTCACTTCTACTCGTGCGACGCCGGCCTTCTAACTTGCACGCCGGGCCCGATTCTTGTTCTCCCTGAACTCCCAACGCACTTACATACGTCGCCGGGCGCTTTAGCAACGCCGCAAACCGCAAGTTAATCCACAACAGGGCTTGATGCGGCAAAAGTCAATGGAAAACAGCATCGGGCCCACCATTTTGGTTCTAAATACAACGTCATGGCTTGTACAGCCTGATTGGTCAAGCCCAGTCATGTGAGTAAACGCACCAAGTGCGTTGGGAGTTCAGGGAGAACAAGAATCGGACCCGGCATGCAAGTTTAGAAGGCCGGTGTCGCACAAGTAGAAGTGAAATTGTGTCGTGCTCCACGACTAAGAAGGGAAAGTATATGTAATATCAAGCAAAAACTCCCTTCGTTAGTCGCCACGGCTACCCAGGCGTTTACTTATTTAGTTCTAACTGTGATAACGCTATACCACTCGATTTGTAAGATTTGTTGCAAGATTCCTAAATGTGCCAAGTCCTGTTATGTCCAATACCTGGCCACTAATGTGTGCTTCATCATTTCAATTTTTGTCCACTAGGTTAGACATGGCAGAGGCAGGGAATGGGTCTCCTACTGCTGTTCCCCACAGCTTCTGTGATGGCTCTCCAACTGGAGTTTCATTGGACAGGGATAAAAGCAATGTAAAAGACCAGCCAGCAGTGTCCTGGCATTTCTGGGGTGGGTATCCTACTGGAGTTTCACGGGATAGAGACACAAGCAATGCTGAAGACCAGCCGTCAGAAACCAAGACAAGTTTTGACAATCAGCCAGAAGAAAACACTGGTGAGAAACACTACATGTGTTCCGGGTGCGGGTACAGGGCTAAGTACAAGTCCAAGTTGTTCAGACATATGAGAACCCATACTGGTGAAAAACCGTACAGGTGTGACCAGTGTGACTACTCTGCTGCACAGAAATTCCATTTGGACAGGCATCTAGCCAACCACACTGGTGATAAACCCTACATGTGCGGAGAATGCGGGTACAGGACAACTGACAGGTCTCACCTATTCAAACATATGAGAACTCATACTGGTGAAAAACCCTACAAATGTGACCAGTGTGACTACTCTTCTGCAGCGAAGTCCTCAATGGACAGTCATCGAGCCAAACATACCGGTGAAAAACCCTATCAGTGTGGGGAGTGCGGGTACAGGACAGCTCACAAGCGTAGCCTATCCAGACATATGATGAGAACTCATACAGGTGACAAACCCCACATGTGCAGGGAGTGTGGGTACAAGACAGCTGAGAAGCATGAGCTATCGAAACATCTAAGAACTCATACAAAACCCTACATGTGCGGGGAGTGCGGGTTCAGAACAACCCAAATGTATAACTTATCCCAACATATGAGAACTCATACTGGAGAAAAACCCTACAAGTGTGACCAGTGTGACTATTCCGCTGCACAGAAATCCACTTTAGACCAACATCTAGCCAAACACACCGGTGAGAAACCCTACATGTGTGAGAAGTGCGGGCACAGGACAGCTCACAAGTATCACCTATCAAAACATATGAGAACCCATACTGGCGAGAAACCCTACAAGTGTGGCCAGTGTGACTATTCCGCTGCACAGAAATATCATTTGGACCAACATCTAGCCAAACACACCGGTGAGAAGCCCTACATGTGTCGGGAGTGTGAGTTTAGGACAGCTCACAAGCATCACCTATCCGAACATATGAGAACCCATACCGGTGAAAAACCCTACAAATGTGACCAGTGTGATTATTCTGCCAGAAAGAAGAGCACCTTGAACAGACATCTAGCCAAACACACCGGTGAGAAACCCTACATGTGTAGTGAGTGCGGGTACAGGACAGCCGACAGGCGTAACCTATCCGTGCATATGAGAACCCATACTGGTGAAAAACCCTACAAGTGTGACCAGTGTGACTATTCCGCTGCACAGAAACATCATTTGGACCGACATCTAGCCAAACACACCAGTGAGAAACCCTTAATGTTTGGGGAGTGCGGGTACAAAACAACTAACAATTCTGACTTATCCGAACATATGAGAATCCACACAGGAGAAAAACCCTTCAAGTGTGACCAGTGTGATTATGCCGCTGCACATAAATCCACATTGGACCGACATCTAGTCAAACACACTGGAGAAAAACCCCACATGTGTGGGGAGTGCGGGTACAGAACAGGTCACAAATCTGCCTTATCCAGTCATATGAGAACCCATACTGGTGAGAAACCCTACATGTGTGGGGAGTGCGGATACAGAACAGGTCACAAATCTGCCTTATCCACACATATGAGAACCCATACTGGTGAGAAGCCCTACAAGTGTGACCAGTGTGACTATTCTGCTACATTGAAATCCACTTTGGACAGCCATCTAGCTAAACACACTGGTGAGAAACCCTACATGTGTGGCGAGTGCGGGTACAGGACAGCTGACAAGAGTCACTTATCCAGGCATATGAGAACCCATACTGGTGAGAAACCCTACAAGTGTGGGGAGTGCGGGTACAGAACAGGTCACAAATCTGCCTTATCCAGACATATGAAAACCCATACTGGTGAGAAACCCTTTATGTGTGACAAGTGCGGATACAGAACAGCTCACAAGTGTCACTTATCCAGCCATATGAGAACCCACATTGCTGAATAACGAACCTACAAGTGTAACCAGTGTGAGTATTCAGCAGCTCGAAAATCAGATTTTGTCGGGCATGTAGCTAAACACACTGATGAGAAATGTGTACGAATCGCAGGTACAGGACAACAGAAGTTATTCAGCCATCGATACATATGTATGGAACATTGATTAAGAACACTACATGTGTTCTATCCCAATGTCTGTCTGAGAATATGTCATTTCACAGTTCCAAATGCGCATCTGCTTTCGTGGTGCATTGTCGTCCAAGGTCAATGTGTAAGATTCCTCATTTGTAAACAACGTCGAGACGTGGTTGCGTCATTCCCGATCCCGCTTGGAGTGGATTTAACCTATGACATTACCGACAAACCCCCTGTGGTGCTGGAACTGTGAGAAGACTTATTCATACAGAATAGAATCTGCACAAATATGATAACACTGTGCAGAATCTGTACATCTAGAGTACTTTAGTCTCTATCGAGTACTTTATGTCATGTTACTCAAAAGAAAACGTACAGCAGAGTGGAACATGCTTTGTTTGAATTGCTTTACATGTAGGTGACGCAACAAGGTGTAAAGAAGGTTTTGACACTCGATACCAAACTTATTTCCGTTAAATCTAATATAGGCTATCCTGACAGCTGACTTTGTGCTGACATTTTACTAAAGGTTGTGCTTTATTTCAAGTCTTCATAAAGTTAAAAGCTGATTAATCACTAACCTATACCTATATATTAGTACACGAATAATTATCTTTAATGGAGTGTTTAACATAATCTTCTGTAATATGAAGCGAATTTCATGTTTTATATGTAAGAATATTGATTTAGAATATTTTAAGAAGCATGATTACTGATAACAAGCATAATTACTGATATAATTTCAAAAAGCTGTGCATTTTTCAAGGCTGCGATGTTTTTTTTTCTTACTTACTCATTTACTAGCATATACACTATATATTGGAATAATTATGACTGATATACCTGGAATGTATCATAGTGAACTAAGGTTGTGTTTTGTGAAACGTCTGTCATGGTCGATATGATATTTACTAGCATATACACTATATATTGGGATAATTATGAATGATATATCTGGAATGTATTATAGTCAGCTAAGATTATGTTTTATGAAGCGTCTGTCATGGTCGGTGTGTAAGAACACAGCTGATTCAAAATATGCTAATAAGTTTAATAAAATATTTTACTAATGTTAATGATAATATGCTAATAAGTTTAATAAAATATTTTACTAATGTTAATGATAATATGCTAATAAGTTTAATAGAATATGCTACTAATGTTAATAAAAATATGCTAGTAAGTGTAATAAAAGAACAGGTTTCATTTCATGTTGATCTAGTGTGGTAGGATCTTCGATCTGTCATGGGCGACAGAAAGTTGTGGAAACATGTGTGTCACCTCTAACTCAAGAGGATGAACTGAACTGAACTGAAACTGGTAGATGCTACCATGCTGGCCGTACAAGTGAAAACGTTCCAACTCTCTCTAACAGACCTGAAAGAAATGTTACAGGGTTACCTGACTTACCAAAAGGTTTAAAAGATAAAAGGCTTGGTTCATGTAGCAAAACACAAAGCCCTGCATGCGTGGTGAATGTGATTACGAGGCAACTCAGAGGAAAAGTTAAAAGGAATGGTTTCCTCAATAACGACGCTGAATGTTAGATTATTCTTCAATCTACAGCCCATGACATAATAAACAAAACATATCCCATCTGGCCTAAAGGAAATGTCACAGGGTTACCTGACTTACAGAAGGGTTAAAGGTTAAACGGCTTCGTTCCCTCAATAATGAATGTTAGATTATACATAAATCAACAGCCCATGACATAAACAAAACAAAACATATCCCACCTGTAATGAAAATATGGAAGACGAGTCTTATCGTCTATCCAGTTACGCAGACATTAAAAGAATGAGCTGGGTGTTGGCGGTTCGAGGTTGTAATGTCTTTTTCATTCGTCTTCCACTGTCTCGGTAAAAGAAACCGAACCATTAAGTTGGAACTTGGTGTCAGTGGCTAAGAAGGGAGTAGTCATATGTTACATTGTTCATCATTTTCTGCGCGTCTACTCCGTGTTACATGTACGTGTACTTGAAATCAGCCTACAAGCAAGAATTTGCAAAGAACTTTCAATTTAAAAGTGGGCAAAGGCAATCTTAAACCCGGCAATAATTAGAAAAATAGAATGTAACTGTCGATACAGAGGGAGAGAACACTCACCGAGAACTATAACGTGAAGTATAATGATTAGTCAAAGGTTTATTTTGTGTGCACAAGATGCTAACCCACCTCCATTGGTGATTTTTCCCATCTAAATTACAGTCCCCTGTATAAAAGTTCAGACTTAACAAAGAAAGAAAGAAGCTGAAGGAAGAAATGAAGAAAGGAAGGAAGGAAGGAAGGAAGGAAGGAAGGAAGGAAGGAAGGAAGGAAGGAAGGAAGGAAGGAAGGAAGGAAGGAAGGAAGGAAGGAAGGAAGGAAGGAAGGAAGGAAGGAAGAAAAATAAACATACCAAAAGAATCCAGAAAGGTAAGCTAAGCAAATGGGTTCAACCATAATATAAACATGTAGGCGGAACTTTCCACACACTAACTGGGTAACGAGGCACAAAATGTGACCTTTCACCCCACCCTCAGTTCACCTTTCACCCGCTGCTTCGTTAGAGACGCTTGCCGGATTGTGTGAAGGGAAAATCAACAATAAAAGCAGGTAAGAACTTGAAATATACTACATATCTATCTTACCGTGAAGCAGAGTGGCTATAGGTGGTTTCTATGGTGTACCGGTCACATTAGGACGTAACGTAAAACTTTTCGGGGTGAGAAAATTGGCGCTTGGGGAGGGGGGCGGGGGCGAAACCACAAGCCACGTTGTTCGGGACAAAGGGTCCGTTTGTGTTAGAAAAGCTCTAATAAGGGTGCTACAGTATCACCAAAATATGACAGAATATTACAATAGAAACCCTTTTTAGACTAAAAACAGGTTTCCGGGTCGTGCATGCAACTTTGGAAAAACTGTTGGTAAAGAAGATTCATAAACATTAGGGGGGGGGGGGGGGCAGCAGAGAGAACAACTGGGTCAGGTTTCAGCGTCATTACGATTCCAGTTGAGGTTCAACCCTTGTTGCAGCAACTTTTTTTTGGTAGAAGTTTTTTGGCAGAATAAGAATGCAATCTTGACTTATCCTTATTCTAAGATTGATGTGTTTGACCTTTTCAATTTTTCATCCGTTAGGTTAGACATGGCAAAGGCAGGTGATGGGTCTCCTAGTGCTGTTCACCAGAGCTTCTGTGATGCCCGGTCTCCTACTGGAGTTTTAGGGGACAAACATCAGAGCAATTTAGAAGACCATCCAACGAAAAGCAAAGCCAGTTTGGACAAAAAGCCATCAGAAAATTCGGTTGAGAAACCCTTTATGTGTGAGGAGTGCGGGTACAGGACAGCTAACAAGAGTCACATATCCAGACATATGAGAACCCATACTGGTGAAAAACCCTACAAGTGTAACCAGTGTGACTATTCTGCTGCACAGAAATATTATTTGGATCGACATCTAGCCAAACACGCTGGTGAGAAACCCTACATGTGTGGGGAGTGCGGGTACAGGACAGCTCACAAGCATCACCTATCAAAACATATGAGAACCCATACTGGTGAAAAACCCTACAAGTGTGGCCAGTGTGACTATTCCGCTGCACAGAAACATCATTTGGACCAACATCTAGCCAAACACACCGGTGAGAAGCCCTACATGTGTGGGGAGTGTGAGTTTAGGACAGCTCACAAGCATCACCTATCCGAACATATGAGAACTCATACTGGTGAAAAACCCTACAAATGTGACCAGTGTGACTATTCTGCTGCAGAGAAATCCACATTGGACAACCATCTAGCCAAACATGCTGGTGACAAACCCTTCATGTGTGGAGAGTGCGGGTACAGGTCAGCTGACAGGGGTAGCCTATACAGACATATGAGAACCCATACTGGTGAAAAACCCTACAAGTGTGACCAGTGTGATTATTCTGCTGCACAGAAATGCAATTTGGACAGTCATCTATCAAAACATACTGGAGAGAAACCCTACATATGTGGGGAATGTAAGTACAGAACAACTAAAAAGTCTAATTTATCTGAACATATGAGAACCCACACAGGAGAAAAGCCCTACAAGTGTGACCAGTGTGATTATTCTGCTGCAAAGAAATCCACCTTAAACAGCCATCTAGACAAACACACCGGTGAGAAACCCTACATGTGTGATGAGTGCGGGTACAGGACAGCTCAAAAGCTCAAGTTATCCAGACATATGAGAACTCATACAGGAGAAAAACCCTACAAATGTGACCAGTGTGATTATTCTGCTGCACAGAAATCCAATTTGGACCGACATCTAGCAAAACACTCTGGAGAAAAACCATTCATGTGTGGGGAGTGCGGGTACAGGACAGCTCAAAAGCTCAAGTTGTCCATACATATGAGAACTCATACAGGAGAAAAACCCTACAAATGTGACCAGTGTGATTATTCCGCTGCACAGAAATCCAATTTGGACCAACATCTAGCAAAACACTCTGGAGAAAAACCATTCATGTGTGGGGAGTGCGGGTACAGAGCAACTCAAAAGTCTCACTTATCAAAACATATGAGATGCCATACTGGCGTAAAACCCTACAAGTGTGACCAGTGCGATTATTCTGCTGCACAGAAGTACACATTAAAGAGACATCTAACCAAACACTCTGGAGAGAAACCATTCACGTGTGGCAAGTGCGGGTTCAGAACAGCTCGCAAGCATAACCTATTCACACATATGAAAACTCATACTGGTGAGAAACCCTAGTGTGAGCTGTGTGAATATGATTAGCTATTCGAAAATCAGCTGTTGTCCGGCACCTGTCTAAACACGCTGATGAGAAACTCTAAATGTGTACGGGTTGTAGGTACAGGACAACAGAAGTTAACGTTAGCCGACCATACATACATGTACATGTATATGGACCTAGGGGAAATGGATGTGAGAACACTACATGTGTTCAACGCCAGTGTGTGAGTAAAAAGCCGTTTCACAGTTCTGGTGGTGTGGCAAAGAATCAAGCCACAGAGTGGAGCATACTTTCTTAGAAACACTTCTAATGCAAAGAATAAGGAGGCTTTAAAACTCAGTAACAAACTTATTCTGCAGATCTGTCTTTTATAATATAGGCTATCCTGACCCCTAATTTTGCACTGACATCCTATAAAATGTTATTCTATCTTTTAGCATTGCAACAAAGTATAAATAAATAAAACAGGCAGTACAATGTATAACATTGTAACAATTTATAACATTGTATAAATAAACAAGGCAATTATCATAAAGGCTATCCTGACGCCCGATTTTGTATTGACATCCTTTAAAATGTTATTTTATCTTTTAACATTGCAACAAGGCAGTACAATGCTCCATCTGGGCAGCATTGCTGATATCGGTGCCATATAAGTATATAACACGCAATTATGTACATCAGTTCAACTTTCATTTATAGAAATGTTGTGCTTCGGTGTAACGAGTGTGCCGTAAAGTTTGTTAGTAATGTTTATTTTCTATTTTACCAACCTATGCTATATGTATTGAAACACTAATGATTATGCTATGCTTAGCGTGTTTGAAATCATATAGAATTGCAATGTAAGCTTTTGTCATATGAAGCGTCTGCCATTGCTGAAATGTGAGAACACAGTTGATTCAAAATATGCTCATTTCTGACGTGTGAAAATAAAATGTTTAATGAAAGAACATCATCGGAACAGGCTCCATTCAGAATTTGCATCTCCTTTCTCTAAATAATGTTATAACATATGTAACATCACAACATCTTTACTAATGACTAAATACTCTAACGACAAGTTTGGTAGGAACATGTTTTTATTCTTCTCTTCACCCTCAAGATCATGTCCATTTATGAAACATAACTTCATGCTAACCGTTTTAATTCTAATACTACGGAACGTAAACGTGACTTACAGTTTTACTATAACTCTTTTAAATCATTCAACCCGACAACTAAAAGATGCTAATAACATCATCACTATGGATGCATTTCCAAAGCAAACTACAGTACTGCTGGATATCATCACCACCAGGTAATAAGTCATAATAACAAAAACTATTTCTTGTGGGAAATTTCTGCCACATGATTCACTGCACCACCAGGTTTGGGCATGAGGGAAGACACGTTTGCTCCCGCCATGTAACAAAAGTCTCAAACATATAATGACGATGATTTCGGTACACAGCATTTTCATCAGAGATCATTACAGCGTCTGTATGTTAACATCAGGATAAATGCAGGACATGAACATTATCAGAAAAGAAAATTCCAATAATAACAATAATCACATGGGCTGACTTGACCAGTGTGTCTCGTACATTCCATGTCCTTTTGTTGTGTTCATTTGTTTTCTCATCTCCTGTCCATAAACTAAAGACAGAAACAAGCAGACAACAAAAACTAGAATAGTGACAAACTTGTAACAACAGATTGTGTGAACATGTACACATTCGCATGTCTTGTTATCGGCGTGACTTTACCAGTTTGTCTCGTATGCTTTATAAACTGTAGTCGTGGCTTCCATAAAAAACACTACAGAAACTAGAATGACCAGACTGTGAGGACATGTTCACGTTAACATAGATTTTTATCGGCGTGTTTCTTCATGTGCCTCCTCAAATTAGACTTGTCACCCGTAGAATAACTACAAACCTCGCACTTGTAAGGTTTCTCCCCAGTGTGGGTGGCCATGTGACGGTTAAAATCGGCCATTCGTGCTGTAGAATAACTACAAACCACACACTTGTATGCTTTCTCCCCAGTGTGGGTAGCTATGTGCTTCTTCAAAGTGGACATTTGTGCTGCAGAATAATCACAAACCTCGCACTTGTAAGGTTTCTCCCCAGTGTGGGTAGCGATGTGGCGCTTTAAGTTAAACATTTGTGCTGCAGAATAGTCACATAATTCACACTTGTATGCTTTCTCACCAGTGTGGGTAGCCGTGTGATATTTCAAAGCGGACTTTCGTATTGCAGAATAATCACAAACTCCACACTTGTATGGTTTCTCACCAGTGTGAATAGCCATGTGCTGCTTTAAGTGAGACATGTGTGCTGCAGAATAGCCACAAATGCCACATTGGTAAGGTTTCTCCCAAGAGTGTGCAGCCATATGACGCTTCAAATTACACTTCAAAGCTGTGGAGTAAGCACACGTCTCATAGCTGTATAGATTCTCACCAGTGTGTGTAGCCCTGTGCAACTTTAAGTAGGACATATGTACTGCAGAATAGTCACAGAATTCACACTTGTACCGCTTCACACCAGTGTGGGTGGCCATGTGACTCTTCAAATTGCTCTTCCGGGCTGTGGAGTAAGCACACATCTCACAGCGGTATGGCTTCTCACCAGTGTGTGACCTCATATGGACCTTTAAATATGATTGGATGACTGCAGAGTAGTCGCACTGTGGGCATTTGTACGGTCGGTAGTTACTGTGTTTCGCCATGATGTGAAGTTTGAGGTGAGCCTTTCGTGCAGCAGAATAGTCGCAGACAGCGCACTGAAAAGGCCTCTCACCACCGTGAGTTGCCCTGACATCCTTTACAAGGTCTTCCTTTGTTTGTTTACTTTCACCCGCGGCGTGCGACGTCCTAACGTGCCGTTTCAGGGCGGACATCTTGGATGTGGAGAACTCGCATTCCCGACATCTATGTGGTCGCTCACCGCTGTGAGTCTTGCGACGCTGTTTCCTTGTCCCTCCGTGGTCTGTTTCTGGACAAGCCTGTTTCTCTTCTGTCTGTTCATGCAGATCTTCTGCTGCTTCTTCCATCTAGCAAGAGGAAAAAAGTTAAAAATAAACACGAAAACTTGGTATTGTAACATGTTTGACACAATGAAAAGAAATGATGTTCAGAAGAAGCCCGCAATTGTTCAGGTGTGTCTTTTTTTAAACAACATAACTTCGTATCTTGGTTGTTGTATGTTCTTAACTGTTCGTCACAGCAAGAGGAAACCGACCTAGTTTTTCACGCGAGAGGCAAAACATCACCTGACATCATACACTACTTCCTTAGCATAACAGGAAGCAAACATTGCGACAGCCCTTCTTACGTCACCACTTTAGCATGCCGGGAAACAAGAATGTATGGCCTTTCCCCCGAACATGTCCACTCGTTCCCAAAGTCTCACCTACCACCCCAGAACGATCCCTCTCTATTGGTGTAGGGATGTCACGATGTCATCTCGTGTCCAAAATTATCTTGGCTCTCTACAAGCGTCCACACCATGAATGTGTGTTGAACAGGCCGAGAGTCGGAGCACGGATCTGAACGGAAGCAAGTATGCTCCCACAGGACCAGCTGTGCGCGGCTGCACAAGGAGGGCTACTCCAGCTGGCCAGGTTCTAACTCAGGGCTCCTTGCTCTGTGGCAAGATTTCGTTGGACCTGTGTAGGCCTTGTCTACCTGGCCTGTCTACCCTGACTGTCTACCTTTTTTTGGACCCCAAGGGTATGCATGGGGGTTTAATGGATTTTCATTGCGGAAAAACTGGGTCAATGCAATTCAAGATGTGTCTGAGCTGGATGGAAGACAACACCTATTGGTGATGGGTTGGGGGGGGGGTGAAGATGACATTAGATGACACAGTTTTCCGGCTGGAATAAGTTCCATAAGAAGTTGGTGCATATACACGTAGTTGACAGTAGAAATCCTAAAGACATTAGATGACACAGTTTTCAAACTAGAATACTTTCCATAAGAAGTTGGTGCATAAACACGCAGTTAACATAGGGAAAATCGGTCAACTTTAACTCGATAAGTCTCCTTTCACACATAAGCCCGATTCCTTCGGTAATAAGCAGTTGATTAGTCTACGTCTGACGAGTACAAGGACAGCTTCCGTTGCCTGATCTGGCCCGTGCCGACCGTTTTATTGAGTTTTTCCGTGACCATGTCTTGTGACTCAAAACGGCGCGTCACAAGATAGCCAGGGTAGACAGGCCAGGTAGACAGGGCCAGCTTTTCCCGCAAACCCGTGTAGGCCCTGGATACAGTCTGGCATCCAGGCTAACCGAGTCTTCAACTAAGTCTCCCAGGGACCGCTCTCCGTACATCTGGTACTTATTACAGGGATGCCATGACGTCACCTAGTGCCGTGTCGTTTGTGTCTAAATGTCGGAACTAAACACCACGTCGACAAGACATAAAATGTGCCCTGAACAGACCGACAGTCAGAGCATGGATTTGAACGACAGCAAAGGTTCTATTATCCGGCTAGCGGCTGTGCACGTTTACGTACTGAGATCGTCATAGCTGACACTGTGACAGATTTTAGTTCTATCGCCCCCCTCCCATCCCCCTCCCCCCCCCATATCCCGGCACCAGCACGACAGGGAGTTGTAAAAAACAGACTCCAGTCTAACCTGAGACACAGATTGGCCGCCAGGACGCTCTCGGAACGACGCCTCCTCTGTCAGGTTGGACGACATTTCTCTCCGAACTTGAGTCGGGGATGTCTCCGAGTGGCGAGTATGGCTAGTATCAGGGCCATCACAGGCGGGCCATGACAGGCGGGCCACGACAGACGGAATGTACCATTTCATGTGTGTAGGGGTGTGCGGCCCCAAACAGAACGGCGTGGAGGACAGTATGCAGAGCTAGAGGCGCCACTTGCCATTCCCAGAGTATGCGAGGATGAGTGAATGGGGGTGTACAGCTACAGCAAGTGCGAAATCGTACGAAATGGAACAAAATCGAACGAAATGGAATTAAGTGTATGGATGAACTTTATTCCTCGACAGTTGTACATGGTACAATGTATGGCAAGAATGACAAAGCAATTTATAAGCATAGTCTATTCTAAAAACTATGACTATATGGATATGGACGTAAAAGGCGTAATGACATATTGTGTGTTAAACGTTTCTGTCTGTTACAATACATTCTCTCTTTTGTAAAGCGCTACAAATGCATTGGCTTAAGTACGTAGATATATATAAGTAGCTTGAAAATGTCTGTGTTTGTGTTTATCTTTGGCAAGTTTTTTGGATACTAGATTTACAGGTGATCATATTTTCGCCTATCTACACATTCTACTGTACTAGTATAGGCTGGACATTAGAAAATGATATTCATCTTCGACGCTATCTTGACATGAGGGACATCGTCTCTGGTTGGCTAAACATTATAATACCGACCTTTTTCTATTTCTAGGCTAGGCAGTGTGCACGCACTGATTTTTAATTTGTTATATCAACTAAAAAAGATTTATTACGAATTGATGAAATATGATTTATTTTCCATTGTGAAATTGAACGAAGTGGAAAGAATTTGAACGAAAATAAACGAAATGGAATTAGATAAAACGAAATGGAGTCTGCCCAAATCACCCGGCTAAGTCGGACCACCGCGGACGGCTTCGTGGCTCCGCTAGGCGACCGATCAGGGTGCGTGAGGTGTCAGGCGGCCCCGATGGTAGCGGGGGTGGCGGCGTGACGGACTCGGGCGGGGACCGGCTAAAGTGTGGGCGGTCGGCGGGAGAGGTCGCCTCTGGCCTCCGATGTGACCAAGTTGCGGTGGTTTTACATTGAAAAGAAGGTTGCTCAACCTACCTTGAGAAAGTGGTCATTTTTTTACTGGGCTGGGAAATGACGGCGAGAAATCGCACACTCTCTCGCCAGTCGTTTTGTTACCCCGCGGACAAGGCTGCCACTCCCCGCGAGGGCAGCCAGAGATCGACAACCGGCTTGGAAGGCGGCCGCTCCTCCACTTTTGCGGGTGAAGACGACCGTGCCGAGGGCGACCGGAACGAGCGCCGGGGCAATCCTCCGTGGAGGCGAAGCCCGGGTCCGTCTTTCTCCTCGGAGGAGCGACCCGGCCCAACGTCTGCGTGCGAGTAAGCCTTGCGGACTCGGTGGTCGGAGACCCGGCCGTCCGCCTCCTCGGCGAACAGTCGGTCATGAGAGTGCGGGACCGTTCCTGCTTGACGGGACGGCTCGGGTGTTGAAGGGAATTGGAAGCAACGGTCAGGTGTGGCCGGGAATTCTGCGTTCAGGCTCCCGAGGGTTCGCGCCCACCTTACGGCAGCGACGGACTCGGTGGTCTGCCGGTGTCTCTCGCGTGTCCTCTCCCCCTTGTGGGATTTAGAGTGCACGGCGTGAGCGGCGTGGCGTGGCGGGGCATACGGCGGGCTGTCCTCTCGATCGGGCCGGCAACGGTCTGGAGGAGCGCCACCGTCCCCGTCCTTTAAACCACATCAGTAAATCCTTCGGCCTGCACGGGCCTGCCGCCTTTTAACTGCACATCGGAACGGGTCGGCCACCGTCGGCCACCGTCCCCGCACTTACACTGCATCGGTACGGCCTGCACGGGCCTGCTGCCCCTTAACTGCACATCGGAACGGGGTCGAACACCGTCGGCCACCGTCCCCGCACTTACACTGCATCGGTACGGCCTGCACGGGCCTGCTGCCCCTTAACTGCACATCGGAACGGGGTCGAACACCGTCCCCGCACTTACACCGCATCGGTACGGCCTGCACGGACCTGCCGCCCCTTAATTGCACATCGGACCGGGGTCGGCCACCGTCGGCCACCGTCCCCGCACTTACACCGCATCGGTACGGCCTGCACGGGCTTGCCGCCCCTTACCTGCACATCGGACCGGGGTCGGCCACCGTCGGCCACCGTCCCCGCACTCATACCGCATCGGTACGGCCTGCACGGGCCTGCCGCCCCGTAACTGCACATCGGAACGGGGTCGAACACCGTCCCCGCGCTTACACCGCATCGGTACGGCCTGCACGGGCCTGCCGCCCCTTAACTGCACATCGGAACGGGGTCGAACACCGTCCCCGCACTTATACCGCATCGGTACGGCCTGCACGGGCCTGCCGCCCCTTAACTGCACATCAGACCAGGGTCGGCCACCGTCCCCGCACTTACACCGCATCGGTACGGCCTGCACGGGCCTGCCTCCCCTTAACTGCACATAGGAACGGGGTTGGACACCGTCCCCACACTCATACCGCATCGGTACGGCCTGCACGAGCCTGCCGCCCCTTACCTGCTCATCGGACCGGGGTCGGCCACCGTCGGCCACCGTCCCCGCACTTACACCGCATCGGTACGGCCTGCACGGACCTGCCGCCCCTTAATTGCACATCGGACCGGGGTCGGCCACCGTCGGCCACCGTCCCCGCACTTACACCGCATCGGTACGGCCTGCACGGGCTTGCCGCCCCTTACCTGCACATCGGACCGGGGTCGGCCACCGTCCCCGCACTCATACCGCATCGGTACGACCTGCACGGGCCTGCCGCCCCGTAACTGCACATCGGAACGTGGTCGGCCACCGTCCACGCACTTACACCGCATCGGTACGGCCTGCACGGGCCTGCCTCCCCTTAATTGCACATCGGACCGGGGTCGGCCACCGTCGGCCACCGTCCCCGCACTTACACCGCATCGGTACGGCCTGCACGGGCTTGCCGTCCCTTACCTGCACATCGGACCGGGGTCGGCCACCGTCCACGCACTTACACCGCATCGGTACGGCCTGCACGGGCCTGCCTCCCCTTAACTGCACATAGGAACGGGGTTGGACACCGTCCCCGCACTTACACCGCATCGGTACGGCCTGCACGGGCCTGGCGCCCCTTAACTGCACGTCGGACAGGGGTCGGCCACCGTCCCCGCACTTAAACCGCATCGGTACGGCCTTCACAGGCCTGCCGCCCTTTATTTGCACATCGGAACGAGATCGGCCACCGTCCACGCACCGATACTACTTCGGGCGGCGGCGGGCAGGGCAGCCCAGCGCACACAGGCATCGACTCTGACATTGGAACGGCGCTCCTCCCTCAGGACAGGCCTCAGCACCAAGGACATTCATCGCCGGCGGACTAGACTTTTTCCCCGCGGGAGAGCGGTATCGCTTCGGGAGCTATAATAGGTTTGAATACCAGGCTACTCCGAAGGAGGCGCCAAGCATATCGTTGCTTTCTCGGCTGGATTCTGACTTAGCGGCGTTCAGTCATAATCCCTTAGATGGTAGCCTCGCACCACCGGCTCATCAACTGAGCGCCTGAACCAAATGTCTGAACCTGCGCCGTTCCTCTCGTACTGAGCAAGATTACCATTGCAACAACACTTCATCAATAGGGTAAAACTAACCTGTCTCACGACGGTCTTAATCGGGGCCCAGCCCGACGTCTCCAGGTTCGCTTTCCTTGACCACTCCGCGTTCGCGAATGAAATGTGCCTTTCGGGCGTGGGCGGCCCGCGTGGGCGGCCCGCGCCCTAGGTTTCGGCGCTCAACGCGGCGGCCCTCCTACTCGTCGCGGCTTGGCTCGGCCGGAGCATACTGCCGCGACGGCCGGGCATGTACTCGACGCTCCGGCGCATCCATTTTCAGGGCTAGTTGATTCGGCAGGTGAGTTGTTACACACTCCTTAGCGGATTCCGACTTCCATGGCCACCGTCCTGCTGTCTGTATCGACCAACACCTTTTCTGGGGCCTGATGAGCGTCCGCATCGGGCGCCTTACTTAACCCGGCGTTCGGTTCATCCCGCAGCACCATTTCTGCTTACCACTCGCATTCAAGGCCCGGCTCCACTCGAGCGGCGACGGCAGGGATCCCACCTCGGACCGACGGAAGGCCCTTCACCTTCATTGTCCCTCTTGGTTTTGTACTACATCCGTGCTTTAGGACGGGTCGGGTGGGCGACCGGACATCGCCGCTGATTTCCGCCGCCCTGCAGCTGCCTGGCGCACCCGTCGCCGACGACGCGCGGGCCGTTGTAACGCGCTGGCTGGGAACAGTCCGTCTCGGTGGAAACAACCCGAAAGGCGTGGGGCAGCGTGGCGGTCGATTGCTTGTCCTCGGTCCGACAGCGGGCGCAGCGAGACCCGAAGGCACCAGGCACATTCCGCGGGGACGTGGCCGCCGTCGAACCGGTCGCAACGCTCCGCACGGAAGAAGTTTGGTGAGTCTGCACACCTCGACGCCGGCCGATCGGTCTTGCGATCTATGCTCGGCCGAAAGGGGTGCGGACAGACGTCCTGGAAAGCGCAGGCGGAGAGCCAGGAGCGCCCATGCCGACCCGCTTGGCGTCGGACCCGGCAGCTCCCTTGGAGCTTTGTCGGGCGCCTCGAGTTCCCGTCGTTCCCTACCCGGCTAAACCAGCGAGCTACCCCGAGTAGCCTCGTCGAGGACGGAGTCAGGTCCTCCCGGTGAAAAGTTTGAGTGGGCGAGCGCAACTGGGGCCGCAAACATCCTGGCGGAGGGGCGTCGCGTCGTGAGTCTCCGTGGGGTAACAGGTCAACTCACCCCAAGTCCAACAATTTACTACCAACTCGCCCCACTTCTAAATATTACTTTACATGCTAAGAAAGCCTTGTGACTCTAATTTCAACCTCTTCTCTGCGCATTTAACGCTGATGAATGCCGGGGGCGCCGGCGGGCCATGTTGCATGTCTAGCCGGGTGAGACTAGAGCTAGCGGCCGTACACGGTGGCACGGCGGGCCGACATGCCGACCGGGTCCGCCAGCCGAGTACGTTGCTAAATACGTGCTCAGCAAAAAAGAAATGTTGAATTAGAGTCACACCGTTTTGCTAGCACATGTACAAGTAATACTAGTATTTAGAAGTAGGATTCATGCATATAAAACCAGTATTAGTAGGCATCCTTCCATCTTTTCAGATGATGGTAGAACTCTGGATTCGGCAACTTCTCATGTGGCTCTGAAGTCCAATCCTGGCGTGACAGTCTCGTCCACAGTTTGGACATCAGAGGAGATCTGAGGAGATCTAAGGTTGCTATCTCTCCTTCCTTCTTTGTCTTCTCTGCTCTATAAAACTAGTATAAAACCAAGTTTAATAAGCCCTAATTTGGGGCGAGTTGGTAGTGAATAGTTAGGGCGAGTTGGACTTGGGGCGAGTTGACTAGGATTCGTCTGCGCGGTATGGTTGAGTCTCACGGCGGGGCCTTGGTGAGACGACTCTTCTCTTGCACCCCGGCACGGTGTTGTGGTCTGTGCCTCGATGCAATCGGTTTAGCGGGCGAGTGACCTATCCTTAAGCGTCGGACCGTTGAAGTTCGAGCGGGCCAGCCACCGGCGACGACTGGTTGTTACGCTCCCCGAGGTCTTCAAAAGAAGGGCGGGCGCAATCGACCCTGTCATTCCTGGCCGGCCAGAGTCTAGGGGCCGCAGCGGTCTTCCCGGTGGGTACCGGTTCGCGGAAGGGCGACTTCCCTGTCTCTGAAAGACGGTGCCTAGAGGCTTTTGATGTAAAATCAAAGAAAAACGACAACATTTAGCGGTGGATCACTGCGAGAAGTAATGTGAATTGCAGGACTCTTCGAACGCACTCTGCGGCCCAGGGTTCGTCCCGGGGCAACGTCTGGCCGAGGGTCGGTTTTACCTTCAATCGCGTCAATCCTCTCTCTCTCTCTCGAAAGTTTCAGTTCCACTGTAATATGTGATTGCTACCGTCTATGAAGCCCACATTTTATAGAGAGATATGTCCCAATAAGTACACAAGTACAGTACTGTCTAAGACGACCACCCTGGGACCGAAGAAAAGCAGTCTTCTTGGACAGGTGGTCTTCTTCACACTTCACTTCACTGTTCTTCATGACAGAGCTCGAGACATAACGGTTTCCAAATTAATGGTGAACTGTATACCATATTTTTCATACATACATGTTATCAATCTATAACTAGACTTTTTATAATCTACATTACCCATGTACTATTACACGTAACAGTATTCCAAGTATCTATATTAACACCGCTGTGCTTGTTAAGCCATGCCCCCAGGTCATGCTTAGGTCAGACTGCCAGGACTGGCTGAAATTGAACTTATCTCAAAGAGCCAAGCCCCCAGGACATGGTCGGAGTGCCAGGAGAGGCTGAAATTCAAAATGCTGACTCTTTACTTTGAAAAAGCATTTATACCTGGACCTTTTGGTCTCTGTCATACTATCATTTCAATATCTATCAGCAGTGTGCTATAAATGCAATGGGTGTGAAATATCCTTTTGAATACTACCTATTACTAGTATCAGTATTATAAAATGCCCTGTGCTTCACATGCATCAAGGATGCAATCATAAAAACAACATCTATAGTGATTGACATCCAGGGTGGAAAGAACTTTATTTCAGGATAGGAACACAGACTTTCTTTATATTAGCTGACTAAAAAAAGGCACAATGATGAAATTAACAGTATACCTATACTTATTATAAGTCATATCAAAGATGTTTTTCCATACATAGAATAAGATAAATATACACATTGATTTGTGTCACTTTCTCCAAAAGGGTATACGACCGGCTATTATGCTCCTGACATCAATGATGCAATTAACTTAACATGTATATAAGGAAAGCAAACGGTGAAAAATCATATCAAAGATGTTTTCCATACATGGATATACATGGATATTCACATTGATTTGCATTGATTTGTAACTTTCTCCGTATACAACCGGCTACCATACTCCTTATATCAATGATGCATTAATCTCGATTTGAAAATGACATGGCATTAACAGCACGCTGTCTGTAACTTGTTCTGTAAAATTTTGTCACCTTTACATAATGGTCACTAATATAAGTAAGTGGACTGCTGCTATTATAACAACTTGTTATTGAGGATCTCCTATACCATGCTTCTTCTGAAGTAGGCCATGTGTATCTGTAAGGAGATAGAAATACAGTACTTGATTGTCACTGTTTGTACTATATAAGTTATCATTAAGGTAGATGGGTATTCCAACAATCATGGATGGGAGACAATGAAAAAACGATGAAATGTATTTAAATTGAACTGTTATAATGAATTCACAGTGCCACAACTGGCCAAGATAGTGGGAATATGGTATGAATCCAGCGTACTACCATATTTTCCTCAAACCCTCAAACATAGATTGCAAACACTATTTAAATAAGGTCTAGATACCAACTTACATAGCCCTTTTGATCATAAGCCAAGGCGAACATATTCATAGAATCATAGAGCAGAATGATACCTACCTGGTCAAAGATTATGCTTGTGTCCCAACTGGCGTACTCAGCGAATTTACAGGCAAACACTCAACAGTCGCTAGCATTCATCTGCTGTTGGATGTTCTGCAGAAGAAACAGAGATCCCAACAGTATGAGATAGACTTACAGACTCTTGTCTAAAGCACATCCTAAAATAACAAGCAAACTGACAGTTTTACCTCAGGATACTGTGATGTCCAATCAGACAAGTCCAAGTTGCTTTCCTTCTTGTCCTTGTGCTCTGCTTGTTGGTAATCTGTTGGTGATAAAGTAAAAACAAAGCAAAGGTTTAGACAGCAGTAAGTTAATGTTCTCAGTCCAAATGTTTTCTGGATAGTGAAACTACATGTACACTTTGTATGGTGAACAATCCCATTGCATGGTAAAAGACAAAATAAATCAACCCATCCCACCCATGGAGTCATAATACTTGATGCATTTGCTCCTCATGCCCAATAACACAACACATAAATAACAAAGTTAACACAGAATACCACAACATAGGGCTATGGACACTTAACATCTGTTTAGGAAGTAAAAGACTCATTGTAACAAGTTATACACCCACCTGAATATTACCACTGTCCATAGTCATATTCATGTGAACATTGATGATCTGTTGAAGATAAAGAAAAACAATCTTTAAACCATGTAAATTGAAACCTTCATTGCACATTTATATGTTAAACAAATGGATTTAACTTTTGTTTTATGTTTGTGAGGAATTAATTTCATGTTAGGAGGGTTCAACTTCATGGTTGAAAGTCATGTCTCATGTGTAATGCTATGAGTTTGCAGTTAAAATGATGAACATAGCACAACTGCTGATAAATAAAAATTTACAACATATGCCACAAACACACATATATAATACATGGGCCTCCTACCATATAGCACAAACGCTGAGTATCATTCAAGTGTTGTTGGTATTTGAATGTCAACACAAATGGACTTCCATCCTAGTCTCTATATTTTCTTACTCACTGTGTGTAAAAATATTTTCTACAAGGTACATGAACACATAAGCGTGCTTACTTTGTCGTTAAGCCAGTTGAGTTCAGCTAGAGTGTGCATGTTCTTGCCGTACTGGGTGCACAAAAGTGCACATGCACCCTGTATTTCAAGCCCAGAAAGTACTTGGAAGTATAATAGTTGGTAAAAGCAAGAGGCCTTTATCAAGCTTTCTCAGTGAAAAAATTCTACAGGCAAAATTACCTCATTACCCAGCTTGTTTTTCCAGCCAGTCGTATGTGTCTTGCAGAGCCATAGTTATACCCTAGGACAGGAGAACAAAAGTAAATACAACACATTTGATACCAGAAAATGATCAATACTTGGGACCTGGGACTTAGACCTTAGGTCCTTGGATGTCAGAGATGTACAAAGAACATTTTTATAGTAGAACACATTGTGAACCATTTCTAAACCTAATACAATTATATGATTTACGGTACATCAATCAAATCTGCTTTAAATAATATTCATCACCCTTTACAGTGGTACCCAATATGCTATGATCATTGGTGGTGTCAGGGGTAGGGCATCATGGAGAGCTTGTTAATTATCATTTAAAATGACGTCATATGTTACTGTAATGTAACTACTTGCTGTACATTTGATTAGGGCTAATTTCGTGTCAGTGACTGTATAATTTTGAAATTCCTAAACTTTTGTTTTGTGACTTAAACTCACTATAAGCAGCCAGAAGAGCAAATGAAACATGCATGTTGTGATTTGGATACTAAACTATGAATTATTATGTAACTTTTATAAGAATATACGTTATAATGATTAATACTAAATTTTACAGATCATGATCAGAATCATAGGACTAGAAAAATAACTAGTAGTTAATTAATGAATATAGATTGTGGATGGCTCCTTGCCCCAAGTAGAAGTGCATTGCACACAATTAAATAATTTTACTTGGAAGAACTGCAAGATGGATCTTTTAGTTGCTGTTCATAGCTTTGTTGTTGTTTCGCCAGACGTGGTCTCTCTATATAGTATATGCGTAGTACGATCTTCTGCTCCAAAATGAGTCATAGTACAGTCATATCATGGCAAACCAGGCCATGCAACATGCCATCGTAATGCTGACGAATCATAAAACCTCACGTAGTACACAAAACGACATGGACTTCCAGCAGAATTAAGGGTTATCCCGTCAAATTCCGTCCTCACTACTCTGTTCTCGCCATCCGAAGCCGCCATCTTGGTCTGTGAAGTTGCAGTGACGTAATATGGCCACCACAGGCGATTTGGCCGCCACAGACGATGTCCCGGATGTAGGGCCACGACAGACGAAATATATTGTATACTCTTGCTCGGAGTAGATCTCAGATGCCGAACTTTCCAACTCTCGTAAACAAACGTCACATGAACGTCACAGTGTGACCTCACTTCTAAAGGTCAAGGGTTACAGTGCGTGGTATTCTCAGTGCACCCAATAAGGCCACTGTATGTATGTAAATACCTAAATATATCGTGAATAATAGTCCTATTTTGAGTTTCCAAAAGGGAACAAAGAAAGAAAAGTACACAAATATAAAGAAGACAGCAAAATGGATTTGTTCGATGCTTCTACAATGCAGGCAGAACTTCCCGCACACAAACTGGGTAATCAGGCACAAACCATGACCTTTCACCCCACGCCAAGGTCAGCCGTCACCCGTTGTTTCGCTCTGAAGACGCTTACAGTATTTCTGAGGGTAAAAAGCAATACTAGAAGCAGGTAAGAACTTGATTTACCATAAATATCTGCCTTATCTTGAAGCAGAGGAGCTATAGGTTATTTCCATGGTGTATGGGCGACATCAGGACCGAAACTTTGGCTTTTCGGGGTGAGAAAATTGGCGAGGGGGGAGGGGGGCGAAACCACACGTCACATCGCTCGGGACAAAAGGGCAATTTTTGTTAGAAAAGGTCTAAGAAGCGTGCTACAGTACTCTGATTCACTTTATCTTCACGGTGACAAAATTTCACGGCGTACGGAAAATTGACATTTTCACTGAACTTTAACTTCACGGATGGATGTGTGAAGGAATCGTAAATGATAACCCCCTCTTTATGCCGACTGACCATGTTGACGACCATGTTTGATGACCATGGCACGGAAAACGGATTATGAGTTTGGATCATGGACTATTATGTATGACATTTACTTTTGATGTAGATAGATAGATACAATTAAGGATGTTTAGAGGGGTTCGGAACACAACCTGAGTCATTATGCGCTGCGCTCTCGAAACATCATAATATATGCTATAATAGTCAGCAAATTTGACTGTGAGCATCAACAAGAAGAAGAAGAAGAAGAAGAAGACATTTTTTCCGGTTATGATAAGTTCAAGGTACTAAGTACAGAGGTGACCGTGAAAACAGATAACATAAAGTTACAGTGAAAGAAAGAAAAAACAAACAGTATCACTAAGTTGAGACAGAATCACAAAAGAAACCATGTTAAAAAATTCCGGGTCATGCATGCGTAGTCAACTTTGGAAAAAAATGTCTGTATGCCAGATTCATGATAAGAATGAGGGGGGGGGGGGATCAAGGGAAGAGTACAAGTGGGACAGGTTTTACCGTCATTACGATGGGAGTGGAGGCTGGACAGTAGTGCCAACTTCCCATTTTTGGTATTAGTAGAAAAAATACGGTCTTGACTTGTTTAATCGTTTCAAATTCTTTGTCAATTATTATCTTAGACATGGCAGAGGCAGGTGATGGGTCTCCTACTGCTGTTCCCCAGAACCTCTGCGATGGGTCTCCTACTGGAGTTTTCTGGGACGGAGATGCAAGCAACGTTAAAGATCAGCCAACTGGAACCAAAACCAGTTTGGACAACCAGCCAGAAGCACATACCAATGAGAAACCCTACATGTGTGGGGAGTGTGGGTACAGAACAGCTGACAAGCATAACCTATCCCGACACATGAGAACCCATACTGGTGAAAAACCCTACAAGTGTGACCAGTGTGACTATTCCGCTTCACAGAAATCAACCTTGAACCAACATCTAGCCAAACACACCGGTGAGAAACCCTACATGTGTGGTGAGTGCGGGTACAGGACTGCTGTCAAGCGTAACCTATCCAGACATATGGGAACCCATACAGGAGAAAAACCCTACAAGTGTGACCTGTGTGATTATTCTGCCGCTGAGAAATCTGTCTTGCAGAGCCATCTAGCAAAACACACCGGTGAGAAACCCTACATGTGTGGCGAGTGCGGATACAGGACAACACACAAGGGTAACCTGTCCAAACATATGAGAACCCATACAGGTGAAAAACCCTACAAATGTGACCAGTGTGATTATTCCGCCGCACAGAAATACAATTTGTACAGACATCTTGCAAACCACAGCGGCGAGAAACGCTTCATGTGTGAGAAGTGCGGGTACAAAACAACTAACAATTCTCACTTATCCGAGCATATGAGAACCCACACAGGAGAAAAACCCTTTAAGTGTGACCAGTGTGACTATTCTGCTGCATTGAAATCCTCTCTATACAAACATCTAGCCAGGCACTCTGGAGAAAAACCCTACATGTGTGGGGAGTGCGGATACAGGGCAACTCTAAAGTCTCACTTATCCATACATATGAGAACCCATACGGGTGAGAAACCCTACATGTGTGGTGAGTGTGGATACAGAACACCTCGCAAGTCTCACCTATCCAGACATATGAGAACCCATACTGGTGAGAAACCCTACAAGTGTGACCAGTGTGATTATTCTGCAGCCCAGAAATCTGACTTGGACAGCCATCTAGCAAAACACTCTGGAGAAAAACTCTACATGTGCGGAGAGTGCAGGTACAGGACTGCCGACAAGCGTAGCCTATCCAGACATGAGAACCCATAGAGGTGAATAGCAAACCTACATGTGTGAGCAGTAGAAGTATTCATCAGCTCGAAAATCATTATTTGTCCGGCATCTAGCTAAACACACTGATGAGAAATGCGTACGAATTGCAGGTACAGGACAACAGAAGTTATCCGACCATACATACATGTATATTGAACATAAGAAAATTGATGTAAGAACAATGCAATGTCTGAGAATAAGCCATCTCACAACTCCGAGTGCGCATCTGCAGCCGCGATGCATTGTGGTTTGGGAGCAAAGTTTTAAGTCCCTTTTTGTAAACAATTATTTGTGAGACGTGTTTGCAACAAGCCCGCTTGGAGTGGCCGTAACATTACCCACAATCCATGCGGTGCTGGAAATGTGAGAAGACTTATTCATACAGAAGTGAATCTGTATAAATATGATAACACTGTACTGAATCTGTACATCTACAGTACTTTAGTCTCTATCGAATACTTTATGTCATGGTATTCGTAAAGAAAACGTACAACAGAGTGGAACATGCTTTGTTTGAATTGCCTTAAAAGTAAGTGTAAATGATAAGGTTTTGACACTCGATACCAAAGTTATTTCCGTCAAATCTAATATGGGCCAGCCTGACAGCTGACTTTGTGCTGACAGTTTACTAAAAGTTGTGCTTTATTTTAAGAAGTCTGCATAAAGTTAAAGGCTAATCAATCACTAACCTATAGCTATATATTAGTACACGAATGATTATGCTATAATGGAGTGTTAAACATAATCTTCTGTAATATGACGCGACTTTATATGTAAGAATATTGATTTAGAATATTTTAAGAAGCATGATTACTGATAACAAGCATAATTACTGATATAATTTCAAAAAGCTGTGCATTTTTCAAGGCTGTGATGTTTATTTTTCTTACTTACTTATTTACTAGCATATACACTATATATTGGAATAATTATGACTGATATACCTGAAATGTATCATAGTGAACTAAGGTTGTGTTTTGTGAAACGTCTGTCATGGTCGATATGATATTTACTAGCATATACACTATATATTGGAATAATTATGAATGATATATCTGGAATGTATTATAGTCAGCTAAGATTATGTTTTATGAAGCGGCTGTCATGGTCGAAATGTAAGAAGACAGCTGATTCAAAATATGCTAATAAGTTTGATAGAATATACTAGTAAGTTTAATAAAAGAACAGGATGCATTCCATTTGTATCTAGTGTGCAAGTGAAAACGTCCCAACTCTCTCTAGAAGGCCTGAAAGAAATGTCACAGGGTTACCTGACTTACAGAAGGGTTAAAGTTGAAATGCCAAGTCCCTCAACGACGCTAAATGTTAGATTTTACTTCAATGTCCAATTACTGATATGATTTCAAAAAGCTGTGCATTAAGTTCAAGGCTGTGACATATTTTTTTCTTAGTTACTTATTTACTAGTATATACACTATATATTAGAATAATTATGACTTATATACCTGGAATGTATCATAGTGAACTGAGCTTGTGTTATAAGAAGCGTCTGTCATGGTCGATATGTAAGAACACAGCTGATTCAAAATATGCTAATAAGTTTAATAAAATATGCTACTAATGTTAATGATAATGTGCTAATAAGTTTAATAGAATATGCTACTAATGTTGATAAAAATATGCTAGTAAGTTTAATAAAAGAACAGGTTTCATTTCATGTTGATCTAGTGTGGTAGGATCTTCGATCTGCCATGGGCGACAGAAAGTTGTGGAAACATGTGTGTTACCTCTAACTCAAGAGGATGAACTGAACTGAAACTGGTAGATGCTACCATGCTGGCCGTACAAGTGAAAACGTTCCAACTCTCTCTAACAGACCTGAAAGAAATGTCACAGGGTTACCTGACTCACAAAAGGGATAAAAGTTAAACGGCTTCGTTCCCTCAATAATGAATGTTAGATTATACATAAATCAACCACATGACATAATAAACAAAACATCTATAATGAAAATGTTGGCGGTTCAAGGTTGTGATGTATATTGTTTCTTTTTCATTCGTCTTCCACTGTCTCGGCAAAAGAAGCCGGACCCAATAAGTTAGAACTTAGTGTCAGTAACTAGAGTAGTCATATGTTACCTTGTTCATCATTTTCTGTCTGTCCATCCCGTGTTACATGTACTTGCAATATAGCCCACGAGCAAGAATTCGCAAAGAACTTTCAATTTAAAAGTGGGCAAAGACAACAAAGGCAATCTTAAACCCGGCAATAATTAGGGAAATAGAATGCAACTGTCGATACAGAGGGAGAGAACACTCGCTGAAAACTATAACGTGAAGTGTAATGATTAGTCAAAGGTTTATTTTGTGTGCACAAGATGCTACCAACCTTCATTGGTGATTTTTCCCATCTAAATTACAGTTCCCTGTATAAAAGTTCAAAATTAACAAACAAAGAAAGAAAGAAGCTGAAGGAAGAAAGAAAAAAGGCAGACAGAAAGAAAAGGAAAAAAATTCAAAAAGAATCCTGAAAGGTCAGCAAATGGGTGCAACAATTCTAAAATGTAGGCGGAACTTTCCACTTACTAACTGGGTAACGAGGCACAAAATATGACCTTTCACCCCACCCTCAGTTCACCTTTCACCCGCTGCTTCGTTAAAGCCGCTTGACGATTGTGTAAAGGGAAAAATCAACAATAAAAGCAGGTAAGAACTTGGAATATGCTACATATCTATCTTATCGTGAAGCAGAGGGGCTATAGGTCGTTTCTATGTTGTACCGGTAACATTAGGACGTAACGTAAAACTTTTTGGGGTGAGAAAATTGGCGCTTGGGGAGGGGGGCGAAACCACAAGCCACGTCGTTCGGGACAAAAGGGCCGTTTGTGTTAGAAAAACTCTAATAAGAGTGCTACAGTATCACCAAAATATGACAGAATATTACAATAGAAACCCTTTTTAGACTAAAAACAAGTTTCCAGGTCATGCATGGAACTTTGGAAAAACTGTTTGTAAAGAAAAGCTGTTTGTAAAGAAGATTCATAATGGAATCACGATCCAGTAAACGGATGAGCGGCCTAAATGACCTTCCCACCTGGCCGAAAGGATCTACTCTACTCATAAACATTAGGGGGGGGGGGGGGGGGGGGCAGCAGAGAGTACAACTGGGTCAGCTGTCAGCGTCAGTACGACTTAGCCTGGGTGCCAGACCACCGCGCTCCTGGCGCTAATCCTTCGGCCGGGGAAGCAACTCGCGCCGCCGCCACAGATAGATGCCAAGCGCTCCCGGGTGCCAACTCTATCCCTACTACTAGGTCTTCCCCGCCCAAAAGGGGTTATCATCGCATCGCGCGAAAGGTCTGGTATCCAGGCTAGTACGACTGCACTTGTTGGGCAACTTTTTTTTTGTATTAGCAGAATAAAAATGCAATCTTGACTTATCCTATTTAAGATTGATGTGTTTGACCTTTTCAATTTTTCTTCCGATTATAGGTTAGGCATGGCAGAGGCAGGTGATGGGTCTCTTACTGCTTTTCCCCAGAGCTGTGATGGGTCTCCTACTGGAGTTTTAGGGGACAAACATCAGAGCAATGTAGAAGACCATCCTACGAAAAGCAAAGCCAGTTTGGACGAAAAGCCATCAGAACATTCGGTTGAGAAACCCTTTATGTGTGAGGAGCACGGGCACAGGACAGCTAACAAGAGTCACATATCCAGACATATGAGAACCCATACTGGTGAAAAACCCTACAAGTGTGACCAGTGTGACTATTCTGCTGCACAGAAATATTATTTGGATCGACATCTATCCAGACACACTGGTGAGAAACCCTACATGTGTGGGGAGTGCGAGTACAGAACAGCTCACAAGCATCACCTATCGAGACATATGAGAACCCATACAGGTGAAAAACCCTACAAATGTGACCAGTGTGACTACTCTGCTGCACAGAAATCCACATTGGACAGCCATCTAGCAAAACACTCAGGTGAGAAGCCCTTCATTTGCGGGGAGTGTGGGTACAGGGCAACTCAAAAGTCTAACCTATCCAGACATCTGAGAACTCATACAGGAGAAAAACCTTACAAGTGTGACCAGTGTAATTATTCTGCTGCAAATAAGTCCGCCTTTGACAGCCATCTAGCCAGACATACTGGTGAGAAACCTTACATGTGTGGGGAGTGCGGGCACAGGACAACTGAAAAGTCTACCTTATCCAAACATATGAGAACCCATACAGGTGAAAAACCCTACAAGTGTGACCAGTGTGATTACTCTGCTGCACAGAAATCCACCTTGGACAGCCATCTAGCAAAGCACTCTGGTGAGAAACCCTACATGTGTGGGGAGTGTGGGTACAGGACTATCCGCAAGTCTCAGTTGTCCAGACATATGAGAACTCATACGGGTGAAAAACCCTACAAGTGCGACCAGTGTGACTATTCCGCTGCAGAGAAATGTAATTTGAACAGCCATTTAGCAAACCACACCGGCAAGAAACCCTACATGTGTGGGATGTGCGGGGACAAAACAACTAACAATTCTGACTTATCCAAACATATGAGAATCCACACAAGGGAAGCCCTTCAAGTGTGACCAATGTGATTATGCCGCTGCACATAAATCCACATTTGGGAGACATCTTATCAAACACACTGGAGAAAAACCTACATTTGTGGTGAATGCGGGTACAGAACAGCTCACAAGTCTCACTTATCCAGACATATGAAAACCCATACTGGTGAAAAACCTTACAAGTGTGACCAGTGCGACCATTTATACTGCACAGATAGTCCATTTCGACCGACATCTAGCAAACCGTTCAGGTGAGAAACTATACATGTGTGGTGAGTGTGGGTACAGGGCAACTGAAAAGTCTCACTTTTCCAAACATATATGTTAACACATACCGATGAGAAACCCTTGAAATGTGACTAGGGTGACTATTCTGCTGCACAGAGTCCACATATCTCCATACACAAGAAAATTTCTTCAAATATAATAACACTGTGCAGAATCTGTATACTTTTTTGTCCTCTATCGAGTACTATTATGTGTGGTATTCGTGGAAAGACCTGCAACAGGGAGGAGCATGGTTTGTTGGAAGTGTTAGTATAGGTTAAGTATAAAGACATGTTATAACTCGATATCAAATAAATCACTGTCAATCTAAGATAGGCTATCTTGACGACTGACTTTGTACTGACATCCTACAAAAATGCTTTTGTGTGACGATTGTGCATAAAGGAACATAACGTTAAAGGCTGTCATGTTAATTTTCTCACTTTGTTACTTACCTAAACACTATATATATTATATAACTAATGATTCCGCTATAACTGGAGTGATTGATATTATGAAGAATGGTGAAGGCAGCCTGTGTTGTATGAAGCGACTGCAATGGCTGACATGTAAGAACAAAGTTGACTTAAAACATGTTAGTTTCTGACAAGTTGAAATAAAATAATCTGACATAAGAATAGCCTCCATTCCATTTGTCCTTCCTTGGTCTGCGTTCTGTACTTCGGGAAATACGAACATGTTGTAACTTATAAGTGTTGTCGTTTTCTCACTTATTTTCTCACATCGTTCAAAATGTTGTGCTTCAGTGTAACACATGTTCGTAGAGTTAAAGGCTGTCATATTTATTTTCTCATTTATCTACTAACGTAAACACTATATATTGGTACGCTAATGATCATGCTAAATCTGGAGTTAGAAATGTCATATGAATAATATGTAAGAACACAGTTGATTTGATTTATGACAAGCTAGAATAAAACGTTTAATAAGAAAACCGATTCCATTTTTACTTTTGTGTATGTTGTGCTGGCAAGGTGAGTTTCCATGATTATAATAGTTTACATTTACACTAAGAACTAACACGGATTCAGAAAGTATATCTATATGCGTACATGATATATAATGTGCGAACACCAGTTATACACGCAAAATATTCAAGGCAAAAAACACCACTGTGTATTTTGTGTACAAGATGGTACCCACCTCCGTTGGTGATTTTTCTTCCCATATCAATTGCATAAACCCGTGTATGACATTCTCTGATGACAAAAAAAAAAAAAAACAAGCTGAAAACAGAAATGGTAGCGGATAAGTGTTAGGCCTTTTGTAATGTATGCAGAAATTTCCACCCAATAAGTGGGTAATCAGGTGCAAAATGATTACTACCAACACAGATGAGCTTCCATGATAGAAATATATTTACTACTAAGAGCTAACAAAAGGACAGAAGGTATATCTACATATATATGCGTACATAATATGACTTACTTGACTTATTTACATAATATATAATGTGCGAACACCAGTTATACATCCAAAATAATCAAGGCCAAAAAAATATCACTGGTACAAAGTGTCTTTTGTCTCCGTTGGTGATTTTGTCTTCCCATGTCAATACCCTGTGTATGAAATTCTCTGTTGACAAAGAAAAGGATAACGAAAATACAGTGGATAGGTGTAGCCCTTTTGTAATGTCTACAATGAAGGCAGAAATATCCACAGAAACTGGGTAACCAGGCGCAAAATATGACCTTTCACCCCAAGTCAAGTTCACCTTTCACCCGCCGCTTAGCTTAGGTATAAGAAGAGACTTGCAGGATTGTGAAGAGAAAAATCAACACTAGAATCAGGTAAGAACTAATGAGTTATGCTAATTACCAGCCTTATCGTGAGGCAGAGGAGCTATAGGTCGTTTCTATGGTGTATGGGGCCACATTAGGACGAAATGCAAGGACATTATGTCCTTGCGAAATGTAAGACTTTTCGGAGGTCGAGAGAAGGGGGGGGGGGGCGAAACCACACGTCACGTATTTTGGGATAGAAGTGCCGTTTTTGTTAGAAAAATCCCAAGAAGGGTGATAAAGTATAACCGGAATGAGGCAACTGTAATAGAGAGAATGTGGAAATGAAACGAAAAGCAAATTTGATTGGCGTGCATGCGTGGTCAACTTTGAAAAAATGGTTTGTTCAAGGAGGTTATGGTTTGTCGTATAACAGATTCATGATACTGGAGGGGGGGGGGGGCACAGAAAGAAAAAGTCTTCGTTTCTGCTTGTGACAAACCCCCCTGGGTGAAATAGTAATCTTAGAATCAAGCTGCTTACTCTATATGAATAAAGGTATATGAATAATGTGTAACAAATTGTTTAATGCTTTAGTAACTGTCCTTCAATGTATTGGCACCCAGGCGGTAGCCGTAGCGACTAACGAAGGGAATATTTGCTTGATATTACATATACTTTCCCTTCTCAGTCGTGGGGCACGACACAATTTCACTTCTACTCGTGCGACGCCGGCCTTCTAACTTGCACGCCGGGCCCGATTCTTGTTCTCCCTGAACTCCCAACGCACTCACATACGTCGCCGGGCGCTTTAGCAACGCCGCAAACCCCAAGTTAGTCCACAACAGGGCTTGATGCGGCAAAAGTCAATGGAAAACAGCATCGGGCCCACCATTTTGGTTCTAAATACAACGTCATGTCTTTGTGAAGGTTAGACATCCAGGTAACCAATATATAAAGAGAATTCAAACTCTACAACTGGATAAGAATTCGGATATTTATTTCCGGACATTTCGAGTGACATCCATTACTCTTCTTCATCGTCACTAAAGTGAACTAGCAGAACTAACCAGTACTTATTTACAATAACTAGAAAAACCGGAAATAAATCTCCGAATTCTTATCCAGTTGTAGAGTTTGAATTCTCTTTATAAACGTCATGTCTTATACAGTCTGATTGGTCAAGCCCAGTCATGTGAGAAAACGCACCAAGTGCGTTGGGAGCTCAGGGAGAACAAGAATCGGGCCCGGCGTGCAAGTTAGAAGGCCGGCGTCGCACAAGTAGAAGTGAAATTGTGTCGTGCTCCACGACTAAGAAGGGAAAGTATATGTAATATCAAGCAAAAACTCCCTTCGTTAGTCGCCACGGCTACCCAGGCGGTTACTTATTTAGTTCTAACTGTGATAACGTTATACCACTCGATTTGTTGCAAGATTCCTAAATGTGCCAAGTCCTTTTATGTCCAATACCTGGCCACTAATGTGTGCTTCATTATTTCAATTTTTGTTCACTAGGTTAGACATGGCAGAGGCAGGAAATGGGTCTCCTACTGCTGTTCCCCACAGCTTCTGTGATGGCTCTCCAACTGGAGTTTCATTGGACAGGGATAAAAGCAATGTAAAAGACCAGCCAGCAGTGTCCTGGCATTTCTGGGGTGGGTATCCTACTGGAGTTTCTCGGGATAGAGACACAAGCAATGCTGAAGACCAGCCGTCAGAAACCAAGACAAGTTTTGACAATCAGCCAGAAGAAAACACTGGTGAGAAACACTACATGTGTTCCTGGTGCGGGTACAGGGCTAAGTACAAGTCCAAGTTGTTCAGACATATGAGAACCCATACTGGTGAAAAACCGTACAGGTGTGACCAGTGTGACTACTCTGCTGCACAGAAATTCCATTTGGACAGGCATCTAGCCAACCACACTGGTGATAAACCCTACATGTGCGGAGAATGCCGGTACAGGACAACTGACAGGTCTCACCTATTCAAACATATGAGAACTCATACTGGTGAAAAACCCTACAAATGTGACCAGTGTGACTACTCTTCTGCAGCGAAGTCCTCAATGGACAGTCATCGAGCCAAACATACCGGTGAAAAATCCTATCAGTGTGGGGAGTGCGGGTACAGGACAGCTCACAAGCGTAGCCTATCCAGACATATGATGAGAACTCATACAGGTGACAAACCCCACATGTGCAGGGAGTGTGGGTACAAGACAGCTGAGAAGCATGAGCTATCGAAACATCTAAGAACTCATACAAAACCCTACATGTGCGGGGAGTGCGGGTTCAGAACAACCCAAATGTATAACTTATCCCAACATATGAGAACTCATACTGGAGAAAAACCCTACAAGTGTGACCAGTGTGACTATTCCGCTGCACAGAAATCCACTTTAGACCAACATCTAGCCAAACACACCGGTGAGAAACCCTACATGTGTGAGAAGTGCGGGCACAGGACAGCTCACAAGCATCACCTATCAAAACATATGAGAACCCATACTGGCGAGAAACCCTACAAGTGTGGCCAGTGTGACTATTCCGCTGCACAGAAATATCATTTGGACCAACATCTAGCCAAACACACCGGTGAGAAGCCCTACATGTGTGGGGAGTGTGAGTTTAGGACAGCTCACAAGCATAACCTATCCGTGCATATGAGAACCCATACCGGTGAAACCCCTTACAAATGTCACCAGTGTGATTATTCTGCCAGAAAGAAGAGCACCTTGAACAGACATCTAGCCAAACACACCGGTGAGAAACCCTACATGTGTAGGGAGTGCGGGTACAGGACAGCCGACAGGCGTAACCTATCCGTGCATATGAGAACCCATACTGGTGAAAAACCCTACAAGTGTGACCAGTGTGACTATTCCGCTGCACAGAAACATCATTTGGACCGACATCTAGCCAAACACACCAGTGAGAAACCCTTCATGTGTGAGGAGTGCGGGTACAAAACAACTAACAATTCTGACTTATCCGAACATATGAGAATCCACACAGGAGAAAAACCCTTCAAGTGTGACCAGTGTGATTATGCCGCTGCACATAAATCCACATTGGACCGACATCTAGTCAAACACACTGGAGAAAAACCCCACATGTGTGGGGAGTGCGGGTACAGAACAGGTCACAAATCTGCCTTATCCAGCCATATGAGAACCCATACTGGTGAGAAACCCTACAAGTGTGGGGAGTGCGAGTACAGAACAGGTCACAAATCTGCCTTATCCAGCCATATGAGAACCCATACTGGTGAGAAGCCCTACAAGTGTGACCAGTGTGACTATTCCGCTGCACAGAAATCCACTTTGGACAGCCATGTAGCTAAACACACTGGTGAGAAACCCTACATGTGTGGGGAGTGCGGGTACAGGACAGGTGACAAGAGTCACTTATCCAGGCATATGAGAACCCATACTGGTGAGAAACCCTACAAGTGTGGGGAGTGCGGGTACAGAACAGGTCACAAATCTGCCTTATCCAGACATATGAGAACCCATACTGGTGAGAAACCCTTTATGTGTGACAAGTGCGGATACAGAACAGCTCACAAGTGTCACTTATCCAGCCATATGAGAACCCACATTGCTGAATAACGAACCTACAAGTGTAACCAGTGTGAGTATTCAGCAGCTCGAAAATCAGATTTTGTCGGGCATGTAGCTAAACACACTGATGAGAAATGTGTACGAATCGCAGGTACAGGACAACAGAAGTTATTCAGCCATCGATACATATGTATGGAACATTGATTAAGAACACTACATGTGTTCTATCCCAATGTCTGTCTGAGAATATGTCATTTCACAGTTCCGAATGCGCATCTGCTTTCGCGGTGCATTGTCGTCCAAGGTCAATGTGTAAGATTCCTCATTTGTAAACAACGTCGAGACGTGGTTGCATCATTCCCGATCCCGCTTGGAGTGGCTTTAACCTATGACATTACCGACAAGCCCATGCGGTGCTGGAACTGTGAGAAGACTTATTCATACAGAAGAGAATCTGTACAAATATGATAACACTGTACAGAATCTGTACATCTACAGTACTTTAGTCTCTATCGAGTACTTTATGTCATGTTATTCGTAAAGAAAACGTACAGCAGAGTGGAACATGCTTTGCTTGAATTGCTTTACATGTAAGTATAAAGAAAAAGGTTTCGACACTCGATACCAAACTTATGTCCGTCAAATCTCATGTAGGCTATCCTGATAGCTGACTTTGTGCTGACATTTTACTAAACGTTGTGCTTTATTGTAAGAAGCGTGCATGAAGTTTAAGGCTAAATCACTAACATATACCTATATATTAGTACACGAATGGCTATGCTATAATGGAGTATTTAACATAATCTTCTGTAATATGATATTCATGTTTTAAATGTAAGAATATTGATTTAGAATATTTTAAGAAGCATGATTACTGTGCATTTTTCAAGGCTGTGATGTTTATTTTTCTTACTTACTTATTTACTAGCATATACACTATATATTGGAATAATTATGACTGATATACCTGAAATGTATCATAGTGAAGTAAGGTTGTGTTTTGTGAAACGTCTGTCATGGTCGATATGATATTTACTAGCATATACACTATATATTGGAATAATTATGAATGATATATCTGGAATGTATTATAGTCAGCTAAGATTATGTTTTATGAAGCGGCTGTCATGGTCGAAATGTAAGAAGACAGCTGATTCAAAATATGCTAATAAGTTCGATAGAATATACTACTAGTTGTAAGTTAAATAAAAGAACAGGTTGCATTCCATTTGTATGTAGTGTGCAAGTGAAAACGTTCCAACTCTCTCTAAAAGGCCTGAAAGAAATGTCACAGGTTACCTGACTTACCAGAAGGGTTAAAGTTGAAATGCCAAGTCCCTCAACGACGCTAAATGTTGGATTTTACTTCAATGTCCAATTACTGATATAATTTCAAAAAGCTGTGCATTAAGTTCAAGGCTGTGACATATTTTTTTCTTAGTTACTTATTTACTAGCATATACACTATATATTGGAATAATTATGACTGATATACCTGAAATGTATCATAGTGAACTAAGCTTGTGTTATATGAAGCGTCTATCATGGTCGGTATGTAAGAACACAGCTGATTAAAAATATGCTAATAAGTTTAATGAAATATGCTACTAATGTTAATAAAGATATGCTAATAAGTTTAATGAAATATGCTACTAATGTTAATAAAGATATGCTAGTAAATCTGATAAAAGAACAGGTTTCATTTTCAGTCTACAGCCCATGACAGAATGTGCGCATCAAACAAGAAATACCCGACCTGTGAAGAAGATGTTGATGAGTCTGATCGTCTATCCGGTTACGCAGACATTAATTAAAGTAGGAGCCCTGGGTGTTGGCGGTTCAAGGTTGTGACATTTTATTTTATTTTGAAAAGGGGGCAAGGACAACAAAGATAGTCTAAGAAACGGTAAAATTACGAAAATAGAAGACTTCTGATATAGAGGGTAGAGCAGACTCGCCCAAAATATGTAACGTGAAGTACAATGATTAATCAAAAGTGTATCTTGTGTGCAAAGGATACTACCCGCCTCCATTTTCCCATATCTAAATAACAGTTGACTTGACACAGAAAGAAAGAAAGAAAGAAAGAAAATTGAAAAAGAAACATACAAAAAACAAACAAACAAAATGTCAGCAGATGGGTGCAACCGATCTAAAATGTAGGTGGAACTTCCCGCACACTAACTGGGTAACGAGGCACAAAATATGACCTTTCACCCCACCCTCAGTTCACCTTTCACCCGCTGCTTCGTTATAGACGCTTGCGGATTGTGTGAAGGGGAAATCAACAATAAAAGCAGGTAAGAACTTGAAATATACTACATATCTATCTTATCGTAAAGCGAGGGGCTATAGGTCGTTTCTATGGTGTACGGGTAACATTAGGACGGAACGTAAAACTTTTCTGGGTAAGAAAATTGGCGATTGGGGAGGGGGGCGAAACCACAAGCCACAAGCTAGAGAGACATTAGCCTCGTATGAACCAAGCGTAACACAGCACCAAGAGACCACGTCTAGCGATATAATAGACGTTAAACAAGGACAACAACAACAACGTCGTTCGGGACAAAAGGGCCGTTTGTGTTAGAAAAGCTCTGAAAAGGGTGCTACAGTATCACCAAAATATGACAAAATATTGCAATAGAACTCCTTTTTAGACTAAAAACAGGTTTCCGGGTCATGCCTGCAACTTTGGAGAAACTGTTGGTAATGAAGATTCATGAATATTAGGGGGGGGGGCAGCAGAGAGAACAACTGGGTCAGGTTTCAGCGTCATTGCGATTCCAGTTGAGGTTAAACGCTTGTTGGAGCAACTTTTTTTGGTGGTAGTTTTTTGGCAGAATAAAAATGCAATCTTGACTTATCCTATTCTAAGATTGATGTGTTTGACCATTTCAATTTTCCATCCGTTAGGTTAGACATGGCAGAGGCAAGTGATGGGTCTCCTAGTGCTGTTCACCAGAGCTTCTGTGATGGGTCTCCTACTGGAGTTTTAGGGGACAAACATCAGAGCAATGTAGAAGACCAGCTAACGAAAAGCAAAGCCAATTTGGACAAAAGCCTTCAGAACATACGGTTGAGAAACCCTTTATGTGTGAGGATTGCGGGTACGGGACAGCTAACAAGAGTCACATATCCAGACATATGAGAACCCATATGGGTCAAAAACCCTACAAGTGTTACCAGTGTGACTATTCTGCTGCACTGAAATATCATTTGGATCGACATCTAGCCAGACACACCGGTGAGAAACCCTTTATGTGCGGAGAGTGCGGGTACAGGTCAGCTGACAGGGGTAGCCTATCCAGACATATGAGAACCCATACTGGTGAAAAACCATACAAGTGTGACCAGTGTGACTATTCTGCTGCACAGAAAATCCTTTTGGACCGACATCTAGCCAAACACACCGATGAAAAACCCTTTATGTGTGACGAGTGCGGGTACAGGACAGTTAACAAGAGTCACAAATCCAGACATATCAGAACCCATACAGGTGAAAAACCCTACAAGTGTGACCAGTGTGACTACTCTGCTGCAGAGAAATCCACATTGGACCGACATCTAGCCAAACACAGTGGTGAGAAACCCTACATGTGTGGGGAGTGTGGGTACAGGACAGCTCAAAAGCTCCAGTTATCCAAACATATGAGAACTCATACTGGAGAAAAACCCTACAAGTGTGACCAGTGTGATTACTCCGCTGCGCAGAAATGCAATTTGGACCGACATCTAGCCAAACATACTGGAGAAAAACCCTTCATGTGTGGGGAGTGTGGGTACAGAGCAACTCAAAAGTGTCACTTATCAAAACATATGAGATGTCATACTGGTGTAAAAACCCTAAAAGTGTGACCAGTGTGATTATTCTGCTGCACAGAAATACACATTATAGAGACATCTAACCAAACGCTCTAGAGAGAAACCGTTCACGTGTGACAAGTGCGGGTTCAGAACAGCTCACAAGCACAACCTATTCACACATATGAAAACTCATGCTGGTGAGAAACCTTAGTGTGAGCTGTGTGAATACGATTAGCAGTACGAAAATCAGCTGTTGTCCAGGACAACAGAAGTTATCCAGCCATTCATACATGTATATGGACCTAAGGGAAATGTATTTAAGAATACTACATGTGCTCTACGCCAGTGTGTGAGTAATAAGCCATTTCACAGTTCTGGAATCTGAATCCTACCACGTAGCGGAGCATACTTTCTTAGAAATACTTCTAATGCAAAAAATAAGGAGGCCTTAAAACTCAGTAACAAACTTATTCTGCAGATCTGTCTATCATAATATAGGCTATCCAGACCCCTAATTTTGCACTGACATCCTATAAAATGTTATTTTATCTTTTAGCATTGCAACAAAGTATAAATAAATAAACCAGGCGGTACAATGTATAACATTGTAACAATTCATAACATTGTATAAATAAACAAGACAATTATCATAAAGGCTATCCTGACGCCCGATTTTGTATTGACATCCTATAACATGTTATTTTATCTTTTAACATTGCAACTTTCATTTATAGAAATGTTGTGCTTCGGTGTAACGAGTGTGCCTTAAAGTTTGTTAGTAATGTTTATTTTCTTACTTACTTACCTATAATATATGTATTGGAACACTAATGATTATGCTAAATTTGGCGTGTTTGAAATCATATAGAATTGCAATGTAAACTTTTGTTATATGAAGCGTTTGCCATTGCTGCAATGTGAGAACACAGTTGATTCAAAATATGCTCATTTCCGAAGTGTGAAAATAAAATGTTTAATGAAAGAACATCATCGGAACAGGCTCCATTCAGAATTTGCATCTCCTTTCTCTAAATAATGTTATAACATATGTAACATCACAACATCTTTACTAATGACTAAATACTCTAACGACAAGTTTGGTAGGAACATGTTATTATTCTTCTCTTTACCCTCAAAATCATGTCCATTTATAAAACATAACTTCATGCTAACCGTTTTAATTCTAATACTACGGAACGTAAACGTGACTTACAGTTTTACTATTTCAAATCATTCAACCGGACAACTAAAGATGCTAATAACATCATCACTATGGATGCATTTCCAAAGCAAACTGCAGTAACTAATGTATATGATATTGTAAAGCCATAACAACAAAAACTATTTCTTGTCGGAAATTTCTGCCCCATGATTCACTGCACCACCATGTTTGGGCAGGAGGGAAGACAAGTTTTCTCCCGCCATGTAACAAAAGTCTCAAACATAAAATGAGGATGATTTCGGTACACAGCATTTTCATCAGAGATCATTACAGCGTCTGTATGTTAACATCAGGATAAATGCAGGACATGAACATTATCAGAAAAGAAAATTCCAATAATAACAATAATCACATGGGCTGACTTGACCAGTGTGTCTCGTACATTCCATGTCCTTTTGTTGTGTTCATTTGTTTTCTTCATCTCCTGTCCATAAACTAAAGACAGAAACAAGCAGACAACAAAAACTAGAATAGTGACAAACTTGTAACAACAGATTGTGTGAACATGTACACATTCGCATGTCTTGTTATCGGCGTGACTTTACCAGTTTGTCTCGTATGCTTTATAAACTGTAGTCGTGGCTTCCATAAAAACCACTACAGAAACTAGAATGACCAGACTGTGAGGACATGTTCACGTTAACATAGATTTTTATCGGCGTGTTTCTTCATGTGCCTCCTCAAATTAGACTTGTCACCCGTAGAATAACTACAAACCTCGCACTTGTAAGGTTTCTCCCCAGTGTGGGTGGCCATGTGACGGTTAAAATCGGCCATTCGTGCTGTAGAATAACTACAAACCACACACTTGTAGGGTTTCTCCCCAGTGTGGTTAGCCATGTGACGCTTCAAATCGGACTTTTGAATTGCAGAATAACCACAAACATCACACCTGTAAGGTTTCTCCCTAGTGTGTGTAGCCATGTGGCGCTTTAAGTTAAACATTTGTGTTGCAGAATAGTCACATAATTCACACTTGTATGCTTTCTCCCCAGTGTGGGTAGCTAAGTGCTTCTTCAAAGTGGACATTTGTGCTGCAGAATAATCACAAACCTCGCACTTGTAAGGTTTCTCCCCAGTGTGGGTAGCGATGTGGCGCTTTAAGTTAAACATTTGTGCTGCAGAATAGTCACATAATTCACACTTGTATGCCAAGTTTCTCACCAGTGTGGGTAGCCGTGTGATATTTCAAAGCGGACTTTCGTATTGCAGAATAATCACAAACTCCACACTTGTATGGTTTCTCACCAGTGTGGGTAGCCATGTGCTGCTTTAAGTGAGACATTTGTGCTGCAGAATAGCCACAAATGCCGCATTGGTGAGGTTTCTCCCAAGTGTGTGTAGCCATGTGACTCTTCAAACTGCTCTTCTGGGCTGTGGAGTAAGCGCATGTCTCACAGCGGTATGGCTTCTCACCAGTGTGTGACCTCATATGAACCTTCAAATGTTCCTTGGTGACTGCATAGTGGTTGCACTGGGGGCATTTGTACGGCCGGTAGTTACTGTGTTTTGCCATGATGTGATATTTCAGGGTAGACTTTTGTGCAGCGGAATAGTCGCAGACAGCGCACTGAAACGGTCTCTCGCCACCGTTTGTTGCCCCGACATCATTTACAAGGTGATCTTTGCCGAGGCGATCTTTCTTCGTTTGTTTCCTTTTACCCGCGGCGTGCGACGTCCTGACGTGCCGTTTCAGGGCGGACATCTTGGATGTGGAGAACTCGCATTCCCGACATCGATGTGGTCTCTCACCACTGTGCGTCTTGCGGCGCTGTTTCCTTGTCCCGCCATAGTCTGTATCTGGACAAGGCCGTTTCTCTTCTGTCTGTTCATGCAGATCTTCTGCTGCTTCTTCCATCTAGCAAGAGGAAAGAAGCTTCAGAACTTGATTGTGTAACATGTTTGCCACAATGAAAGGAAACATAATGTCAAAACATAAACACATGCGCCACATATATAATAACACATTATATTTTCAAGACATAAAAATATTGCTTTAACATACGATCAAAAAAACATCTGAAGAAATGGAAGCAGGTATGTTTTGTTCAGTTTCGGGCTTGCGGCTTTCTGCCTATTGAAGAGACTTTGTCTGAAAACCTGCCTAAGCTTTGCAAAGTCTCCCCGGCAATGCCTCCGGTGTGCTACATCTGGTGTTAACCACCTTGGAGTGACACGATGTCAAAACATGACATATTGTCTGCGTCTGAATAAATGTTGGCAACAACATCCCTAAAATAACCGTGTCTTAAACAGGCCGACAGTCAGAGCATGGATTCGAGTGAAAACAGAGACTCTGCCACAGTACCAGCTGTGCACATGGAGGGCGCCCGCTTTACGTACTGACAACGTCATAGCTGGGAGCAGATTTGAAAATATTACATCGCCCCCCTCCCCACATCCCGGTACCAACACGACAAAATTTTTACCAGAGAGTTGTAAAAGCAGACACCAGTCTAACCTGAGTCACAGCTTGGCCGCCAGGACGCTCTCGGAACGACGCCTCCTCTGCCAGGTTGGACGACATTTCTCTCCAAACTTTTCAACTCTCGGAAACAAACCTCACAGAAAAATCACAATGTGACGTCACTTACAAAGGTCAGGGGTCACGATGCTTGGAACCCCTAATAACTTGTTGTTCTTGTTCTTGTATAACGACGCTGTATTTACGTAAATAACAGTCCTATATTTAGCTATCAAAAGGGAACAAAGCAAGAAAGAAAATGACACAAACAAAAATGATACAAAAAGGCCAGCGGATTGGGGCAAGCGTTCTACAATGCAGGCAGAACTTCCCGCACACTAACAAATTCATTGGGTAACCAGGCACTTAATATGACCTTTCACCCCACGCGAAGTTCACCTTCCACCCGCTGTTTCGCCAGAAGACGTTTGCAGGATTGTGAGGCTACAATTAACGCTAGAAGCAGGTAAGAACTTGAGTTCTGCTGAATATCTACCATACCGTGAATCAGAGGAGCTATAGGTCGTTTCTATTATTTATATACGGGCGACATTAGGACGGAATGTAAGATATTTCGGGGTGAGAAAATTAGCGATGGGGGAGGGGGGCGAAATATCACGTCACTCCTTTCTGGACAAAAGGGTCGTTTTTATCATTAAAACTCCAAGAGGGTTGCTGCAATGTCACAAAAACGACACAAACTACAATAAAAACCATGTAAAAATGAAAAGGAAATTTGCGTGCATGCGTGGTCAACTTCGGAAAAACGGTTTGTATACCAGATTTATAAAACTGAAGCGGGGGGTGGGCAGTAAGACAGGAGAACCGTTTTTAACGTCATTACGATGGGAGTGGAGGCTGGACAGTTGTTGCAGTAACTTTGCATTTCTGATATAAGCAGAAAAATGCACTCTTGACTTGTCATGAATTCGATTGATGTGTTTCATCTTTTCAAATTGTTTTCTATTATTATCTTAGACATGGCAGAGACAGGTAATGGGTCTCCCACTGCTGTTCCCCAGAGCTCCTGTGATGGGTCTCCTACTGGGGTTTCATCGGGCAGAGATACAAGCAATGTTGAATACCAGCCGACAGGAACCAAAACCAGTTTGGACAACCAGCCAGAAACACATACTAATGAGAAACCCTACATGTGCGGGGAGTGTGGGTACAGGACTATCAGCAAGTCCAAGTTGTCCATACATATGAGAACCCATACAGGTGAAAGACCCTACAAGTGTGACCAGTGTGATTATTCTGCTGCTCAGAAAGGTGATTTAAACCGACATCTAGCAAAACACTCCAGTGAGAAACCCTATATGTGTGGGGAGTGTGGGTACAGAACTATCAGCAAGAACTTGTCCAGACATATGAGAACCCATACAGGTGAAAAACCCCACAAGTGTGACCAGTGTGATTATTCTACTGCTCAGAAAGGTGATTTAAACCGACATCTAGCAAAACACTCTGGTGAAAAACCCTACATGTGTGGGGAGTGTGGGTTCAGGACAGCTCACAAGCATGTTCTATCAAGACATATGAGAACTCATACAGGTGAAAAACCGTACAAGTGTGACCAGTGTGACTATTCTGCTGCTCAGAAAGGTGATTTAAACCGACATCTAGCAAAACCCTACATGTGTGGGGAATGCGGATACAGAGCCACTCGAAAGTCTCACTTATCCGAACATATGAGAACCCATACTGGTGAAAAACCCTACAAGTGTGACCAGTGTGATTACTCCGCCGCGCAGAAATGCAATTTGGACAGCCATCTAGCCAAACACACTGGAGAAAAACCCTTCATGTGTGGGGAGTGCGGGTACAGGACAGTTAACAAGAGTCACATGTCCAGACACATGAGAACCCATACTGGTGAAAAACCGTACAAGTGTGACCAGTGTGACTATTCTGCCGCAGAGAAATCCACATTAGACAACCATCTAGCCAAACATACTGGAGAGAAACCCTACATATGTGGGGAATGTAAGTACAGAACAACTAAAAAGTCTCACTTATCCCAACATATGAGAACCCACACAGGAGAAAAGCCCTACAAGTGTGACCAGTGTGACTATTCTGCTGCAAAGAAATCCACCTTAAACAGCCATCTAGACAAACACACCGGAGAAAACCCCTTCATGTGTGGGGAGTGTGGGTACAGAGCAACTCAGAGGTCTCACTTATCCGAACATATGAGAACCCATACTGGCGTAAAACCCTACAAGTGTGACCAGTGTGATTATTCTGCTTCTCAGAAATCCAATTTGGACCGACATCTAGCCAAGCACACTGGTGGGAACCCAACATGTGTGAGGAGTGTGGGTACAGAACAGCTCACAAGCTTCTCTTATCCCGACACATAAGAACCCATACAAGTGTGACGAGTGCGGGCACAGGACAGCTGACAAAGGTAACCTATCCCGACACATGAGGAGTCACACTGGTGAAAAACCCTTCAACTGTGACGAGTGTTATTATTCTGCTTCACATAAATCTACCACTTTGTACCAACATGTAGCCAAACACACTGGTGAGAAACCCTACATGTGTGGGGAGCGTGACTATTCTACAGCATTCAGATCCACTTTGAACCGACATCTAGCCAAACACACTGGTGAGAAACCCTACAAGCGTGACAAGTGTGACTATTCTACAGCATTCAGATCCACTTTGAACCAACATTTAGCCAAACACACTGGTGAGAAACCCTACAAGCGTGATAAGTGTGACTATTCTACAGCATTCAGATCCACTTTGAACCAACATTTAGCCAAACACACCGGTGAGAAACCCTACAAGCGTGACAAGTGTGACTATTCTACAGCATTCAGATCCACTTTGAACCAACATTTAGCCAAACACACTGGTGAGAAACCCTACAAGCGTGACAAGTGTGACTATTCTACAGCATTCAGATCCACTTTGAACCGACATCTAGCCAAACACACTGGTGAGAAGCCCTACAAGCGTGACAAGTGTGACTATTCTACAGCATTCAGATCCACTTTGAACCGACATCTAGCCAAACACACTGGTGAGAAACCCTACAAGCGTGACAAGTGTGACTATTCTACAGCATTCAGATCCACTTTGAACCGACATCTAGCCAAAGACACTGGTGAGAAACCCTACAAGCGTGACAAGTGTGACTATTCTACAGCATTCAGATCCACTTTGAACCGACATCTAGCCAAACACACTGGTGAGAAACCCTACAAGCGTGACAAGTGAGACTATTCTACAGCATTCAGATCCACTTTGAACCGACATCTAGCCAAACACACTGGTGAGAAACCCTACAAGCGTGACAAGTGTGACTAGTGTGACTATTCTACAGCATTCAGATCCACTTTGAACCAACATTTAGCCAAACACACTGGTGAGAAACCCTACAAGCGTGATAAGTGTGACTATTCTACAGCATTCAGATCCACTTTGAACCAACATTTAGCCAAACACACCGGTGAGAAACCCTACAAGCGTGACAAGTGTGACTATTCTACAGCATTCAGATCCACTTTGAACCAACATGTAGCCAAACACACCGGTGAGAAACCCTACAAGCGTGACAAGTGTGACTATTCTACAGCATTCAGATCCACTTTGAACCAACATTTAGCCAAACACACTGGTGAGAAACCCTACAAGCGTGACAAGTGTGACTATTCTACAGCATTCAGATCCACTTTGAACCGACATCTAGCCAAAGACACTGGTGAGAAGCCCTACAAGCGTGACAAGTGTGACTATTCTACAGCATTCAGATCCACTTTGAACCGACATCTAGCCAAACACACTGGTGAGAAACCCTACAAGTGTGACAAGTGTGACTATTCTACAGCATTCAGATCCACTTTGAACCGACATTTAGCCAAACACACTGGTGAGAAGCCCTACATGTGTGGGGAGCGTGAGAACAGGACAGTTCACAAGGCCTACGGCATTTCCCACAATCCTCTGCAGTGTCGGAACTCTGAGAAGACTTATTCATACAAAAGAGAATATCTTCAAATATGTTAACACTGTATAGTATCTGTAGTCCTGGAGAACTGCCGACAGCTTGGCACAGAACAGACCCAGATGGAAGACAAAAGTCATGGCCATATGTCTCGCAAGGGATGAAGAGGATAAGTAAGTAAGTAAGAATAGTATCTGTACATCTACTTAGCCTCTATCAAGTACTTAGTCTGTGACAAAGAATCCTGCAATAGAGAGGAGCATGGTTTGTTAGGAGTATCCTTCGTGTAAAGAGGCAGTTGGTTATAAAACTCAATACAAACTTCTTCCTGTCAAATCTAATATAGGCGACTAGTATCCTGACGTCTGGCTTTGCACTGACATCCTGACAAGATGTTCTGCTTCATTGAAACGTATGCATAAATTTAGAGGCTGTCATGTTTATTATCTGACTTATTTACTAACCTGTACAGTATAAACTATTTATTAGTACACTAATGATTATGTTATACCTAATGTTTTATATGTTATGTAAAGCGACCGATATGTTATGTGAAGTGACTGTGATGTCTGATTTGTAAGATCTCAGTCAATTTAATTGATTAAAAAGCAAAAATAAAGTAACCAAATAAAAGTTTCCATTGCATTTTTATTTCTATTAGATACGTTGTTGTACTAGCCGTACATGGTCACACCTAATTTCATACATATCAGCGTGTAAGATCTTGTCCTGCTACCAAGCTTTTGTCGTACATATCAGCAGACGCATGATAATAGTTCATATTTACTACTTAAGGGTTAATGACCCGCCCCGTTATGACACCATATACACCGTGGAACAGGCGGGTCATTAACGTTATTATCACAAGCCTATCCAAACTGACCCATATAAGGGAGACAAATCCCTGTATAACACATAGATTCTTTATTTAATACTACACATGTTAAATCCATTCATTGTACATATGATCTTCATATAATCAAATGTAAACAAGCGATAACTTGTCTTATTGTTGTGGACACGTAGACTTAATATCGGGCGGTATAATTGTAGATTTCGGTTCAATTGTCACAATTCCTGACGCCTGATTGTTAAATGCTTAGTTGGCTGTGGTAAGAACAATCGTGCATGTTCACGTCCCATTTGCTTGTAGTTTTCCCGGATAATATTTGCTCAAGCCGGAAAAAATCCCACAGAAGCGAACACGTATCGGACTGAGATCCTTGTAGGTAGAAACTTGTAAGAGTTTTGGCGATTTTGACCGTAATTTTTTCGATGCCAGCACATCGGTTTGGGGAGCTTACGTGACTTGGACCATGGGGAGGGGGCGTGTTTAGTGCGTGTCACGTTTGTTTTGAACACGAAAAACTGTGGGACTCAGCTCCTCCATGACGATCGAATTCGAACGGGTTCCAATGGCGGGACAAGATGAAATTTGTCGTTTCACTTACTCACGTGAAAAATATTGTTTTAGTCATTCCATTTAAATTTCACTTGAATTGAAAATCGTTCTTTTTTATGTATTTTAAGACGGTTTTGTGAATTTTAAGACGATAATGATTTTTTAAAACAATGTTAAGAAAAAGATTCATAAAAAAACAACCCCTCTATAATATGGAACGGTTGTGTTATGACGTCATAGGTGGTGTGTTATGGCCCCATAACACATGGGCAACGGAGGCTTCTGATTAGTCGACGCCATCTAGCTATGTGATAATACGCGATAAAGTTCTATTGCACGTTCATGCCCGTGGGCTAATTGCCGGATACATGTAGAAATATAGGGAAAACGTACATGTGACAGTGAACTATGACTGATACTGTTTTAACTATAGCCTACTTATTACGAGTGTTTTCTACATCTGGACAAGCTGGGGTTGACTTCTTTTTTTTGGAGGCAGCTGAAGACGAAAAGTTTACAAAAGTGCACAGAGACCAGAAGGATTCACATACCTGCGCACACATAATATACATGTGCACCAGATATACATACAAAATATGGAAGGCAAAAACACTGAGCGTCTTTTGTGTACAAAATATGCTACCCGCCTCCGTTGGTGATTTTTTCCCATCTGAATTACATTTAGCGTCACATATTCCGTGTGTGACATTCCTCTCTTGGCAAAAAAGGAAGATGGAAACAAAAGGAAAGCAGCGGATGGGTGCAACCATTCTACACTGAGTGGGTAATCAGGCACAAAATATGACCTTTCACCCCACACTAAGCTCACCTTTCATGCGCTGCTCGGGACAGAAGACGCTAATCGATTGTGAAGGGAAAAATCAGCACTGGAAGCAGGTAAGTTTCACTAAAGATCTGCCATATCGTGAAGCAAGCAGCTATGGGTCATATGTATGGTATATGAGCCACATTAGGACGGAATGTAAGACTTTTTCGGGATGAGAAGAATTGCCGAGGGGGAGGGGGCGACACCGCGAGACAAAAGGGTATGTTTTTGTTAGGGTGTTATTGTATCAAAGGTGAATGTCTAGATTTGCATAATAACGCCTTTACCTTTGACACTGGACATGCGTAGTAGCAACCGTGAACTACCTTATTAGCGTATTATGTCACAACAATGATACAGAATTACAACAGAAACCATGACAAGGCGTTAACCCTATCCAGACTGGGGGGGGGGGGGCTAAAAGTGCCCGCGCCAACTTTGACATCGTATTTCTGCCGAACGATGTATGCTAGGACAACCAAACTTGGTGACTTTTCCTAAAATTTTGTTGGCAACAATTTTATGATAATGGTTTAAGTTTATCATTTTTTCATGTTGCCATGGCAACGGGTTTCTGACTGGCATTTTATCCAAAAATTATTAATTTTTTGAAAACAATGATATTTCTCGGGTTTTCTTGCACAACTACACTAGTTTTCCTAGATGTATAACATAACATGTAATTAGATGTAACTTTCCTGATTTAATATTCATAATTTATGCTAATTTGATGACGTAATCAGCCAAAATCCAAGATGGCGGACTATATCACTATTTCAGGTATCAGCAGGCTTTTTCGCCCTTAAAATCGTCAATACCTGACATTTTCTTTATCAGAAACATTTAGATTAACGTTTTTAGTCTATTTTTAGTGTCTTTTGGGGTCATAAGTGGAAAAAAAGGATTTTTGAAAATTTCAAAATGGCCAATCCAAGATGGCGGATCCCAAGGGATCGCTAACAACACGTGACGTCATTTAATGACGTCATTTTGACGTCAACGTACTTACCATTGACTTTGTATGCCTTTGCATACCTTAAAATTAATAATACAAACCGTTTTTTAAAATTTCTTTAGATATTATGGGAATTCCCTATTTATCCAATAAAATCACATCGATGACGTCATAATTACGTCATATTACGTCATAACGTCACCAAAATTACAGGAATTATAAAACTTCACGTGAATATCACTCCCTGCAAATTTGGTGATGATACATCATACCGTTCGGAAATTATGAGGGGGGGCCGAATCAGCCCCCCCCCCCCCCCCCCCCAGTCCCAGATATACCAAAAAAGCCCAGTCTGGATAGGGTTAATTTCCAGTTTATGCAAGCGTAGTCAACTTTGAAAAAACATGCATATTCATGACAAAAATGAAGGGAGGGGGCAGTAAGGAAGTTTGTTGTAGCGACCTACCAGTTTCAGGATTAGTACAAACAATCCACTCTTGACGCATCGTATTTGCGATTGATGTATTTCGTTTTTTTTTTTTTTCAAATTGTTGTTCATTATTATTTTAGACATGGCAGAGGCAGGTAATGGGTCTCCTACTGCTGTTCCCAAGAACTTCTGCGATGGGTCTCCTACTAGGGTTTCATCGGGCAGAGATGCAAGCAATGTTGAATACAAGCTGAAAGGAACCAAAACCAGGTTGGACAATCGGCCAGAAGCACAGACTGATGAGAGACGCTTCATGTGTGGCGAGTGTGGGTACAGGACTATCAGCAAGTCCAAGTTGTCCAGACATATGAGATCTCACACAGTTGAAAAACCCTACAAGTGTGACCTGTGCGACTATTCTGCTGCACGGAAATCTACCTTAGACAGCCATCTAGCTAGACACACCGGTGAGGAAACCTACATGTGTGGAAAGTGTGGTTACAGGGCAACTAAAATTTCTGACTTATCGAAACATATGAGAACTCATACAGGTGAAAAGCCCAACAAGTGTGACCAGTGTGATTATTCTGCTGCACAGAAATCGGCTTTGAACAGCCATCTAGCCAAACACACCGGTGAGAAACCCTACATGTGTGGAGAGTGTGACTACAGGTGCCTTCGCAAGGCTCAGTTGTCCAGACATATGAGAACCCATACAGGTGAAAAACCGTACATGTGTTGGGAGTGTGGGCACAGAACAACTGAACAGTGCCACTTGTCTGAACATACATGTATGAGAACTCACACAGGTGAAAAAACTTACAAGTGTGACCCGTGCGACTATTCTGCTGCACTAAAATCCACCTTGGACCGACATCTGGCAAAACACACAGGGGAAAAACCCTACATGTGTGGGGAATGCGAGTACAAGACAGCTAATAAGTCTCACCTATCGAGACATATCAAAACCCATACAGGTGAAAAACCCTACAAGTGTGACCAGTGTGATTATTCTGCTGCAGAGAAATCCAAATTGGACCGACATCTAGCCAAACACACCGGTGAGACACCCTACATGTGTGGGGAATGTGGGTACAAAACAGCTCACAAGTTTCACTTATCCCGACATATGAGAACCCATACTGCTGAAAGACCCTACAAGTGTGACCAGTGTGACTTTTCTACTGCAGGGAAATCCAAATTGGACCATCATCTAGCCGTACATGCTGGTGAGAAACCCTACATGTGTGGCGAGTGCGGGCACAGGGCAGCTCAAAAGCGTGACTTGTCCAGACATATGAGAACCCATACCGGCGAAAGGCCGTACAAATGTGACCAGTGTGACTACTCTGCTGCACAGAAATACACCTTGAAGAAACATCTTGCCCGACACACTGGAAAAGAACCCTACATGTGTAGTAAGTGAGGGTACGGGACAACTCAGAAGTCTAACTTATATAGACACATGAAAACTCATACTGGTGAAAGGCCACTAGTGTGACAAGTGTGATTATTCTGCTGCAGAAAAAGCCTATTTGGACCGACATCTAGCAAAACGCTCATGTGAGAAACCCTACATGTGTGACGAGTGCGGGTACAGTGTAACTCAAAAGTCTCACTGATTCAGACATATCAGAACCCATATTGTAGAGAAAAGAAATGAATTTGTGAAAAGTTTGAGTATTCAGCAGCTCAGTATTAACCACTGAAACTCTATATATACGGAGTCCAGGTACAGGACAACAGAAGTTATCCAGCCATACATACATGTACGTGGAAGGAAGGAAAACGGAGGTAAGAACACTACATGTGTTCTACGTCAATGTTTAAGAACAAGTCATTGCACAATTCTTAGTGTGCATCTGTAGTCGTGAAGCATTGCGATCTAAGGTCAAACTTCAAGCTGCCTTATTTGGAAAGCCGTTTGTGGAGACGTGTTTGCGATATTCCCGCTCAGAGGGACCTGAACATAAGGCATTACATACATGTACATGTATATGGAACATAGGAAAGTTGATGTAAGAACACTACATGTGTTCTACCCCAATGTCTATTTGATAATATGTCATTTCACAGTTCCGAATGCGCATCTGCAATCGTGATGTATTGTGGTCCAAGGTCACAGTGTAAGATTCCTCATTTGTAAACAGTCGAGACGTGTTTTTAACATTGTCGCTTGGAGGGACGTTAACCTACGCCATTTCCCACTACCCCCTGCGGTGCTGGAACTGTGAGAAGACTTATTCATACAGAAGTGAATCTGTACAAATATGATAACACTGTGCCGAATCTGTACATCAACATTACGTTGTCTCTATCCAGTACCTTATGGTATTCGTAAAGGAAAAATACAACATACGTACACTGAGGAGCAATTTTTGTTGGAAGTACTATCAGTGTAAACAATAGGTCGTTCTTAAAACTCATTAACAACTAATTTTCGTCAAATATGATAAAGGCTGACGCCTGACTTTGAACTAACATCCTTTAAAATGTTGTGCTTTAGTGTTACAAGGGTGATGTTTGATTTGTCATTTATTCACTAACCCATAAACTATATATTGGAACATGATTATGCTATAACTGGAGTGTTTAACGTTATGAAGAATTGTAGAGTAAGCTTGTGCGATATAAGCGACTGGCTGATATGTAAGAAGTGAAAATAAAAATGCTTGATAAAAGAACAGGTTCCATTTCATTTTTCCGTGTGACGTAATTTAATTAGTTATGAATGAATGAATGAATGGTTTATTAGATACTGTATTAAACATGGTCAATAAAACAGTTTGTCGCAGCCACAAATGGCTGAATCGGATACTTTTTGTACAGGTGCGTTCTTAGGCCTTCTTAACCATAAGGCGATTCAAACTCTTAACTAAAGTTATTTTTCATGACGCAGCACCCCCATGAAAACCCTGTCCTGCCGAACGTATTTTCTTGCGGTACCCTCTAGAGATATTTCACGTACCCGGTTATTACACTTGCCGTACCCGTTAGAAAGTCGAGCCGTATGTGGTAGTTCTTAACGTACCCGGTCCTTTTGTGCCGTACCCAATGGATTCTAGACATCGCAGGGCCACAGTGCGAAGTCATTCGAAGGTCGTGTCTAAACACCCAGTACGGCAGCCATACAGGATGTCTCACTAGCCTCTACCAGGCTCCGCGGATCGCTGGGAAAATAGTAGAAATTAGTCCCCCGGCAAATGTTCTCCCTTTAGACGGCGCGGTTAGTCAGTGTGTCATTCGAGGGTCGTGTCTAAACACCCAGTACGGCAGCCTTACAGGATGTCTCCCAGCCAAGGCCCTGGCAAACACTCCTGACCACCTCTACCGAGCCGTTGCACGTGTTCTCGTACCCACCCTGAAGAAAAGATAGACACCCCACAACCATTTATAGGTACCCTTCCCCCCATGTTATTCAAGGGTATCCAGATAAAATAAAACCTTTTTGGCGAAGGTAACAAAGAAAAAGAATGCAGAAAGGGCATAGATGGGTGCAACTCTTGTACAATGTAGGCAGAACTTCCACACACTACAAGGATTATCGGGCACAAAATATGACCTTTCACCCCACGATATGTTCACCTTTCACCCGCTGCTTCGCTTGGAAGACGCTTGCAGGAATTGTGTGAGGATAAAAGTCTACACTAAAAGCAGGTAAGAAGTTGAGCTACACTACATATCTACCTTGGCATACAGTAGAGGAGGTATAGGTCATTTCTATGGTGTATGGGCGACTATAGGACGGGATGTAAGATTTTACAGAGGGTGAGAGAGAAAATAGCGAGGGGGGAGGGGGCGAAACCGACACGTCAAGGATCGTGCAGGCCACAGAAGCGTAATCAAGCTTCCTATCTTAATATATGGCAATCATGTAAGAAAGAAGCTGTCAAAAGTCACCTACCTGAGTTTTAGTACATGAAAAACATGCATTGGCAGGGCTGTCAGGCCTCCAAAGTTTCAATCTAAGGCATAATTTCAACTTTCTAATCGGCACAACCCCTACGAATCCGGCCCTGTTTACAAAAAAATGACCTTTGACCTCCTTCTCTACCTGATAATCACACAACACCACAAAACTTCTATTGCCTACAGACACCACAAACATGGATGAAAGTCTGATTTTTCAACACAATTAGAAGGAAGAAACCCTTACCTGTAACATCCAGCTCAGAAATACCAACATATCCTAGAAAAAAACCCTCTACAGCTACTTTTACCAAGGGTACCAAACCTATTGGGGCTAAAAGTTGGCCTTCTGCGCCTGCGCCGATTACTGGAGTGTCGCCTGCAAGTTTTCCGAGATAGAAGGGCCGTTTATGTTAGGTGGGCTATAGTGTCACTAAAAGGAGACAAACTACAATAACAACCATGTGAAATGAAAACCAAATTTGCGACATGCATACTCAGAGTACGCAAATGGATTGTATGTTACTAGTAGACAGATTCATGAAACTGCATTCCGAGTGGGGGGGGGGCGAGTCAGGTGTGAACGTCATCACTATGGAAGTGAATGCTGGACAGTTGAAGCAACCTCCCATTTTTGGTATTAGCAGAAGAAATGCTCTCATGGCTTATCTTATTTCTGATTGGTGTGTTTCATCCTTTCAATCATTTCTCCATAGGTTAGACATGGCAGAGCCAGGAAAGGGGTCTCCTACTGAAGTTCCGCAGAACTTCTGTGATGTATCTCCTACTGAAATTTTGTTGGACAGAGATACAAGCAAGGTTGAAGACAAGCCAACAGCAACCAAAACGATTTTGGACAACCAGCCAGAAGCACATACTGGTGAGAAACCATTCAACTGTGGGGAGTGCGGGTACAGGACTATCAGCAAGTCCAAGTTGTCCAGACATATGAGAACCCATACAGGTGAAAAACCCTACATGTGTGACGAGTGCGGGTACAGGACAGTTAACAAGAGTCACATATCCAGACATATGAGAACCCATACAGGAGAAAAACCCTACAAGTGTGACCAGTGTGACTATTCTGCTGCACAGAAATCCACATTGGACCGACATCTAGCCAAACATACTGGAGAGAAACCCTACATTTGTGGGGAGTGCGGATACAGGACAGCTCAAAAGCTCCAGTTATCAAAACATATGAGAACTCATACAGGTGAAAAACCCTACAAGTGTGACCAGTGTGATTATTCCGCTGCGCAGAAATGCAATTTGGACCGACATCTAGCCAAACACACTGGAGAAAAACCCTACATGTGTGGGGAGTGCGGGTACAGAGCAACTCAAAAGTCTCACTTATCAAAACATATGAGATGTCATACTGGCGTAAAATCCTACAAGTGTGACCAGTGTGATTATTCTGCTGCACAGAAATACACATTAAGAGAGACATCTAACCAAACACTCCAAGCATAACCTATTTACACATATGAAAACTCATACTGGGGAAAAACCTTAGTGTGAGCTGTGTGAATATAATTAGCAGTTCGAAAATCAGCTGTTGTCCGGCATCTAGCTAGACCCACTGATGAGAAACTCTTAATGTGTACGGAGTGCAGGTACAGGACAACAGAAGTTATCCAGACAGGTATACATGTATATGGACCTAAGGGAAATGGATGTAAGAACACTACATGTGCCTTACGCCAGTGTGTGAGTAATAAGCCATTTCACAGTTCTGGAATCTGAATCCTACCACATAGCGGAGCATACTTTCTTAGAAATACTTCTAATGTCAAGAATAAGGAGGCTTTAAAACTCAGTAGGTCTGTCCATTATAATATAGGCAATCCTGACCCATGATTTTGCACTGACATCCTAGCTATAAAATGTTATTTTATCTTTTAACATTGCAACAATGCAGTACAATGCTCAATCTGGGCAGCATTGCTGATATCGGTGCCATATAAGTATATAACACGCAATCATGTACATCAGTTCAACATTCATTTATAGAAATGTTGTGCTTCGGTGTAACAAGTGTGCCACGTTAAAGGTTATAATTCTTGTCTATTTTCTAACTTACTAACCTATACTCTATGTATTGGAACACTAATGATTATGCTATACCTGCCATGTTTAGAATGATGTAGAATTGTGAGGTAAGTTTTTGTAAAAGTATGATGATGATGATCCACTTTGTTCTGCGGCTCAGAGGTTTGTTATATGAAGCGTCTGTCATTGCTGAAGTGTAAGAACTCAGTTGATTCAAAATATGCTCATTTCTGACATGTGAAAATAAAATGTTTATCTAATGAAAGAACAAAATCTAAACAGGTTCCATTCCAAAATGCTGTGTAACATGTAACATTTTATTCTCACTCATTTACTAACCTATAGCTATACACGATATGTTGGAGCACTAATGACTATGCTATACCAGGAGTGTTGAACATTATAAAGTATTGTGAAGTAATCTTGTGTTATATGGCTGATAAGTAAGAACACAGTTTATTCAAAACATGCTGATTTCTGATAAGCGATAATAAAAATGTTTGCTTAAAGAACAGCTTCCATTCCATTTCCCATGTGTGGTAGATGTAAGTAATTGAGCTAGCCGCGCAGTGTAAGTGTGTCGACAAATCGTTATCAACTCTATTTTTCATGACAAACCATTCTCATCAAAATCATTTTCTCTGCCGTACCCAATAATTCTTTCTGTTCCCCGATAAAATTATGGCCGAACCCCTTTATTCTTGCCATGCCCGCTAGAAATTTGTGCCGTACCCGGTAATTCCTGTCGTACCCGGTGCTTTTGAGCAGCAACCAATACTTCTTTCTGTACCTCGATATAAATTTGGCCGAACCCGCTTATTATTGCCATCCCCGCTAAAAATTTGTGCCGTACCCGGTATTTCTTGTCGTACCCGGTGCTTTTGCGCCGTACCCAATGCGGACTAGCCGTGTCTAAATACCCCGTACGGGAAGGATACACAGTCTCATGTAGACGATGCCAAGGCAAACACTTCTGACCACCTCTGCCGAGTGGCGTTGTACACCGATTAGACCACATCCTAAGAACAACTTCTGCAAAGGTTCAAACAAACAAACTGTAGTGAGAAGCGGTCTGGCGAGAAGTGGAAATCAGCTTTGAGATGAAGATTCCTCATTGGTGGGCAGTGCAAGAAGCACATTTTGATTAGAGACCGTGGTGTTAGTTTGATAATTATGCTGCGTTATTCTGCCATCCAGTGCTTTATACACCCCCCCCCCCGTCCTCCCGTAACAATCCTGAACCAATAGACATACCGCCCACCCCAACCGGTACCCACTTTATTCTACGTCAACGTTCTACCAGGATAAAAAGGTAAAATACTGTAAACGCATTTATGTTCGCGCGGTTTTATTTCGCGCTAAGGCAGAAATGGAGTGTTCGCGGAGGTTTTAAGTTTGCGGCAGCGCAATAATTACATACTGCTACAATATTGGACAAAAATGTTGGCGGGGGGTTGAAGTTCGCGGTGAACGCCGCAAATATTTCTGCATTTACAGTATAACAGGAATGTAAGAAACGGAAAATAATGCAGAAAGGGCAGCCGATCGGTGCACTCTTCTACAATGTAGGCAGAACTTCCACACACAATATGGGTAACCGGGTACAAAATATGACCTTTCACCTCACGGTAAGTTCACCTTCCACCCCTTGCTTCACATACTAGACGCTTGCAGTATTTGTGAAGGTAAAAATCAACCCTGGAAGCAGGTAAGAACGCGAATTATGATAAATGACTTCCCCTTGGTGAAGCAGAGGTGCTATAGGTTGTTTCTATGGTGTATGGGCCACACTAGCACGAAATGTAAGACTTTTCTGTGTGAGGAAATTTGAGAGGGGGAGGGGGACGAAACCAAATGTCACACATCACGAAACAAAGGTGTTATTTTGGTTACAAAAGCTCTAAGAATCTTGCTATAGAACAACCTAAATGGGACATAAGTACAATAACAAACATACCTTAGGATACCTTAGGACGACTCGGTGTGGAAGGCGTCTTCTTGCCTAATTTGTTAACAAGTGTTATGATAACAAATGCGTTCATGAGTGGTTAACTAGGAAAAATGGTTTATAGCAGATTCATATCACGGAATTGGAGGCAGTATTAAAGGAGGAAAGTACAAGTGAGCCAGGTTTTAACGCCTTTACTATAGGAGTGGTGGCTGGACTGTTGTAGTAACATTTTTTGTGCCAGCAGAAAAAAATGCACTCTTGAATTATTATATTTTTGATTGATGTCTTTCCAATTTTTTGTCCGTTAGGTTAGACATGTCAGATGCATGTTATGGGTCTCCTACTGCTGTTCCCCAGAGCTCCAATGAAGGGTCTCCAACTGTGGTTTTAGGGAATGGAGGTACAAGCAATGTTAAAGATCGGCCAACAGGAGCCAAAGCCAGTTGGGACAATCAGTCAAAAGCACATACTGATGAGAAACCCTACATGTGCGAAGAGTGCGGGTACAGGGCAGCTCAGAAGAGTCACATATCCAGACATATGAGAACCCATACTGGTGAAAAACCCTACAAGTGTGACCAGTGTGATTATTCTGCCGCTGAGAAATCCGCCTTGAACAGCCATCTAGCAAAACACACCGGTGAGAAACCCTATATGTGCGGGGAGTGCGGGTACAGGACAGCTCAAAAGCGCCACATATCCAGACATATGAGAACCCATACTGGTGAAAAACCATACAAGTGTGACCAGTGTGATTATTCTGCCGCTGAGAAATCCGCCTTGAAGGGACATCTAGCAAAACACACCGGTGAGAAACCCTACATGTGTGGAGAGTGCGGGTACAGGACAGCTCACAAGCGTAGCCTATCCAGACATATGAGAACTCATACTGGAGAAAAACCCTACAAGTGTGACCAATGTGATTACTCTGCTTCACAGAAAACCACCTTGGACAGCCATCTAGGAAAGCACTCAGGTGAGAAACCCTACATGTGTGGGGAGTGTGGGTACAGGACTTTTCGAAAGTCTGAGCTTTCCATACACATGAGAACCCATACAGGTGAAAAACCTTACAAGTGTGACCAGTGTGACTATTCTGCTGCACAGAAATGTTATTTGAACAGCCATTTAGCGAAACACATCGGCAAGAAACCCTACATGTGTGGAGAGTGTGGGTACAGGACAGATCACAGGCATAGCCTATCCAGACACATGAGAACTCATACAGGAGAAAAACCCTACAAGTGTGACCAGTGTGACTATTCTGCTGCACAGAAATGTTATTTGAACAGCCATTTAGCGAAACACATCGGCAAGAAACACTACATGTGTGACGAGTGCGGGTACAAAACAACTAACAATTCTGACTTATCCGAACATATGAGAATCCACACTGGAGAAAAACCCTTCAAGTGTGACCAGTGTAATTATGCCGCTGCATATAAATCCACATTGGAGAGACATTTAGCCAAACACTCTGGAGAAAAACCCTACATGTGCGGGGAGTGTGGGTACAGGACAGCTCACAAGTCTCACCTATCCAGACATATGAAAACCCTTACTGGTGAAAAAACATTTATACTGCATAGAAAATCCATTTAGCCCGACAAATAGCAAGTTCAGGTGAGAAACCATACATGTGAGGCGAGTGTAGGTACAGGGCAACTGAAAAGTGTCATTTATCCAAACATACATATCTTCATACATAAGAGAATTTCTACAAATATCATAACACTGCAGTATATGTACATCTGTTTATCCTCTATCACGTATTACTATATGTGGTATTCGTGGAAAGAACTGTAACAGAGAGGAGCATGGTTTGTTGTTAGTGTAAGTGTAGATTAAGTATAAAGACGTGTAAAAACTTGGTAACAATCACTGTCAAATCTAATACAAGCTTTCCTGACGACTGACTTTATACTGACATCCTACAAAAAGTCGTTGCTTTTATGATATATTGGTATTTTCTTGTGATTAAAGTCGGTCCTGTTTGTGTGGGTGAAGGGTTTTTTGGGGGGGGGGGGGCTTCAAAAATGTTTCTATAACAGCCTTGACCTCGCTCAAGCAGATGTTGGGGTGAAAGTTAAAAATGTTCTGGTGCTGGGACAGCTGTATGTCAGAATCAAATGTGGACCACCGGGAAATGTGATGATTTTCATGCCCAACATCTGCTTGGAGTTTGTCCCTGTCGTAGACTAGCCCACGGTGTGAACAGGAGTTGTACATGTTCGTACAGGAGGTCAAAGTTCACCAATCATATCAGCTGTACAGGAACCAGACTGGAGGGTTGCCATGGTGACAATAAATCTGGATTTTAGCAATTTTGTTGTCTTTTTTGTGAACTGCACGATTCTGTATGAGTGCTTCTATCTTAGGCCACATCAATTTCATTAGATGGTTCTTGGAATCGCTGCTTCGAAATTTTTTTTTCGCCCTGTCGCTTCATATTTTTCCTGAAAATATCCGAAAAACCAACAAATTAAATTGCTGTGGCCTTAAACAGCTACTGACACATAGAGGGCATTTTTTCAGAATATATGCATCAAAGGTACTTTTATTCAGTTGACATACTTATTTATGAAAAAAATGCACGGTTCTGTAGTTAAAAGCTACTTTTGAACACCCCTTCACCGAAAATCCGCGCCGAGGTTCGCTAGAACAGTCAGCCGGCAATGACGTCATCGGCTGTAAAGGGAAATAGAACACTGAAGCCGCGGCCGCCATCTTGGTTGTTTGTAAACATTACGAAGACCACATATCCCGGGCCTGTCCCGGAACTACCTTGTTGCTATGCCGGACCAATGTAGCGCAGGGTATTGCTCTAACGGCAGGGAAGCAGGCTTTAGCCTCCACAAGTTTCCACAAGAGGAAAGTGTTCGTAAGAAGTGGATTCAACAGGTTCGGCGGACGAGATCGGGTCCAAATGGCACTCCCTGGCAATTGAACGATTCCGCTTTTCTGTGTTCCGCCCACTTTGACGAGTCGTGCTTTGATCCCGCCGAACGTCTGAAGCAACAGTTTGGATTGAAGCCCGTGAACAGCAGAAAAATTCTATTGGCCGGTGCGATACCGAGCATATTTCCACGAGGACGGGAGACGGCTGCTCAGCCGGGACCAGCGGTGCGCACCCGGAAGTCGGGGGCGATAGAGAAGAGGCGCCATCTAGAGGTACGTTTTGTACGTCGGTGTTTCGATGGGGTCACTTCTACGCCGATGTGTTTGTACACGGTGCGACTACATATGGTTATTATCGCTTGAATGGGGTAGTGCGTAGCGAAAGTTCAGCCTTTTGTTTATGTACAAGGATGTAATGTAGCGTGTAGCGGTGGACGTCGTAAATCCAACATGTCGGACCCCACACGGATAAACAAAACAAAGGCGCCGCAGTTTTATCTCTACTATAAAGTCATGCTTTTGAAAACTCTCACCGCACGGACACTTTGCAGACACAAAGAGGTCACCACCTCATGTTAGCAAGTATTGATATAGCATCCTTTGCGTGATGGGCGATATTTTGCACAATCATGTTACTAATAATAGTGGGTGTTTACTAAAAAAATTAAAGGGGGAGGGGGGCAAAACTCTAGACTTACATTTGAAGAAAAGTTCTTAACCAAGGGCCTATACACAAGTGTGAAATCTTTTTTTATAAGTGCTGAAGGGAACCATAACTTATGTCACCACAGAAATTCACTTACATGCAGTTCTTTTACCAGGAGATGAATCAAGTCCACCAGATGACATTATAAATAGTGGAGTGTTCATTACTCATACTTAGAATTATGATTCAAAATCCTGTCTTTATGCATATACCAGATACTCCAGGAATGCATGCCCTCAGAAGTGACCACAACAACAACAGCAACAGAAGAGGGAGAAGACCTTCCCGCTGACTCTAATCTATTTGTTGAGACAAATGTATGTTTTCACACCTTATAATTCCCAAGTTTGGTAATTTACAGATACATTATTGCAGATATCATTTCCCTACATACATATTATAACATGTCAAATGCCCCTCTTCGCTTTCTTTTCACTGTCTCTCAGACCTTCAGTCTGATATATTATTAATACTGCATGTACTTTTTTGTATACATACAGGTGACTCCAACAGAGAGGGGTGTGCAGGTGTGCATGAAACCTGAAACAAGAACAGTAGCCACTCTGTTCCGAGGGTATGGACAAAGCAGACGGAGCAAAGGTATTTGATATTACATGTATAAGTTTTCAGTTCCTGACTTACTTCAATTTAACATTTTCTTTTGGCTGAAATGATGTCAGTGGAATAGATGTCTCTTTTAACAACCTATCATTCTGTTCATACTAGATAACTAATGTGATGTTTTTGTTATGTCATATTTCCCCAGGTGTGCAGACTGTTACACCATCTGTGCGCACAATTGGTACTCAGACAGAGATCACGAGTGAGTTTTTCGACCAGTGTTCCGATTCCGAGGACCAGATGTCAGTGTCTGAGGAGGACAGCATGTCGATTTCTACAGATGACCCAGACTACGAGCCAGACTGTGATCCAGACTACGATCCATTAGACGATTCTGACGAGGACATCTCAGCTTTTGAGAATACCGAGACCAATGGAAACACCGAGAACATGGAGACATCAGACTCAGAACCAGGACGTAGAATTTTCCTGGTATTCTGGACATGTTTAGCACAACTCTTCTCTGTATGGTGCAGTTGCCCCATGTGCCCTAATCGGAAGCTCGCGTGGTCTTGTAAAGAAGTAGGGACCTTAGTGCAGGTCACAATCAAGTGCACAGAGTGCTCCTACGAAGGACTGTGGAACTCTCAGCCGTTCTTTGGGAAGACAGCAGCTGGCAACATATTGTTGTCAGCTTCTATCCTGTTCAGTGGAGCAACTCCAACAAAAGTACTCCGCGTATTATCACACATGGGTGTCGCCCTAATGTCAATCAGATCCTTTTTCAGACACCAGGAGCGGGTATTGTTTAAAGCTGTTTATCAACTGTGGGCGGAGCGCCAGGTGTGGGATCTCAGCCTCCTCCAGGCAGAGAGAGAGCCTATCATCTGTGGTGGTGATGGACGTGCGGACACACCAGGGCATTCTGCCAAATATGGCACCTATACCATGATGGAGCTCAGGAAGAATGTTGTGATTGATGTGCAACTTGTGCAGGTATAGTTTACTTGTCTTATAATATCATGTAGGGCTGGTACAGGTTTATCCCGGGTTTAAGTACAGGTTCGGATTTGTAAACGTACCTAAACAGGTTTGTTCAATTATCTGTAACTTTAGTCATACAAGTAACCACCTTTTTGTTTTAGTGTCAAATTGTCATTTTTGAATGAGGATGTACATATTCTGATCTCAAAATTAAAGTATTTAGCTTTCTAACAAGTACAGGACTATCAAAATTGTTGTTCCTGACAAAGTATTTATCTATCTTTAGCCTTTAAGATGGTGTCTGCTATAGGTTTAGTTTTGTTCAGGTACAGGTTTATGTACAGATCAAGTTGATTTTTAGGTTTGGACCTGTACCAGACCAAAACAAATTAAAGTACAAACTAGTCCCAACAGATGATTTGAATCAAAGATTATTTCTAAGACATTGATGATGATACGGTTTATTATTCAAATTCAAACTTTACACCATGAACATATACAGTCTTCCAGCCAACAAGTATATATCATACATCATCATCCTGTGCTAGAACGAAAATCTGAATGCATCTAGTAAATCTTATATACTTAATATTTTAGAGCAATGAGGTAGGAGGGTCCTATCACATGGAGAAAGAGGGACTGGAGCGGTCACTGCACCTACTCCAGGACACATGGAACTTAGATGTTGGCACGTTGGTGACTGACAGACACTCTGGGATTATCAAGTGGCTCCGTGACCATCAACCGGACATCATACATCTATTTGACATCTGGCATGTTGCTAAAAGTAAGTGAAACTTGCAAAAGGATATTTAGTTGTTCTTTGCTCATTTGGTGATACTAATATCCATAGTTTTAGATTATATGGGGATACAAATGCCAGTGGTAGGTTGAAATCATTCAATTTGTAATGATTGATTTGTCCATGCTTGTATATACAGATATCAAGAAAAAGCTACAAGGCCTGAGCCGAACAACAGAATGCCAGGCATTGAGACCATGGGTTTCAAGTATCATTAACCACTTGTATTGGTCTGTCGTGTCCACACCTCATGGGGAAGGAGAGCTCATCACAGACAAGTGGACGTCTGTTGTACAACACATTCACAACAGACACACAGGGTTTCCCGGGCAGTTTCCAGCATGTATCCATGAACCCCTTGAGGGAAGGGAGCTTAGGAAGCCCTGGCTACCATCGCGTAAGTATGAAAAACTTTTCATGACATCGTTAGTGAAATTCCTTGTAATTTCAAAGCAGTACATCGTATATTCTATTGAGAAAGAGCTTATGTGTTGACACCTTTTTTTACATGTTTTCCAGATACAAAAGTGTCCATTGAAGTGGAGAAAGTGGTGTGCAGGAAGAAATTGTGTGGAGACATCAAACGACTGTCACCTGTACATCAGACATCATCTTTGGAGGCATTCCACAGCCTAATCAACCATTTTGCTCCAAAGATGTATCATTTCTGCTATGAGGGAATGGAGTGCAGGTAATGAAAATAGAATACTACTGTAAAAGATGCTTTTAGAACATAGCGTTTATGCTCCCGTACAAGAATTGTAATCTTGTTCATGCTCACTTTTTATATGATTGTGTTTGTGTATGTAGAGTGATTACCCCATTTCTGATCCCTGTTTAGAGTGATTCTTGCTGCCATGCACTGGAACGAAAATGGATACAGGGCACAGCACACCACTGGAGACGGTAAAGCGACCTACAGCCTGCACTATCCAAAGCACAAGAAGGGAGGGCACGTTGTGCGCAAAGTCCTGGCGAATGCATCTTTTGGTACGTCCCTGTATTTTTATAACTGGTATCACCGCCATTTTGCATAATACTTATCTTTGTAGGTTATTGTATACAATGTACATTGTAAAAGTAAAGCTATTGCAGTGTAGTTGTTAGCGTCTGAGATTGGATGCAGACTTACTAGTAATTCATTCACTGCACCTATAAATGTGATTTGTAATTTCTTTTTCCCCAGACTCACAGTCATCAATGTTTCCAGATGATTCCTTGTTGTATTTGATTGCATTTATATAAAACTTCTTGATGTTTTCTGCCATTGATTTGTCTCATCCCAATAAGATTGTATTTTGCACTTTGTTACTGATATGCAGAATGAGACAAGACATTAGATGGGGTAATCACTCTACATAATGCATTAGATCGGGTATTCACTCTACATAATACATATCAAAATTTGAATAATACTTTTTCACTAAACATATGTTGTCAATATTTTCTAAGCAGGATAAAACTTTTGAAAATTCATTTCTTATTCAATGTATATTTCTATCAGGATATGTCAAAAGGTTGCTCAACATGGTGGAGAAGATCTGCAGTGGCCAGTCGTACGATGGGGATGACATGGAGGTTCCAGACCCAGCCCGCATCCCAGAGCCCCTCAGTGCTTCCTTCCATCATCCGAACATGGAGGCGGCGATTCAGGCCCATGCTACAAGACTGCATGTTTAAAGAGAAAGCTCTTGGTATTATTACTAGCATACATTGTATAGCATACTGCATTTGGAATGTAAAACAAATCTGTCTCAGTTTTTAGAGAATTTCATACAAATTAGACAAGATATTGTAGATATCTAGGTAGAACATTATATCATGATTAATCATCTCTGTATATGGCAATATTGTATTGGGGTTACATACAAAAACTATTACAAGTTTTGGCAATATAAAATTCTGATGCAAAACATTCTGAGTAACATTAAAAATGTTTCTGACTTTGTTATACCTTTCAGATAGAAGAGGTTTACAGGATACAAATAGTATCCGCTGGTGCTACAAGTACCTGGGAAAGTGTGTCAGTACTTTTTCCTGCAGTAACTGCTATAAGGACAGAATTTCTTTGTGCACCACACAGGTTTTATGCAGAGCAATGACTTCTAAACTCTTTTTAACCTCTGTCAAGAATAGTTCTCATGGCAGTGTTTGAAGTTACTAGACAAAGTGCCTTGTACTTATATTCAATATAAATGTTTAACAACAAATTAAATATGTAGAAGAAGTACAGTCACTTCAGATATACATAATCCAGATTTCTGGTTATATATGTTATAGCCATAATGAACATTGAAAATTTAGCTGCTGTAAAGGTTGGACACAAATTGAATATGTTGACATGACTTCTCATACTTAGTTCATTGACATTACATATCAAAATTTGAATAATGCTACATGCATATCACTAAACATATGTTCTCAATATTTTCTAAGCAGGATAAAACTTTCTAAACTTTGATAATACTATTATGTAGTGACATTACTTAAAAAACTTGGATAATGAAATACCACTGTTGTAAATAGAATGTACTTGTTGCCATGCCTGTTAATAAAGTTTTTCTTCCTCTATATTACTGTAACGTTACAGCAAAACAGAAATCCCATTTTGACATGAATTGTGTTGTACACTCACTCGTTTCCAATGTCATCCTATGGTCCTCCTGATAGATACAGAAACTCTGGAAGGGGCACCCATGCACCCGTAACCCGATACCCTCCCTATCAACGGGACGTTTATCTTAGCAACCGACTTCAGTGGTTCCCCTGTCATACACAATGGCCGATGAAATGGTGTTCCACTCCGACTCATCAGAGTCAAGTGTTGACGCGTTTTTTGAGGTGGCCGATAGTGATGAGCCTGCCGAGCTCGAGGGGGCCGTGGGAGGTATAGTGCCGTACCGGTATGAGCCGTACCTAGACGACATGCAAGCCGAAGAGCCGGACGATAATGATGAGGGTACCGAGGAAGATCGCGGGAATGGGAACGACGGTGATATCCAGAGACTTCAAAATACGGAGTGGTAAGCAAGGCATTATGATAGTGGCACGACAGAACAGTACATGTACTTGTAATTCATCGTACACAGCTAATTAGTAATTAACATTTGTCTGGCGATTTCAATATTGATTTTATTACCAGGTGTTCCTGTGGGCGATGCGAGGCCATGCCAACAGTCGTGGAGAGCGTCTGCTGTCGCGAGCAGGCTCGTGTTTCGGCCACTAGAGACGAACTGGACGGTCTCCGGTGCATAACAGAACATCCCGGCTTTGAGCCGGTTTGCCTAAATGTGTATGTTCTTACAACTGCACATAGCGGTTACAGGCAGCAGTACGGAGTGACCCTCGGAAACGAGTGAGTAGAATTTATTTGGCGCAGAAAAAGCTCCCGATTTACTTGACATACGATATGACATACGTTGTAAACGGTAAGAAATAGATAAAATATGATGTATGTATCACTTTACAAACGCCCCTGTTTTCCCCATTACAGATGGAAGAGGTACTCAGCCTACCGACAGTTCGTCACGTGGTGCTATGACCACCTGGGCAAAGAAGTGAGGGTGCCTCTGCCATCCTGTGCCGTGTCTACCATAAGAAGGGCATTCCCCTCAGCCGACTACACGGGATACAAGGAGAATTAATTAATAAAATTATAGGACTTTCAACTACACATTTTAGTTGTTTTTTCAATTTTCCCTATCTTTCTACATCTACCACCCTCGTGTCATGTTATTTCTGTTTCATGAACAACACCTACAACGTTGTTAACATATAGAATTTTACATGATGATATTCTACTCGTAACGTTTATTTGATAACAATGGAGCTAATGTATGAATTGTCGAAATACGTATACAGTCCGATAAATAAATTGTCCGGTGTACACAAGTACAGGGCTGATCAGTAGTCATATTTTGAAAAAGGATTTTAGGTCAGTGGTTAACGTTATAACGTTATGTTGATTGGCGTTTTCGCCGGTGTCACGAAGCCTAAATGCTGCATCGTCCCACGGCGTCTATACTTCGTCATCTGACAGAAACTTGTAATGTATAAACAACAGTAACACCATCATAGCTGCCCTTACCATTCAACATGTTGCAGTCTCCCGATGTCTATGGGGATCCGGCCTTCCATTTCCGCTTCAGTGTCGCCGTTGTTGTTACCAACACTGTTGGAACAGCTCCTCCGCCACGCTGTCTGCACACGGCTGCTGAGTATGCCGATATATGGTTCATATATGTAGGGTACAACCCCATCTACATCCCCTTGAGACAACAGGGACTTGACTTCTTTAAAAAATGCGTCCCACGCTCGGCGAAAGTCGGAAAACCGCACAACTTCTTCACCCATCATGTCGGCCGTGTTGTTGAACCTCCTGCGTGCGCGAGCTAGCTGCGCGAGCTGCGTGCGTGCCGGGGATTCTTTACAGCCGGTGACGTCATAGGGTCACGTGATGCCCATTCCAGAGGCCAACACAGTGCGCCGGGAAAGGCGGACTTTGGGAAGCCGTATAAACTTTATTTTTAGGTCATGGCGATCACAAGCAATTTTAAACTACTACATTTTATCTATATTTCTAAGATATAAATGCATTTCAACAAGTTTTTCACCTGTCAGTAGCTGTTTAAACCTTACCTTATAGGATTGATAAAAAAAGGATTGCTCAACTGGAAAATTCGTATGAAAAAAAAGGTAGAGATCATCATGTTCTGAATCTGCAGGGCCTGAAAAAGTCTTATCAAAGGCCGCATCATCTCGATTGGTTGGTTCCTGGAATGTAATTTTCCTGGAATGAAATTCAACATGAAAACAGAGTCTGTACCGTGGCACACACAGTTTCAGGGACTGGATACTTTGAGATACGGCGAGAAGCAGTACTCCAGTTAGAAGCTCTGAAGCAGGTGTCTGACAGACACGGAAACGTAAGCAGGTGAGATTCCTGGTGGTGTAAAAAGAAACTCCAAATATCCGATACTTTGACACTTTATTCACTCCATTTGCTACCATAAAAGTAACACACACAGAACTAGTAAGTTGCTAATCTTCCTGGAGTACAAATAAAACAGGCATACACCTGACAAACTACATACAGTCAGATTCAAGTCTTCCTCCCAGCCCTCGGTTTTCAATCTGACCTCTTGCTGGATATTGCCTTACAAATATCCAAGAAACAAATAAATGAATTCACTTGAAAGTTCATCTGTGTTGGTAGAAGTAATTCTGAATCAAAGTTATTTTCGCTTAGCAGCTGCGTCATGTGTCATCTGTAAGGCCACACCATTTCTTTCTGAATCAAAGTTGACCTGTAATTGCCAACACAATGACTTACCCAAATTTTTTTTGGGGGGGAGGGGGACAAGAGTGGAGTTGTGTACCATATTCCGTGCCAAGGTCAGAACATCAGGGGTCAGTGCAAAGAATAATACATTGGAGAGACGGGACGATCTCTTCAGACGTGGTTTAACGAACACAAACGCCCAAGTTCTACAGCTTCTGAAGTGTCACAACACAGACACATTGAGTAACCTGGACACTCGGTCTCACTGGACAAAGTTAAAATCTTGGACGCTGAACCAGACTTTTTTTGCAAGAGGAATTAAAAAGGTCATCTACATCCGTGCTCTACAACCATCTCTCAACAGAGACGGGGGGCGCCATAGACTTCCTGCAGCATATGATCCACTGCTCTTCGAGTCATGTATGCCTATCTGCATAACGTGACGTCACAGAAGCAGTGGATTGCTCATTCCTTGACATTATATAAGACTGTAGCTGATCAGCCGACCCAATTTATTGTGTTGGCAATTATAGTTCAACTTTGATTCAGAAAGAATTGGTGCGGCCTTACATAAGACACAGTTGAATTTTTGGTCAGGTAGGACTTTTTCAGTTTAGACCGCTCTTCATTGTCGAATTATTTTTCACTCAACTGTCATGGTTGGTTTATGTGGGTGTTCCAAAGCTCTGTGGTTGTACTTAACCGAGGATGAAATTCCATGTACCCAAGGAGGTTATAACCTCCTTGATGTACCTGACGAATCAGGCTTTGAAGGCATTCACTGAGGGAGCATTGATTACTTCTTCCGTGAGTCCGTTCCACCAGGGGATTAGATTGTGTTGGGGGGGGGGGGTCTAAGGTCCTCTGGTGCCCGACAGAGGGACTTTCGCGGCCGAGAAACTGCCGGGAATAAGAGTCAACCTTAGCCGGTGTAAAATAAATCGCGAATTAGTGCTATCTACCCCCCCCCCCCCCAAATAAATGTCTCTGCTCCGAGAAAAGAGGCTACAATTTGATGACTTTCTTAATATAGATTACATTTGTCCCGTGTATGGCAGTCATATTTTGAATGAAATATAAACGACGATGAAACGAATAGATTAAGATAGATGAATAACAAAGAAAACATAAAGGGCACCAATCTATAATGTAAGCAGAGTTTTCCGCACAATAACTGGGTAACAAGGCACAAAGTATGACCTTTCACCCCACACCAAATTCACCTTTCACCCGTTAGTTCATAGAAGACGCTTGCAGGATATTTGTGTCAGGGCAAAAATCAACACTACGCAGCAGGTAAGTTGCGTTATGCTTCATATCTACCTTATCGTGAAGCAGAGGAGCTAGAGGTCATTTCTATGGTGAACATGGCGACATCAGGACGGAATGTAAGGCTTTTCGGGGTGAGGAAATTGTCGGAGGGGAGGGGGGCGACACCACACGCAAACGGTCATTTTTAAAGGAACAACTGTCAGAAGGGCGTTATAGTATCACCAAAAATGAAACAGAAACCATGTGAAAAAGGGCCGTGCATGCTTAGTCAGCTTTGTAGAAATTCTTCGAAAAGCTGGGATGTCCCTGTAGCGGCTTCGCAGTTGAGCCTCCTGTTTCCAATTAGTTGGAACCGGGAGACCCCGGATCGAATCCCGGGAAGGGTATCCTTGTCGGAGCTGCGCCGTCTTTCGGAAGAGACGAAAAATGGGGGTCCCGTGTTCGAGAAGGTGCCTCGAGTGCGTTACAACAGCCTCGTTACTCACATGGGTGGTGAATTCAATCAAAATTAAGCGGTGGGGGGGGGGGGAGAGGAGTACAAGTTTGTCAGGTTTAAACATCATTACGATGGGAGTGAAGGCTGGACACCTGAAGAGGCATCCAATTTTTTTTATATTAGCAGAATACACTCTTCATAAAACATATTTTCGATTGGTGTGTTTCATGTTTTCACATTTTTGTCTGTTAGGTTAGACATGGCAGAGGCAGGTAATGGGTCTCCTACTGCTGTTCCCCAGAACTTCTCTGATGGGTCTCCTACTGGAGTATTAGGGGACAGAGATGCAAGCAATGTAGAAGACAAGCCGACTGGAACCAAAACCAGTTTGGACAGTCAGCCAGAAGCACATACTGATGAGAGACCCTACATGAGTGGCGAGTGTGAGTACAGGACAGCTAAAAAGCGTAACCTATCCAGGCATATGAGAGTCCATACTGGTGTGAAACCCTACAAGTGTGACCAGTGTGGTTATTCCGCAGCTAGGAAATATACTTTGGACATCCATCTAATGAAACATACCGGTGAGAAACCCTTCATGTGTGGCGAGTGCGGGTACAGAACTATAAGCAATTCCAAATTGTCCATACATATGAGAACCCATACAGGGGAAAAACCCTACAAGTGTGACCTGTGCGATTATTCTGCTGCAGAGAAATCTAGCTTAGACAGCCATCTAGCTAGACACACCGGTGAGGAACCGTACAGGTGTGAAAAGTGTGGCTACGGAGCAACTAAAATATCTGAGTAGTCCATACATATGAGAACTCATACAGGTGAAAAACCCTACAAGTGTGACCAGTGTGATTATTCCGCTGCACAGAAATCGGCCTTGAACAGCCATCTAGCCAAACACTCAGGTGAGAAACCCTACATGTGTGGGGAGTGTGACTACAGGTGCATCCGCAAGTCTCAGCTGTCCAGACATATGAGAACTCATACAGGTGAGAAACCCTACATATGTGGGGAGTGCGGGTACAGAGCAACTCGACAGTGTCACTTGTCCGAACATATGAGAACTCACACAGGTGAAAAACCCTACAAGTGTGACCAGTGCGACTATTCTGCTGCACTGAAAAAAACCTTGAAGCAACATCTAGCAAAACACACAGGGGAGAAACCCTACATGTGCGGGGAGTGCGGGTACAGGACAGCTAAAAAGTCCCACCTGTCGAGACATACCTTGAACAGACATTTAGCAAAACACTGATGAGAAAACCTTTATGTGTGGGGAGTGCGGGTACAGGACAGCTGACAAGCGTAGCCTAGAGTGTCCTAGCCTGGAATCCATCCTATTTAGCTTCCGGCCGCTACCCAAGCTCCGCTGCCTGGCCAAATATTTGGCCAGGCAGCGGAGCTTGGGTAGCGGCCGGAAGCTGAATAGGATGGATTCCAGGCTAAGAGTGTCCTGCATCAAACTAAACATACTGTTGAGAAACTCTAAATGTGTACTTTCAATGGCCCTCCCCCAGCAAACTGGTTTCGCTATGTAGACGACACTTGGTGTTGGCTAAAGAAGAGAGTAGCTGATGACTTCTTTGACCATATTAACCAGGTAGATGGCAACATCAAGTTCACACAGGAGTCGTGTCAAAACAACATGCTCCCCTTCTTAGACACCAAAACCATCATAGAGAAGGATGGCAACCTTCAGTTCGAAGTGTACAGGAAACCGACCCACACTGATCAATATCTGACCGTTGATTCCCATCACCCTTTAGAACACAAACTAGCAGTGATTAAAACTCTCTTCCATCGAGCAGACAATGTCATTACCTCAGACGAAGCAAAAACAGAAGAACACAGACATGTCCGTGTGGCTTTAGCCAAGTGTGGCTACCAAAATTGGACCTTCAACAAGGCCCTCAAACCTTCTGACCAGTCTAAGAAAACACTCAAGTGCAGACCATTGACCAACAGAAACAAGGTCAACATTACCATTCCCTACGTCCAAGGAGTATCGGAAAAACTCAGACGTATCTTCCAAAACTTCAACATTGCCACTAACTTCAAACCTCACTCAACTCTCAGGCAGAAACTAGTCCATCCAAAAGACAGGCCTGAAAAAGGCATCAAAGCCAATGTCATCTACAAACTGAAATGTGAGGAACCGAACTGCAATAACATCTACATTGGGGAGACAAGTCGACCACTAAAAGAAAGGTACAAGGAACATTGCAGAAAGAGCGCTAACCGCTACTCCTCTGCCATTTACCACCATCTAAAACACAACCAGGGACACTCATTCAATCTCGAATCCACGGACATCCTAGATCGTGAAGAACGCTGGTTCGAACGGGGAATTAGAGAAGCAATATATGAGAGGATGTACAACCCTGCCCTCAACAGGAAAGGGTATGAATTTGTATTGAACAAAGACCCAGTTTTCACGGCTATGATCTACTACTGTACAAGTTTGTATACACTTTACACGTGGTTACTGTTGTTGTTGATTGTTTTATCAAATGATGTTCACCCTAATCCGGGACCCACCTGTTCAAGTACTACATCCAAATACCTGAATATCTTACACGCCAACGTTAATAGTATAACTGTAGGGACGAAGCTGGATGAGCTTTCTTTGTTGTCTAAACAATTCAAACTTAACATTATTGCAATTTCTGAGACGTGGCTAAGTGACGTTGTTACCTCAGAAAACCTTACTATCCCGAATTTTCAGCCCCCGATCCGTCGAGATCGAAACAGGCACGGCGGAGGTGTTCTGGTTTACGTTTCGTCTTCTATTGCTTTCAAACGGCGCACTGATCTTGAGCCCCAATCGTTTGAAGCTATTTGGGTTCAGCTGAAAATCAAATCTTTTGATATTCTACTTTCTGTGTACTACCGGCCGCCTGGCCAGGACGCAACTACTGCAGCTGATTTTCTGTCTTCGTTTTCTGATTCCGTCCAGATGGCGAGAATGTCGCGTCCCGATGCCATTATAGTTGTCGGTGACTTTAATGCAAAACACCATCAATGGTGGCACCTGGACATAATTGGCTCCGAGCTATACCAAATTACTCAGCTCTTGAATCTTACACAAATTGTTAATGAGCCCACCAGTGACCTTTCGCGTCACGCTTCCCTTATTGATCTTATACTCACCGATGCTTTAAACTATGTTGACTCGGTGTCAGTCCAAGCGCCTCTTTCACGATGTCACCACTGTCCCACAATTTGTTCCATGGCCTTTTCGATGTATGTACCCAAACCTTATGCACGGACTGTATGGGATTATTCTCGCATTGATTACGATAAACTGTCGGAAGTTTGTTCCTGCTCGGAATGGAATGACATTTTTCTCCTTCCATCTGTAGACGAAGCTGCGTCAAAACGATGTCAACTTATTATTGAGGCAAAAAATGTTTGTATCCCCTGCAAAAACATATTAATTAGACCAAAAGATAAACCCTGGATAACGAAAGAAATCCGGAAGCTTATGCGGTCCCGTAATAAATTTCATAAGTTGGCTAAGCTATCAAACTCTCAGGTAAATTGGGCAGCATACCGCAAAATCCGCAATAAGCTTTCGAATGCCATCTCATCCAGCAAGTCCAAGTATTTTTGTCGTCTGTCTGACTCTTTAAAGGATCCTTCTTTATCTGGCAAGAAGTGGTGGCATGTAGTAAAACACTTTTACAAACCTAAAACAACTACTTCTATTCCCCCTTTGAACGAAGGCAGCACGCTTATTGTTGACTCGATGGCGAAGGCTTCACTTTTTAATGAATACTTTGTCTCTCAATCCTCCATAGATGAGTCTAATGCATCGCTGCCTGAATTTCACTACCTGACAAGTAGTCGTTTACTTCATGTTACCACCACTCCAGAAGAAGTTCAACTTTATGTCAAAGAACTAGATACTCATAAGTCACACGGATATGACAACATAGACAACCGCTTCCTAAAAATAGTTGTCCCGTTCATAGCTGACAAAATTAGTTACGTATTTAATCTATCATTGTGTCATGGTCATTTTCCTAAAATCTGGAAATATGCTAATGTTGTACCTATTTTCAAAAAGGGCGATGCTAGTGATAAGAGCAACTATCGTCCCGTGTCCCTACTTCCAACCCTGTCGAAGGTCCTAGAAAAAATAGTCTATAAGCACCTTTACAACCACCTGATGCAAAATAATCTTTTGTATAGGCTTCAATCCGGTTTTATAAGAGGCGATTCTACTGTTTGTCAATTAGCGTATTTCTGTCATACTATTTTAAAAGCCCTGGATACCGGAAAAGAAGTCCGAGCTGGATTTTTCTCGGGCATTCGATAAGGTGTGGCACAGTGGCCTTATTTTCAAACTACATTGTAATCGGATCGAAGGGCCTCTTATAAACTGGATTTATTCATATCTTAGTGACAGGTCTCAAAGGGTTGCAATAGACGGTACATGTTCTTCCTGGTGTTTAGTTAGTGCTGGAGTTCCACAAGGGTCTATATTAGGTCCCTTATTCTTTCTTGTTTACATTAATGATATTGTTGATAATCTTGTCTCCCAGCCATTTCCTTTTGCTGATGACAGCTCTCTTCTTCATGTTGTTGATAATCCGATTCACTCCGCTTCCTGTTTAAATGCTGATTTGGAAACAATTCACACATGGGCTGTTCAGTGGTTAATGGAACTTAATCCAACCAAAACAGTAGAAATGATCTTTTCAACCACAAGAGCAAATTTAGTACACCCACCTCTTCTCTTAAACGATTGTGTTATCCAGTCTGTCTCCTCCCACAAACATATCGGAGCTACATTAAGCTCCGATATGTCCTGGAAATCTCATACCAACTACATGTTGAAAAAAATTTCCAAAACTTTGGCCACATTTAAAGGATTGAAATTCAAACTACCTCGTAATGTTCTGGAGATATTGGACAAATCGTTTATTCGTCCCTGCTTAGAGTACGGTGATGTCGTTTGGCAGAGCTGCACATACGAAGAATCACAACTTTTAGAACGAATACAGTATCATTGTTCCCTTATTGTTGCAGGTGCTGTCAAAGGATCATCGTATTCCTTAACTTGTAAAGAACTCGGTTGGGAGACATTATCGGATAGGAGGCACATTCATCGACTTTTACTGTTTTACAAAATCATTCATGGTGTTACTCGTAGCTATCTATCTGATTTACTCCCCGCAGTCATTTCATCAACATGTTTGTATGATCTTCGTAACAAAATGAATCTAAGATCGCTGAATGGCTCAACAAACCGTTTTGTTAAGTCCTTTGTTCCATACTCATTAACTCATTGGAACAAACTGGATGTTGGAATACGAAGTTACAGCTACTCTAAGTTTCGGATGTACCTATTTAAATGTGTACGACCTTCCAAACCTAGTCATTTCAGTTATGGTCCCCGATATGTTTGTTCACTCTTGGCACGATTTCGCATTGGCACCCACGGCTTGAATGACAGTCTCTTCAGTCGTGGGCTAGTTGATAGCCCGGCATGTTACTGCGGGTGTCAATTCGAATCAATCTCTCATTTCTTACTTCACTGCCCATTACATATTAATCAGCGTTTACTTTTACTTGACCAACTTTCCAAAATTATAGGACACATTTTCGCCATCAAATCACTCTCGGACGATGCTATTAAACACCTGTTAATCTACGGATCATCTCTTTGCTCCGACAGTTCAAACTGTAACATAATGAGTTTAACTCAATAATATATTATACTTACGAAGCGGTTCTCACATTGAAATTGGTACATCCCATCCTATCAGTTATATTTAGTCGGGGGGAAGGGAGGTTTGCGCTTGTGAAACGAATCATATTGCAACACATGTATTGAACGCTTTCATTGATCTGTTGTTATTGTGTAGATAAGTTTATTACTGTTTAAGATATTCCTGTTTTGTATGATGGCACGTAATATAAGTTTTATTAACTTGAGTTCGTTGCCATCCTGTCTGTATCTGTTGTTTATGTTGTTTAATAAAAATAAAAAATAAAAAAAAAAACAGGAAAGGGGGTCTACGCGTTCAACTTTCAGGCACCTGGGATAATGCACTGCCCACCACCCCCCCACCCCTGGACAAGCAACATTTAGTTACTGTACTAGAACAACAGTAGCTAATTGAACTATTGGCATAAACTTTGTCTTGAATTAATCTTCTTTTTAAAGACTACTTCAAGACATCCTAAATTGTCTTTACCTCATTAACATATCTATTCAGAGTTTTGGTATAAAACCTGGTGTTCTCAGTCCTATCGTGAGTCACTGACGAAAGACAGTGGATACTGTCTGAAACGTCTGACTGTTTCAAAATCTTATCCAGTTGCTTGAGTAATTATTTTTGGCGTATCTGTATCAAGTACTTTATGTCTGTGGTACTCTTAAAAAAAACTACAACAGAAAGGAGCATACTTATTTAGAAATACTGTAAGTGTAAATAATGTTGAGGTTTTAAAACTCAATAAGAAACTTATTTCTGTCAAATCTAATCTCGCATCCTAACCTATCTTGTGCTTCAGTGTAACAAGTGTGCATGAAGTTAAAGGCTGTGATGTTTATTTTCCCACTTATGCTCTAACCTATACGCTACATATTGGAACACTAATAACTATGTTGTGATCTAGAGTGTTTAACATTTTGTAGAATCGCGAAGTATGTTATAAGAAGCGACTTCCATGGCCGATATGTAAGATCAAAGTTGATTCAAAATATGCGTATTTCTGACAAGCGAAATAAAAACGTTTAATAGAAGAACAGGTTTCATTCCATGTTCCCTTGTGTGGTTGATGTAAGTTATTGTGATGCCGCACAGGGTACAGGCACCATCGTTATTATCATCATTTTCATCAAAGCATAAAACTCTTTTCCTGACGTAATTCTTTCCGCACCCTACGAAATTCCTTCCGAAAATAAAAGCGTTTAATAGACATTATTATCATTTTCATCAAAGCACCCCCAAGAAACTCATTTCCTGCATGGAGTAATTCCTTTCGTAACCGGGGATTTTTGCCATACCCAAAAGAAATTCCTGCGCATATTTTAGCCGTATCCACTTTCAGTTCTTGCAGCACTCGGTTATTCCTACCGTATCCACTAGACGATGTACTTTTGTGCCGTACCCAATGGTGCTGCACAGTCACAGTCGTGTCTGAATACCTAGCCTTTAGCAAGGCAAACACGGAGTGGCGTTGAAAAATCACACCCAATTTTGAAAACGTTTATATATTTATGTGCAACCTTTAGTGAGAAGCGGTCTAGAGAGAAGCGGAAATCAGTTTTGAGGTGAAAACATGGTAAAAAAACACCTCGATGATCGGGGACAGTGATGTTGGTTTAGAAATTACCACGCATATATTTGCCATACAGTTCTTCATACACTACTCATACACTGTACTCCTGCATCCATTCTGAACCTATAAACTATACGCCTATAAACCTAGACATAAGAAACTCCTCCCATGATTGTAAAATCCCATTGTCATCCCATACCATTACAGCATATTGTATAAGATAGACTACTACTCCATATTGTGTAAGATAGACTACTACACAATATTGTATTCGATAGATTGGTTAGCCTGTTAGAATGTTATCTATGTACCAGTGAATGCCATACTTTGTACCTTGTACAATTGTTGTGCAATAAAATTTATTATTATTATATACAATCTAACATTTTTGGCGAAGGCAACAAAGAAAAAGAATGCAGACAGGGCAGTAGTCGTGTAAACGCATTCTACAATGTAGGCAGAACTTCCCACACACAATAACTGGTCAACGAGGGACAAATCATGACCTTTCACCCCACGCTAAGTTCACCTTTCACCCTTGCTTCTCATACAAGACGCTGGCAGTATTTGTGAGGGTAAAAATCAACCCTGGAAGCAGGTAAGAACGCGAATTATGATAAAAGACTTCTCTTTCGTGAAGCAGAGGTGCTATAGGCTGTTTCTATGGTGTATGGGCCACACTAGCACGAAATGTAAGACTTTTCTGGGTGAGGAAATTTGAGAGGGGGAGGGGGGCGAAACCAAATGTCACACATCACGAGACAAAGGTGTTATTTAGAAAAGGTCTAAGAATCTTGTTATAAAATAACCAAAATGGGACATAAGTACAATAACAAACATGTGTAATGATAGCAAATGCGTTCAAGAGTGGTTAACTTAGAAAAATGGTTTATAGCAGATTCATATCACGGAACGGAAGGTAGTATTAAAAGGAAGAAAGTACGAGTGGGCCAGGTTTTAACGCCATTGCCATAGGAGTGGTGGCTGGACTGGACATTTTTGTGCCATCAGAAAAAAATTCATTTTGAGTTATGATATTTTTGATTGATGTCGTTCAAATTTTTTGTCCGTTAGGTTAGACATGGCAGATGCATGTTATGGGTCTCCTACTGCTGTTCCCCAGAGCTCCAAGGAAGGGTCTCTAACTGTGGTTTTAGGGAATGGAGGTACAAGCAATGTTATAGATCGGCCAACAGGAGCCAAAGCCAGTTTGGACAATCAGTCAAAAGCACATACTGGTGAGAAACCCTACATGTGCGAAGAGTGCGGGTACAGGGCAGCTCAGAAGAGTCACATATCCAGACATATGAGAACCCATACTGGTGAAAAACCCTACAAGTGTGACCAGTGTGATTATTCTGCTGCTGAGAAATCCACCTTGAAGAGACATCTAGCCAAACACACCGGAGAGAAACCCTACATGTGCGGAGAGTGCGGGTACAGGACAGATCACAGGCGTAGCCTATCCAGACATATGAGAACTCATACTGGAGAAAAACCCTACAAGTGTGACCAATGTGATTACTCTGCTGTACAGAAAACCACCTTGCACAGACATCTAGCAAAGCACTCAGGTGAGAAACCCTACATGTGTGGGGAGTGCGGGTACAGGACTATTGGGAAGTCTGAGCTTTCCATACACATGAGAACCCATACAGGTGAAAAACCTTACAAGTGTGACCAGTGTGACTATTCTGCTGCACAGAAATGTTATTTGAACAGCCACTTAGCGAAACACATCGGCAAGAAACCCTACATGTGTGGAGAGTGTGGGTACAGGACAGATCACAGGCATAGCCTATCCAGACACATGAGAACTCATACTGGAGAAAAACCTTACAAGTGTGACCAGTGTGACTATTCTGCTGCACAGAAATGTTATTTGAACAGCCATTTAGCGAAACACATCGGCAAGAAACACTACATGTGTGACGAGTGCGGGTACAAAACAACTAACAATTCTGACTTATCCGAACATATGAAAATCCACACTGGAGAAAAACCCTTCAAGTGTGACCAGTGTAATTATGCCGCTGCATATAAATCCACATTGGAGAGACATTTAGCCAAACACTCTGGAGAAAAACCCTACATGTGTGGTGAATGTGGGTACAGGACAGATCACAAGTCTCACCTATCCAGACATATGAAAACCCATACTGGTGAAAAACCATTTATACTGCATAGAAAGTCCATTTAGCCCGACAAATAGCAAGTTCAGGTGAGAAACCATACATGTGAGGCGAGTGTGGGTACAGGGCAACTGAAAAGTCTCATTTATCCAAACATACATATCTTCATACATAAGAGAATTTCTACAAATATCATAACAGTGCAGTATATGTACATCTGTTTATCCTCTATCGCGTATTACTATATGTGGTATTCGTGGAAAGAACTGTAACAGAGAGGAGCATGGTTTGTTGTAAGTGTAAGTGTAAGTGTAGATTAAGTATAAAGACGTGTAAAAACTCGGTAACAATCACTGTCAAATCTAATACAAGCTAGCCTGACGACTGACTTTATACTGACATCCTACAAAAATTCGTTGCTTTTATGATATATTGGTATTTTCTTGTGATTAAAGTCGGTCCTGTTTGTGTAGGTGAAGGGTTTTTTTTTTGGGGGGGGGGCTTCAAAAATGTTTCTATAACAGCCTTGACCTCGCTCAAGCAGATGTTGGGGTGAAAGTTAAAAATGTTCTGGTGCTGGGACAGCTGTATGTCAGAATCAAATGTGGACCACCAGGAAATGTGATGATTTTCATGCCCAACATCTGCTTGGAGTTTGTCCCTGTCTTAGACTAGCCCATGGTGTGAACAGGAGTTGTACATGTTCGTACAGGAGGTTAAAGTTCACCAATCATATCAGCTGTACAGGAACCAGACTGGAGGGTTGCTATGGTGACAATAAATCTGGATTTTAGCAATTTTGCTGTCTTTTTTGTGAACTGCATGGTTCTGTATGAGTGCTACTATCTTAGGCCGCACGAATTCAATTTGTCGGTCAGGCCACATCAATTTCATTAGATGGTTCTTGGAATCGCTGCTTCGAAAAATCTTTTTTTTTTCGCCCTGTCGCTTCATATTTTTCCTGAAAAAATCCGAAAAACCAACAAATTAAATTGTTGTGGCCTTAAACCTTACCTTACCTTATAGGATTGATAAAAAAGGGATTGCTCAACTGGAAAATCTGCATGAAAAAAAACTGAGGTAGAGGTCATCATGTTCTGAATCTGCAGGGCCTGAAATAGTCTTACCGAAGAACTTTATTGCACGACAACAAAGTATGGCAAGAATTTGTTAACATAATACAAAGTAGAAGTATAGAATAAAACTTAACATCCTAATTAATAATACAATACAATACAATATCTTATCAAAGGCCGCATCATCTCGATTGGTTGGTTCCTGGAATGTAAGACTGGAAAGTCAACATGAAAACAGAGCCTGTACCGTGACACACACAGTTTCAGGGACTGGATACTTCGAGATACGGCGAGAAGCAGTTACTTACTCCAGTCAGAAGCTCTGAAGAAGGTGTCTGACAGACACGGAAACGTCAGCAGGTGAGATTAAAAAGAAACTCCAAATGTCCGATACTTGGACTCTTTATTCACTCCATTTGCTACCAAACAAGTAACAAACAAGGACTAGTAAGTAGCTAATCTTCCTGGAGTACAAATAAAACAGGCATAAATCTGACAAACTACAAAAGTCAGGTTCAAGTTTTCCTCCCAGCCCTCGGCTTTCAATGTGACCTCTGGCTAAATATTGCTTTACAAATATCCAAGAAACAAAAAATGAATTCACTTGAAAGTTCATCTGTGTTGATAGAAGTCTTTCTGAATCAAAGTTATTCTCATTTATCAGTTGCGTCATGTGTCACCTGGAAGGACACACCAATTCATTACATACTTTCTGAATCTGATAAATTGAACTGATAAATGTTGCCCTCAGTTTAGCCTCCTTCGCAGACTTCTTGGAGCGGCAAAATTGATTGTGTTGGGGGGGGGGCGAATGGATTAAAATAGATAAATAACAAAGAAAACATAAAGGTCACCAATCTATAATGTAGACAGAACTTCCCGCACAATAACTGGGTAACAAGGCACAAAGTGACCTTTCACCCCACACCAAATTCACCTTTCACCCGTTGCTTCATAGAAGACGCCTGCAGGATATTTGTGTGAGGTCAAAATCAACATTACGCAGCAGGTAAGTTGCGTTATGCTAAATATCTACCTTATCGTGAAGCAGAGGAGCTATAGGTCGTTTCTATGGTGAACATGGCGACATCAGGGCGGAACGTAAGGCTTTTCGGGGTGAGAAAATTGTCGGAGGGGAGGGGGGCGACACCACAAGTCATTTTTACAGAAGGGTGTTATAGTATCACCAAAAAATGAAACAGAAACCATGTGAAAGGGGGCTGTGCATGCTTGTTCAGCTTTGTAGAAATATGCCGAAAAGCTGATCCATAAAAATTAAGCGGGGGGGGGAGGAGGATTACAAGTTTGTCAGGTTTAAACATCATTACGATGGGAGTGAAGGCTGGACAGCTGAAGCAGCATCCGATTTTTTTAAATTAGCAGATTACACTCTTGATTAATCATATTTTCGATTGGCGTGTTTGATTTTTTCACATTTTGTCCTTTTGGTCAGACATGGCAGAGGCAGATAATGGGTCTCCTACTGCTGTTCCCCAGAACTTCTCTGATGGGTCTCCCACCGGAGTATTAGGGGGCAGAGATGAAAGCAATGTAGAAGACCAGCCGACTGGAACCAAAGTAAGTTTGGAGAATCAGTCAGAGGCACATACTGTCGAGAAACCCTACATGTGCGGGGAGTGTGGGTACAGGACAGCTGACAAGCGTAACCTATCCAGGCATATGAGAGTCCATACTGGTGTGAAACCCTACAAGTGTGACCAGTGTGATTATTCCTCAGCAAGGAAATCTAATTTGGACAGCCATCTGGCCAAACATACCGGTGAGAAACCTTTCATGTGTGGCGAGTGCGAGTACAGGACTATCAGCAATTCCAAGTTGTCAAGGCATATGAGAACCCATACAGGGGAAAAACCTTACAAGTGTGACCAGTGTGACTATTCTGCTGCACAGAAATCTACCTTGGACAGCCATCTAGCCATACACACCGGTGAGAAACCCTACATGTGCGGAAAGTGTGGCTACGGAGCAACTAAAATATCTGACTTATCCAAACATATGAGAACTCATACCGGTGAAAAACCCTACAAGTGTGACCAGTGTGATTATTCCGCCGCGCAGAAATGCAATTTGGACAGCCATCTAGCTAAACACTCAGGTGAGAAACCCTACATGTGTGGGGAGTGTGACTACAGGTGCCTCCGCAAGTCTCAGCTGTCCAGACATATGAGAACCCATACAGGTGAAAAACGGTACATGTGTTGGGAGTGTGGATACCGCACAATTGACAAGTATCACCTGTCCAGACATATGAGAACTCACACTGGTGAAAAACCCTTCAAGTGTGACCAGTGTGACTATTCTGCTGCAGATAAATCCTCCTTGGACCAGCATCGAGCAAAACACACTGGGGGAAAACCCTACATATGTGGGGAGTGCGGGTACAGGACAGCTAAAAAGTCCCACCTGTCGAGACATGCCTTGAACATACATTTAGCAAAACACTGATGACAAACCTTTTATGTGTGGGGAGTGCGGGTACAGGACAGCTGACAAGCGTAACCTTGAGTGTCCTGCATCAAACTAAACACACTTGAGAAACTCTAAATGGGTACGGAGTGCAGGTACACAGACGTTATCCAGCCCTACAATTTACAAACATGTATGATAAAAAATGGATGTAAGACCACTGCATGTGCTCAATGTCAATGTTTGATAATAATCCGAGTTCCGAGTGCGCATCTGCAGCCACGGTGCATTCTGCTCTGAGGTCAAAGTTTAAGTTCCCTTATTTAAAAAAACTACAACAGAAAGGAGCATACTTTTGTAGAAACTGACACTGTAAGTTTAAAGAATGTTGAGGTTTTAAAGCTCAATAAGAAACTTAGTTCTGTCAAGGAGGTTATATAGAGGTCTATAGGTCTATATAACCTCCTTGGTTCTGTCAAATCTAATATACCTGCTTTCCTGACAGCTCACATCCTAACCTATCTTGTGCCTCAGCGTAACACGTGTGTCTGACGTTATGGGATGTTTATTTTCTCACTTATGCTCTAACCTATACACTATATATTGGAACACTAATAATCATGCTATTATGCTCTAACCTATACACTATATATTGGAACACTAATAATCATGCTATGATGTAGAGTGTTTAACATTTTGTAGAATTGCGAAGTTTGTTATATGAAGCGACTTTCATGGCCGATATGTAAGAACAATGTTGATTCAAAGTATGCTAATTTCTGACAAGCGAAATAAAAACGTTTAATAGATGAACAGGTTTCATTCCATTTTCCCTTGTGTGGTTGATGTAAGTTATTATGTGATTGATGTAAGTTATTGTAATGCCGCACAGGGTACAGGCACCATCGTTATTATCATCATTTTCACATCCTCGTCCACCAGGACCTTTCCGCTCTACGTTACATCGCTCGCGGAAAAGGCCCTGGTAACACGGGGTGGCATCCATGGTTATTGCAGGTCGAGCCTCCAAAACAGCTTCAGCCAATCAGAGGGGTTAAAACCCATTTGCTTCCACTCATCGGAAGCAAACGCGCAAAGAACGCTGGGAAGCTATCAACCAATCATGTTACGTGTTACGGCTAGCTCATTAATTATTTATGAGCTACAACTGCCGTTTGTCCCAAATAAGGGTTAGCTCATTAACTATTCATTAGCTACAACTGCCATTTGTCCCAAATAAGGATTAGCTCATTAATTATTCATCAGCAAGTCTCGTCGACCTGCAATAACCATGGATGCCATCCCGTGTTACCAGGGCCTTTTCCGCGAGCGATGTAACGTAGAGCGGAAAGGTCCTGGTGGACGAGGATGCATTTTCATCAAAGCATAAAACTCTTTTCCTGACGTAATTCTTTCCGCACCCCACGAAATTCCTTTGGAAATAAAAGCGTTTAATAGATATTATTATCATTTTCATCAAAGCACCCCCAAGAAACTCATTTCCTGCAGTATTTCCTTCCGTAACCGGTGATTTTTGCCATACCCAAAAGAAATTCCTGCGCATATTTTAGCCGTATCCACATTCAGTTCTTGCAGCACTCGGTTAATCCTACCGTATCCACTAGACGATGTACTTTTGTGCCGTACCCAATGGTGCTGCACAGGCAATGTGTCTGAATACCTAGCCTTTACCAAGGCAAACACGGAGTGGCGTTGTACAAATCACAACCAATTTTGAAAGCGTTTATATATTTGTGCAGCCTTTAGTGAGAAGCGGTCTAAAGAGAGGTGGAAATCAGTTATGAGGTGAAGATTCATCAGTGTAAAAAAAAAACCTCGATGATCGGAGACAGTGAATTTGGAGGTTTAGAAATTACCATTCATATATTTGCCATACTGTTCTTCATACACTACTCATACACTGTACTCCTGTATCCATTCTGAACCTATAAACTATACGCCTATAAACCTAGACATAAGAAACTCCTCCCATGATTGTAAAATCCCATTGTCATCCCATACCACTACAGCATATTGTATAAGATAGACTACTACTCCATATTGTGTAAGATAGACTACTACACAATATTGTATTCGATAGATTGGTTAGCCTGTTAGAATGTTATCTATGTACCAGTGAATGCCATACTTTGCACCTTGTACAATTGTTGTGCAATAAAGTTATTATTATTATAAACAATCTAACATTTTTGGCGAAGGCAACAAAGAAAAAGAATGCAGACAGGGCAGTAGTCGTGTAAACGCATTCTACAATGTAGGCAGAACTTCCCACACAATAACTGGGTAACGAGGGACAAATTATGACCTTTCACCCCACGCTAAGTTCACCTTTCACCCGTGACGTTTCATAGAAGACGCTTGCAGGATTTGTGAAGGTAGAAATCAACCCTGGAAGCAGGTAAGAAAACGAGTTATGATAAATGACTACCCTTTCGTGCCGCAGAGGAGCTATAGGTCGTTTCTGTGGTGCTTGGGCCACATTAGGACGGAATGTAAGACTTTTCTGTGTGGGAAAATTAGGGAGGGGAGGGGGGCGACACCACACGTCACGAGGCAAAATAGTCGTTTTTGTCAGAAAAAAAACTCTACAAAGGGTGTTACAGAACCACCAAAATGATACAGAAGTACAATAGAAAACATGAGATCGGAAGACTTTACAAATATGGTTTGTAAAGCAGATTCGAAAGCGAAGAGGGGGGGGGGCAGTAAGAAAGGAGTGAAACTGGGTCATGTTTTGAGGTCATTGCGTTGGGAGTGGTGGCTGCAAAGTTGTTGTGGCAGCTTCCTAGTTTTGGAATCAGCAGAAAAATGATCTTTAATCTTTGTTATCAACATGGCAGGAATACAAGTAATTTATACAATGTCACGGTATATTATGTTACCCAGTTACCCCTGAATTGCGTTGATCTTAAAAATCCCATCTATACACACAACGCAACAAAGAAGACAAAAACCGGAAATCAACACAAAATGCACTCTTGACTTAAATTATTTTTTATTGACGTGTTTCACATTTTAAATGTATTTGTCTATTAGGTTAGACATGGCAGAGGCAGGTAATGGGTCTCTCACTGCTGTTCCCAAGAGCTTTTTTGATGGGTCTCCTACTGGAGTTTCTTCGCACAGAAATGCAAACTATATTGAAGACCAGCCAGAAGCACAGACTGATGAGAAACCCTACATGTGCGGTGAGTCTGGGTACAGGTCAGCTAAAACATGTGGCCTAATCGGACATAGGAGAATCCATATGAGTAAAAAATCTTACAAGTGTGACCAGTGTGCCTATTCTGCTGCAGATAAATCCGCCTTGGACAGCCATCTAGCAATTCACATGGGTGAAAAACCCTACATGTGCGAGAAATGCGGGTACAAGACAGCCAACAAGAGTGACCTACTTAGACATATGAGAACCCATACTGGTGAAAAACCCTTCAAGTGTGACCATTGTGACTATTCTGCTGCACAAAAATCAGCCTTGAAGAGACATCTAGCAAGACACTCTGGACAAAAACCCTACATGTGCGGAGAGTGCGGGTACAGGTCAGCTGACAGGAGTCACCTATCCAGACATATGAGAACCCATACTGGTGAAAAACCCTTCAAGTGTGACCAGTGTGACTATTCCGCTGCACAGAAATCCCATTTGAACGAACATCTCGCAAAACACACCGGTGAGAAACCCTATATGTGTGACGATTGCGGGTACAGGACAGATGACAAGGGTAGCCTTTCGAAACATATCAGAACCCATACAGGTGAAAAACCCTTCAAGTGCGACCAGTGTGATTATTCTGCAGCACGTAAATCCACCTTAAACAGCCATCTAGCCAAACACACTGGTGAGAAACCCTACATCTGTGGGGAGTGCAGGTACAGGACAGCTAACAAGCGAAACCTATCCACACATATGAGAACCCATACTGGTGAAAAACCCTACAAGTGTGACCAGTGTGACTACTCTGCTAGACAGAAATCCACCTTAGACAGCCATCTAGCAAAACACTCAGGGGAGAAACCCTACATGTGTGGGGAGTGCGGGTACAGGACTATCGGAAAGTCTGCGTTGTCCAGACATATGAGAACCCATGGGGGTGAGAAACCCTACAAGTGTGACCAGTGTGACTATTCCGCTGCACAGAAATCCACCTTGGACCGACATCTAGCAAAACACACTGGTGAAAAATCCTGAAATGAATTTCCGTCAAATCTAACATAGGCTATCCTGACAGCTAGATTTGTACTGACATCCTACAAAATATTGGTGCTTTTGCTTTAATTATGCAAATCAGGAATTTATTTGCATAATTGGTATCTGTTGATGCTCCACTTTCCATAAACTACATATGTTACATGTATTTGAGTCTTATATTAATAATTCATTCATTCATTCATGTTTATTGCATGTTCATTGCCCTTCCGGGCTAAATGCATTATAAGTAATACAATTGTGCATTGTAATAACAGAAAAAAAATGAAGAAAACTATTCTATGTTCTATCTACTTCTAAAGTTTACACGCTACTTCTCTCTTCTTGAGACATGTGTACACGAATTCACAGAGTTTCTCAATTACAGATTGATTATTCGATGACATCAAGTATGTGAACACTTTGTCATTTGTTAAGTTTGTATATCTCTGGTCTAGTTGTATTGCGTTAACCAAAGAGATGCGTAAATCTTTGTACAGTGAGCATTCTAGAATAAAATGTTCTTCATCTTCTATAGAGCTCTTATTACAGAGTGCACATAGTCTATCGCTAGGAGGAGTCCGGCTGTTTCTACCAGTTTCAATATGCAGTGGATGGTCGCTAATTCTTAGCTTAGCCATGGCTCGGCGATGGCTAAAGTTTTTGATGTCAAGATATTTTTCTCTTTCATATGTCCGTTTGAATTTCCTGTATGTTCTTAATTTGTTGCCTTGGTTCTCTTTTTTGCCAGGGGAGTTTTGTTCTGAGTTAAATGTTTGTATAAAAATGTCTTTTAGTCTCTGTTTTAAAGCAGACTGTGCATATGATGTATTGTGATCCTTGTTGATAAGTAAGTAGGCATAGCCCGACTCCTCAAGAATTTTACTAACATCGGATAACCAGCATGGTACTTTACTTCGGTGCAATTCTTGCTGTACCAAATATGCTTCAAACTGAAGGCTACTTGTCGGCACCTCTTTAATCAATCTTTTGTAATATGAATATAATCTAGTGTAAATTTCAATCCATAACGGGAACCTACCCAGTTCTGCTCTTGCGGCGAGGTATTGGAAAACACTGCAAATATAGATTTTCCTCATTAGCTGTGCAAATTAAGTGCCAATTAGCATAATTTGCACTTCATTGTGTATATCTCTGTCTAAGCTACCTGCATACTTAATATCATGGAAATCCGTTGTTGCTTTGTTCAGTTATTCTCCTTAGAAGATTTTCACAATAACGCCCTTGCAGTTCCAGAGCAAGCTGCTAGGGGGCCCAAACCTACATAACTTCTTTATTACATCACAAGCTATCTGCCACCACTCTGCTCTGCTCTACTCTACTCTACTCTACTCTACTCTACTCTACTCTACTCTACTCTACTCTACTCTACTCTACTCTACTTTACTCTATGCTGCACACGAAGCTGAAGGTTGAAATTTAAGAAAAATGGTGGATATGTGATCAAAGCTACTGCGCATGCGTTGTAAAATTGTCGTCTGCAACAAGGCAAGGATGGAAACTTCTGTTTTACTGTGCTCTGCTGAAAGTACTTTTAATTCAGACATGTGAAGTTCAATACGAATGTTTTCAGATATCTATTGATATTTACATTGTAGGCATTGATATAATGAACTCTTTACACGACTTTGTGATGAATGGTACGATTCGTATCTTGTTGCGGGTGTTTACATATCAATGAGTACTTAGTCTCTATCGAGTACTTTATGAAATGGTATTCTTAAAAAAATACAACAGAGATGAGCAAGTTTTGTAGAATTACTGTCACTGGAAACGATAGGTAGTTATAAAACTAAAAAACAAACTTATTTCCGTCAAATATGATATAGTCTGACGCCTGACTTTGTACTGATATCCTTTCAAATGTTGTGGTTTAGTGTAACAAGTGTGCATACAGAAAGGTCAGGCTGTGATGTTCATTTTGTCATTTATTCACTAACCTAAACACTAATATTGGAACACTAATGATAATTCTATACCTGGAGTGTTTATCGTTATGAAGAATTGGAAAGTAAGCTTGTGCGATATAAAGGGACTGTCATGGCTGATATGTAAGAAGTATTCTAATTTTTGACAACTGAAAATATAAAAAAAATGCATGATCAAAGAACAGGTTCCATTCCATTCATGATGAATGATTGGTTTATTTGATAAACATTGTCAATAAAACAGGTTGAGGCAGCCACAAATGGCTGAATTGGCAAATTTTTGTACAATTGCGTTCTTAGGCCTTCTTAACCATAAGGCAATTCAGACTCTTAACTAAAGTTATTTTGTAGCCGTACATCATTCGTCAGTCTACCAAACGATAAAAGTTAAGATAATAAGCACCTGTTCTATTCAATTTTTACTTTTGTGGCAGATGTGTGTTGTTGTGCTGGCCGTTCAGGGTCACATCTTTCTAGCGTTATGAATTCCATTTTCATCACACAGCACCCTCATGTAACTCCTTTACTGTTGTACCCCGTTATTCTTGCAGTACGCACTAGAAATTCGTGCCGTAGCCGCTATCATGAATCACATGATTACTACCAACACAGATGTGCGTCCATGATAATAATAGTTTATATTTACACTAAGAGCTAACACGGATTCAGAAAGTATATCTATATGCGTACATGATATATAATGTGCGAACACCAGTTATACACGCAAAATATTCAAGGCAAAAAAAAAACACTGTGTATTTTGTGTACAAGATGGTACCCACCTCCGTTGGTGATTTTTCTTCCCATATCAACTGCATAAACCCGTGTATGACATTCTGTGTTGACAAAAAAAAAAAGAAAACAAGCTGAAAACAGAAATGGCAGCGGATAAGTGTTAGGCCTTTTGTAATGTATGCAGAAATTCCCACCCAATTAGTGGGTAATCAGGTGCAAAATAATTACTACCAACACAGATGAGCTTCCATGATAGAAATATATTTACTACTAAGAGCTAACAAAAGGACAGAAAGTATATCTACATGTATATGCGTACATAATGTATAATGTGCCAACACCAGTTATACACGCAAAATAACCAAGGCAAAAAAACACCAGTTACAGAGTGTCTTTTGTCTCCGTTGGTGATTTTTTCTTCTTCCCATGTAAATACCCTGTATGTGACATTCTCTTTTGCCAAAAAAAGGATAACAAGAAGACAGTGGATAGGTGTAGCCCCTTTGTAATGTCTGCAATGAAGCCAGAAATATCCACAGAAACTGGGTAACCAGGCGCAAAATATGACCTTTCACCCCAAGTCAAGTTCACCTTTCACCCGCCGCTTAGCTTAGGTAAGAAGAGACTTGCAGGATTGTGAAGAGAAAAATCAACACTAGAACCAGGTAAGAACTTGAGTTATGCTAAATACCTGCCTTATCGTGAGGCAGAGGAGCTATAGGTCGTTTCTATGGTGTACGGGTCACATCAGGACGGAATGTAAGGCTTTTCGGAGGTCGAGAGAAGGGGGAGGGGGGAGGGGCGAAACCACACGTCACGTATTTTGGGATAGAAGTGCCGTTTTTGTTAGAAAAATCCCAAGAAGGGTGATAAAGTATAACCGGAATGAGGCAACTGTAATAGAGAGAATGTGGAAATGAAACGAAAAGCAAATTTGATTGGCGTGCATGGGTGGTCGACTTTGGGAAAATGGTCTGTTCAAGGAGGTTATGGTTTGTTGTAAAGCAGATTCATGATACTAAAGTAGCCTCCGATGCTCCGAACTCCGATGGGAGTTCAGGGAGAACAAGAATCGGGCCCGGCGTGCAAGTTAGAAGGCCGGTGTCGCACAAGTAGAAGTGAAATTGTGTCACGACCAAGAAGGGAAAGTATATATGTAATATCAAGCAAAACTCCCTTCGTAAGAGCAAATGTCTGTAAGGATCAAACAATGGTGACAGGGGTAAAAAAAATCGAGTCGGCTCATATTTTGCACAACGATAGTACTTGGCCCACTGTCCCTCAAAATAGCTTTCTTTTTGCTCAACACCGATTGTTGCCAAGTTTTGGGGCCATTTTCCCTGATTTGGGCATGTCAAAAACATGAAAATTGGCTCATTTTTGGACATGATTACGAGCAGATGCTTGAATTTAATGGGAAAACAAAAACTGGGCTAACGAGAGCAACTACTCAGATTTACTAGAATAGCTTGGAAGTTTTCAGAAATCCAAGTTGAAGTGCTTGGGCAACCTCAAAACAATACAGTGTTTGTAGCTTGTGAAAAAAGGTAATTTTGTCCCAACTTTGAAACGCTGTAAGTCCAAAAGTGGTGTTTTGTTTTGCTTGAAATTTACATCATATATAGAGCCCTTTCACCCTATATAGAGCCAGTCACCCTTTCAAGTCAGCCCCCCCTCACAGTCACAGTCCCATTCTTCATGGGTCTGTGATACTTGTGACCTCCGTGTCTCATGGAACGACCGTGGCATAGAATGCGAAAAATGTGGCCAATGGTTCCACGGACATTGCCAGAGTGTTGACACACAATATTATGAAGATTTGGCAGACTCAAACATTCATTGGTATTGCGCAATATGTGGTAGTCCCAACAGTAGAACTGTGTTTGATCTATATGGAATTGACTGGTCGGGGTCATCACTTCATGATTCGTCCCTAAATTCCTGTAAAACACCAACTGATCTTCAGTTCAAACCTCAACATACATCTACTCCCTCAAGAAGTAGCCAACAAGACAAGTGGAGAGATAGACCTTTACGTATTTTAAATATTAATTTCCAGTCAGCTAGCTCAAAAAGATCAGAACTTCCACACCTTTTGGAAAGTCTAAAACCTGATATAGTCATTGGATCAGAGACTTGGCTAGATCCAACGATTGCGAGTACAGAATTCTTCCCAGATTTGTATAGAGTATACAGGAAAGATAGAGGTGGACGTGGGGGAGGTGTGTTGATTGCCGCCCACAACAACATTGACAGTTTTGCAGCCCCGGAGCTGGAGGTGGACAATTGCGAACTCCTGTGGGTACGCATCAAGTTGAGAGGTAGGCGAGCCCTCTATGTTGCTGCCTTTTACAGACCGGACGTTGGCGACGAGCCTAGTCTGATACACTTGGCTACATCACTTCAGAGGGCATCTCAGCTACAGAATGCTTTCCTTCTCATAGGGGGTGATTTCAATCTCCCCGGATGGGATTGGACCACAACCACCTTAAAACCAAAGGCACCTCATCCCCGTCTTCATCAGGACCTCCTTAGTATGCTGTATGACAATGGTTTGGAACAAATGGTCAAGCAACCAACTAGGGAAGCCAACACTTTGGACCTGTTCTTAACAAACTTTCCCGACTTGGTCCCCCGGGTAGAGGTGGTACCTGGACTTTCAGACCACTGTATACCGTACTGTGAAATTAGCACCAGTGCTAGGAGAAAGAAACAATCTCCACGCCAGATCCCCTGTACAATAAGGCAGATTTGGACAGTCTGAGAGCTGCAGCCACAGAACTTAGTACAGAAATTCAGGGAAAACATGACAATTTTACAACAGAAGAGCTATGGGTTACCTTTAAAGACTCTCTACTCGCAGCAGTTAAGATGCATATACCACACAAAGTGGCAAGGACCAAGACTGACCAGCCTTGGGTCACGCCAAGTATCCGGAAGCTCATCAATAGACGGAATAGGAAATACCGTCAGATGAAGAAAACCGGATCGGCCTCACTGAGAGAGGAGGTGAAGGTACTACGCCACACTATCCAGCGACAGATTCGCCGGAGTTACTGGAGCTACCTGAACTCAGTCTTTACCGAAGAAACAGCGGCTGGTCAGCCGGGTAAGAGGTTTTGGACATACATTAAAAAACAGCGCTCGTCCAATGTGGGCGTGGCACCACTCAAAAAGGATGGTCATTTGACTTCAAACCCTCAGGAGCAAGCAGAACTGCTAAACGACCAGTTCCAATCTGTCTTCGGGGAGGGTAGACAATACACTGATGAAGAATTTGAACAGAAAACTGGTATGCAAAACACTGACATCCCAGCAATGGACAATATAAACATCAACTGCGAGGGTGTGAGGAAACTCATGAAGAAACTTGATCCTCACAAAGCAGGAGGACCAGACGGTATAAGCACCAGAGTGCTGCGGGAGCTTGCAACAGAACTAGCACCAGCACTCACAGTCATCTTTCAGTCCTCTTTAACAACGGGGTCAGTCCCAAAGGACTGGAGGAGGGCTTATGTCACGCCAATCTTCAAAAAAGGAGAACAATATAACCCTGCTAACTATAAACCCGTATCATTGACATGTATTGTATGCAAAATTATGGAGCACATTGTGGTTGGCTCTGTAATGCGACACTTTGAAACCTATTCCATCTTGAATGACAGCACGGATTTCGACCAGGTCGTTCTTGTGTGAGCCAGCTCCTGGACTTCTCAGAGGAGATAACGACCAACTTGGAAAGTGGAAAGCAGACTGACGTCCTTGTAATGGATTTTGCAAAGGCGTTTGACCGCGTCAACCACAGTCTGCTTATCCACAAGCTCCGACGCTACGGTTTCCAAGGTACCGCGCTGTCATGGATAGACAGTTTCCTCAAAGATCGGTGCCAGGCGGTCCGGGTTGACGGACACTTTTCCTCATTCGTAGAAGTCAGGTCTGGAGTCCCGCAAGGCTCTGTACTAGGTCCCTGCCTATTCCTAGCATATATAAATGACCTACCAGAGAAGTTGACAGCACTGGCTCGACTGTTTGCGGACGATACAGCAGTGTATAAGGTTGTAGTAAACAGCAAGCAACAAGACCAACTACAACAAGATCTCCAACACCTTGCAGAATGGGAGAGGAGTTGGGACATGCAGTTCCACCCAGCCAAGTGCGTGTCCATGGCGGTCACCAGGAGTAGGACACCACTATCCCGTTCTTACGTACTACATGGTCACACCCTAGAAACAGTCCGCACAGTAAAGTACCTAGGAGTCACAATGAGTCACGATGGTACGTGGGATCACCATATCAACAACATGGCAAACAAAGCGAACAGGGTCCTAGGTTTCCTCAGACGAAACCTGAAAATTAGTTCTACCAGTATTAAGGAAAAGGCTTACAAAGCCTTTGTTAGACCACTCCTAGAGTACGCGTCCAGTGTATGGGACCCGTACACCCAGAAGAGCATTGCCAGGTTGGAATCGGTACAACGACGGGCTGCTAGGTTTGTGCTGAACCGTTACCACAACAAGTCAAGTGTGGGTAGCATGTTGCTACAACTGGGCTGGGAACCGCTTGAGCAGCGACGCAGGACACAAAGGCTCGAGGTGTTCTGCAGGATCAGAGAGGGTCTCGTCGAGTGTCCGGTCATAAGGGACAAGATAGTCCCAGCACCTCCGCGTGGACGCCGCATGTACACTGAACAGTTCACAAGGATTAAGACCAGAACACTGTACAGGGCAGAGTCCTTTCTGCCCAGAACCATCCGGGACTGGAACAACCTCCACAAAGACGAAGTGGAGGCGGTGGTTGCGGCCACAGGTCCAGTTTAAACAGCAGCAGGGAAATAAGACCCCCTCCTCCCTTGGATACTGACATGGATTGGATACGGACTATGATTTTTGGACACTGGACATGATATAAAGTAACTGGAACGACTATGAGCAGGATGCACTACTTACTTGCGATAATACTCATCAACAAGAGTGTGCGCAGTAACGGCAAGACAAGACAAGATATAATAGCTATTATGTACTAGTTTTCAAATTTTGGCTTCTTTTTTGGTTGTCACGTAACTGTCCTCAGGGGTAGGTCATTTTCTATGTTTTACGAAAAATATGATGTTGGGCCATATTTAAAGCCCAATATATGGGAAAGTAAAAAAGTGATCTGCTTTAAAATCATGTCAAAGGTAACCCTATGCATGTTCTATTAAATGAGTGGTTGCAAAGGTTGGTGTCTTGTTTCGTTGCTGTGTACTTGTCCCTAAAAGTAGGCCGTATTTTCGACAAATGCGGAAATCAATATTTTTGGCTACCTTTGAAGCCCGGAAGATGTCAAAGTAGGATGTTTTTCAATTCAATCTTTTATCAGATGTACCCCTGTGTTGTGATGTAACTTCCAAGCTATTCTAGTAAATCTGAGTAGTTGCTCTTGTTAGCCCAGTTTTTGTTTTCCCGTTAAATTCAAGCATCTGTTCGTAATCATGTCCTAAAATGAGCCAATTTTCATGTTTTTGACATGCCCAAATCAGGGAAAATGGCCCCAAAACTTGTTTGGCCCGTTGCCATGGCAACAATCGGTGTTGAGCAAAAAGAAAGCTATTTTGAGGGACAGTGGGGCAAGTACTATCATTGTGCAAAATATGAGCCGAATCGATTTTTTTTACCCCTGCCACCATTGTTTGATCCTTACAGACATTTGCTCGTAAGTCGCCATGGCTACACAAGCGGTTACTTATTTAGTTCTAACTGTGATAACGTTATACCACTCGATTTGTAAGATTTGTTGCAAGATTCCTAAATGTGCCAAGTCCTTTTATGTCCAATACCTGGCCACTAATGTGTGCTTCATCATTTCAATTTTTGTGCACTAGGTTAGACATGGCAGAGGCAGGAAATGGGTCTCCTACTGCTGTTCCCCACAGCTTCTGTGATGGCTCTCCAACTGGAGTTTCATTGGACAGGGATAAAAGCAATGTAAAAGACCAGCCAGCAGTGTCCTGGCATTTCTGGGGTGGGTATCCTACTGGAGTTTCTCGGGATAGAGACACAAGCAATGCTGAAGACCAGCCGTCAGAAACCAAGACAAGTTTTGACAATCAGCCAGAAGAAAACACTGGTGAGAAACACTACATGTGTTCCGGGTGCGGGTACAGGGCTAAGTACAAGTCCAAGTTGTTCAGACATATGAGAACCCATACTGGTGAAAAACCGTACAGGTGTGACCAGTGTGACTACTCTGCTGCACAGAAATTCCATTTGGACAGGCATCTAGCCAACCACACTGGTGATAAACCCTACATGTGCGGAGAATGCCGGTACAGGACAACTGACAGGTCTCACCTATTCAAACATATGAGAACTCATACTGGTGAAAAACCCTACAAATGTGACCAGTGTGACTACTCTTCTGCAGCGAAGTCCTCAATGGACAGTCATCGAGCCAAACATACCGGTGAAAAACCCTATCAGTGTGGGGAGTGCGGGTACAGGACAGCTCACAAGCGTAGCCTATCCAGACATACGATGAGAACTCATACAGGTGACAAACCCCACATGTGCAGGGAGTGTGGGTACAAGACAGCTGAGAAGCATGAGCTATCGAAACATCTAAGAACTCATACAAAACCCTACATGTGCGGGGAGTGCGGGTTCAGAACAACCCAAATGTATAACTTATCCCAACATATGAGAACTCATACTGGAGAAAAACCCTACAAGTGTGACCAGTGTGACTATTCCGCTGCACAGAAATCCACTTTAGACCAACATCTAGCCAAACACACCGGTGAGAAACCCTACATGTGTGAGAAGTGCGGGCACAGGACAGCTCACAAGCATCACCTATCAAAACATATGAGAACCCATACTGGCGAGAAACCCTACAAGTGTGGCCAGTGTGACTATTCCGCTGCACAGAAATATCATTTGGACCAACATCTAGCCAAACACACCGGTGAGAAGCCCTACATGTGTGGGGAGTGTGAGTTTAGGACAGCTCACAAGCATAACCTATCCGTGCATATGAGAACCCATACCGGTGAAACCCCCTACAAATGTGACCAGTGTGATTATTCTGCCAGAAAGAAGAGCACCTTGAACAGACATCTAGCCAAACACACCGGTGAGAAACCCTACATGTGTAGGGAGTGCGGGTACAGGACAGCCGACAGGCGTAACCTATCCGTGCATATGAGAACCCATACTAGTGAAAAACCCTACAAGTGTGACCAGTGTGACTATTCCGCTGCACAGAAACATCATTTGGACCGACATCTAGCCAAACACACCAGTGAGAAACCCTACATGTGTGGTGAGTGCGGGTACAGGACAACTAACAATTCTGACTTATCCGAACATATGAGAATCCACACAGGAGAAAAACCCTTCAAGTGTGACCAGTGTGATTATGCCGCTGCACATAAATCCACATTGGACCGACATCTAGTCAAACACACTGGAGAAAAACCCCAAATGTGTGGGGAGTGCGGGTACAGAACAGGTCACAAATCTGCCTTATCCAGCCATATGAGAACCCATACTGGTGAGAAACCCTACAAGTGTGGGGAGTGCGGGTACAGAACAGGTCACAAATCTGCCTTATCCAGACATATGAGAACCCATACTGGTGAGAAACCCTTTATGTGTGACAAGTGCGGATACAGAACAGCTCACAAGTGTCACTTATCCAGCCATATGAGAACCCACATTGCTGAATAACGAACCTACAAGTGTAACCAGTGTGAGTATTCAGCAGCTCGAAAATCAGATTTTATCGGGCATGTAGCTAAACACACTGATGAGAAATGTGTACGAATCGCAGGTACAGGACAACAGAAGTTATTCAGCCATCGATACATATGTATGGAACATAGGAAAATTGATATAAGAACACTACATGTGTTCTATCCCAATGTCTGTCTGAGAATATGTCATTTCACAGTTCCAAATGCGCATCTGCTTTCGCGGTGCATTGTCGTCCAAGGTCAATGTGTAAGATTCCTCATTTGTAAACAACGTCGAGACGTGGTTGCATCATTCCCGATCCCGCTTGGAGTGGATTTAACCTATGACATTACCGACAAGCCCATGCGGTGCTGGAACTGTGAGAAGACTTGTTCATACAGAAGAGAACCTGTACAAATATGATAACAGTGACTGTGCAGTATCTGTACATCTACAGTACTTCAGTCTCTTTCGAGTACTTTATGTCATGGTATTCGTAAAAAAACGTACATCAGAGTGGAACATGCTTTGTTTGAATGGCTGTCAATGTAAGTGTAAAGAAGGTTTTGACATCGATAACAAACTTATTTCCGTCAAATCTAATATAGGCTATCCTGACAGCTGACTTTGTGCTGACATTTTACTAAAGGTTGTGCTTTATTGTAAGAAGCGTGCATGAAGTTTTAGGCTAAATCACTAACCTATACCTATATATTAGTACACGAATGATTGTGCTATAATGGAGTGTTTAACATAATCTTCTGTAATATGAAGCAAATTTCATGTTTTATATGTACGAATATTGATTTAGTATATTTTGAGAAGCATGATTACTGATAACAAGCATAATTACTGATATAATTTCAAAAAGCTGTGCATTAAGTTCAAGGCTGTGATGTTTATTTTTCTTACTTATTTACTAGCATATACACTATATATTGGAATGATTATGACTGATATACCTTGAATGTATCATAGTGAACTAAGCTTGTGTTATAAGAAGCGTTGTCATGGTCGATATGTAAGAACACAGATGATTCAAAATATGCTAATAAGTTTGATAAAATATGCTACTAATGTTAATAAAAATATGGTAAGTTTGATGAAATATGCTACTTATGTTAATGATAATATGCTAGTAAATCTGATAAAAGAACAGGTTTCATTTCATTTTTATCTAGTGTGGTAGATGTTACTGTGCTGGCCGTACAAGTGAAAACGTTCCAACTCTCTCTAACAGACCTGTAAGAAATATCACAGGGTTACCTGACTTACAGAAGGGTTAAAAGTAAAACGGTTTCGTTCCCTCAATAATGAATGTTAGATTATACATAAATCAACCACATGACATAATAAACAAAACATATCCCACCTCTATGAAAATAAGGAAGACGAGTCTTATCGTCTATCCACTTGCGCAGACAGTAAAAGTAGGATGACGTGACAGAAAGCGCGCTAACCGCTCCTCCTCTGCCATTTACCACCATCTAAAACACAACCAGGGACACTCATTCAACTTCGAATCTGTAACACGTCCTGTCTCGTCGTGGACTGTTCTTCTACCTCTTGGTAGGGTTCCAATGAATAACACCACTCCAGTATGCACTTTCTGATGGTTTATTCCTAAGCTGGACAGACGCTCTCTTAGTCTGCCAGGAAGTCTCTTGAGGTCTTACTCTTAGGCATGCGTGTTAGTCTATATGTTAATGTTGTTAACCTAGCACACATGTTACATCTTGTTACATCCCCTTTTCTTTAGTTAAGTTCTCAGATTATACATTTCTCAACTTTTCATTTCAGATCTTATACAGTGTTATCCATATCTTTGGCCTTAGAGTTCTTTGGCACTCTTTGTGTGCTTTAGAGTCCTTGTGTTTTCCTTGCAGTTCTCTCTGAGTTAGTTAATCAGTTGGTTAGTACAGTCCTCGAGTTAGTATTATGCTTCATGCAAATCTATTCGCGTACGTAATCCTTCAGGTGGGCTGGTGGTCTCACTGTTCGACCGGATCGCGTTGTTGTTTGCTGTTCAGCGGCACCTTCTACAGTCGGCTCTGCTGCTGGTGTCGTTGCCATTGTTGTTTCAGCGGGAGTGTGGTTCTCAATCTCCATGTCGTCTGCAACTGTTGGTGTTTCTTTTGATTGTCGTAGGTGTCTTCTGTTACGACGATATTTTCCACCATCTTCTGTCTCCACTTCGTATGATCTTCCGCCAAGATCTGCTACAACTTTTCCGCGTTTCCACTGGTTTGTTCTGTGCGTGTTGGGTTCACATCGAACTGTATCTCCAACGTTTAGAGGTGGCATGTCTCTAGCTCCTCTATTGTAGTACTTCCGTTGCCTCTGTTTTGCTTGGTGGAGCTTGCGTGGAATGTTGCTCTGAACTTTCGGTTCTAGTAGGGTCGTCTTCATCGGCAGGGTAGTCTTCGTCCTTCTGCTAAAGAGACGTTGGGCCGGACTACTTCCGATCTCTTGAGTTGGCGTGTTGCGAAAATCCAGCAGCGCTAGGTACGGGTCGGCCTGCGCTAGTTTTGCCTTTTCCATGAGCCGTTTTGCCATTTTCACAGCGTTCTCCACCTTTCCGTTACTCTGCGGGTAACCTGGTGATGACGTTTGATGTTGAAAGTTCCACTCTTGTGCAAACTTGTCAAACTCTGAGGACGCGAACTGCGGTCCGTTGTCTGTCATCACTATGTCAGGTATGCCATGCCTGGCAAACTGCATCTTCAGCTTCCTGACGATGGTGGTGGCTCTTGTGTCTGTTTCGCATGTGTCAATCTCAAAGTAGTTGGAGTAGTAATCTACTGTGATGACGTATTCTCTGCCATGTAGGGTAAAAGGTCGATGCCTACCTTTTCCCATGGGCGCTGTGTAACTGGGTGTGGAATCAGGGTTTCCTTTTGCTGTCTGATTCCCATCGCCTGGCACACGTCACACTTTTCCACAAAATCCTTGACCTGGGCACTCATACCAGGCCAGTAAATGCATTCCTTTGCATGCCTGAGGGACGCGTCAGTCCCCATGTGTGATGCGTGGAGTCGCTTCAACATGTCGTATCTCAGTGTCTTCGGGACGACTGCGCACTGGCCCTTGAACAACGTTCCATTCTGGAATGTCAGTTGATCTCTGACGTGGAAGTAGGGTACCATGCTTGCTGGTAGTTTTCCTTTCTCCGGAAAACCGTACCGAATGTACTGTTTCAGTTTCTGCATCTCTTGGTCATTCTCTGTGTGCCGTTGAATGTCTTCTATCGTTGGACTTGACATGATCAGCTCGTCGACCATGTTGACTTGTTCAGTCTCCAACTCCGTCTTGCTTCTCTTCTCTTCTAGCGGTAAGTAGGCACGACTGAGAGTATCCGCCAAGTACAACTCACTTCCTGGCTTGTATGCTATCGTGACGTTGTACTGCTGTAGACGCATCAGCATGCGTTGCAACCGCCTAGGGGCTGCGTGGAGAGGTTTCAGGACAATCATCTCCAGTGGCTTGTGATCGGTCTGTACCTTCACCTCTCTGCCATAGGTGTATTGGTGAAATCTCTCTAAACCAAAGACTACACCTAGCATTTCCTTTTCTATCTGGGCGTATCTTGTCTCAGCATCGGTTAATGCTCGGCTGGCATACGCCACAGGCTGGCCATTTTGCATGATGGCCGCTCCCAACCCCGTGCTTGATGCATCAGTCTGGAGGGTCAACTCCTCGGTTGGGTCGTAGTACTTCAGCACTGGTGCCGTGGATACCATCTCCTTCAGGGTCTCCAGTATCTTCTCGTGTGCGTCCAGCCACTCAAACTCGCTGTCTTTCACAGTCAGCTTCCTCAAAGGCTCACACACGTCGCTGAGCTTTGGCAGAAACTTGGCCAGGTATGTCACGAAGCCAATCAGCCGTTGTACTGCTTGGGGGTCCGTTGGTCGGGGCATCTTAGCTATTGCCGCGACCTTGCCAGGATCCAGTTTCAATCCCTGGCTTGTGATGAGATGACCATGGAATGGAACCTCTTGCATCCGGAGCTTGATCTTGTCTTGATTCAACTTCAGATTGCGCTCCCTACACCTCTGCATGAGGGTTCTCAGGTTCCTGTCATGATCTGTGGTGGCTTCTGCCAGGGTTTCTCCTTCTCCCCAGACCAAGATGTCATCCACCACGGGCTTCACGCCTGCTAGACCTTCTAGTGCCTGGTCTAGGCGTCTCTGAAATTCCTAAGGGGACGACTTGATCCCAAAGGGGAGGCGTTTCCACTTGAACCGTCCCTGGGGAGTGTTGAACGTTGTCAGCAATGAGCTCTCTTCGTCCAAAACCACCTGCCAGTAGCCATTCTTGGCGTCAAGGACGCTGAACACCTTTGCTTTCCGCAGCTCTGGCGTCAGGTCATCAATTGTCGGAGCAGGGTAGTGACTCCTTTTCAAGGCCTCGTTCAGGTCCCTAGGGTCAATGCAGATCCTCAGTTTTCCGGATGGTTTGCTCACTGTGACTAAGCTAGACACCCAAGGCGTCGGTGTCGTCACTGGTTCAATCACCCCTTCTTCAGTCATGTCGTCCAATGCTCTCTTGAGTTGGACACTGGTACTCGTCTTGGGGGATGAATCGTAGGCTTGATGCTCTCATCGACATCTAGGTGGCATTCACCTGGTAGACATCCAAGGCCGGTGAACACATCCTTGTATTCCTCGATCAGGCCCTCTCGCGTTATAGGCTTGTCCAACCTGCTTCCGTTGGACTGTACCACTTGTATTTTGTTGTAGTGCACCGTCACGATGCCCATTTGCTGGATGGATCTGCTACCCAATAGTGGTGTGCCGTCGCCGTCTACTACCACGAATTTTGCACAATACTTCTTCTTTGTTCTTGGGTTGATCATCTTCAGCATGGTTTCACCATCTGACTTGATTGATGTATCATTGTACATGGTCAGTGTTCTTTGATTGTTGTCCACTTGGTAGGAAATGTTGTGCTTCTTCAACACTTTCCTCGGCATGACGTTGCAGGTGGCGCCAAGGTCTAGCTGGAATCTCACACTCTTCCCCTCGACCTTCATCGTTTGGCGTATGAGTTTGTATTCACTCCATACGCATATGCATTCTCTGGACTTGGCCTCTCATCATTGATCGTCATCAAGTAGTCTCCGTGGTCTTCATCTTCCACTGCATGTACAGCTGTCTTCTTCTTGTACTGTCCTGGTGCCTTTCCCATTCTTCTGGGCTGCTTCTTGTCTGCACTTTTGCATGCTCTTGCAAAGTGGTTTGGTTTCCCACACGCCGAGCACTCTTTCCCATAGGCAGGGAATGCATCTCTTCCCGGAGGGTGTTTCTTGGCACAATAACTGCAGCTTCCGGCGGAGGACGTCTTCCCCGTCTGTGGAACTGCTTGTTTCTTTGCCCTGGCTTTGCCTGGCTTGTAGGCATAGTGGACTATGTCTTCACTGTTCTTCATCGTCTGTATGCTTCTTCTAGATACTTCCACGGCCCTGCAGATTTCTCCACATTTCTTGAGGCTGAGGTCACTCTCTCTCAGTAGTCTCTCTCGGACCTTCCCATCTGAGATTCCACACAGGATTCTGTCTCTAATCAGGGAGTCCTTGATGGCACCAAATCCGCATTCCGCCGCTAGGGTTCTCAACTCGGTGAGATAATCGTCAAACGTCTCACCACTAGCTTGAGATCGTGTGAAGAATTTGTGCCTCTCGACAGTCTCATTCTTCTTCGGGTTGCAGTAGGCTTCGAAGGCTGTCATCACCTGTTCTACTGTTCTGTCTTTTTCTGCTATTGGAGCGTTATCATCGTTCACGATTGTCAGCGTCTCGTAAACCTTCCTCGCATCTTCTCCAATTACGTACAGAAAAGTCTTCTTCTTCTTAACAGCATCATCTACTGTAAGGTCCAAGTACAAAGTCATCTCTTCCTTCCATCTTTTCCATGTCACACTCAAGTTTCTTGAATGCACGTCTAAAGTACTGGGAGGTTTCAAACTATACCCTTCCGCCATGTTGTTTACAAGTTGTCAGGTTAATCAGGCACTAACACGACAGTGATGGATCTCTGTATCCACCAACTTTGACCTGTCCTTGCTGAAGCAGGAGTCTTGTTAGGAAATCCCTAAGCTGTCAATTCCTAGACTCTTGGAATGTGGCTAGAAGTTGTAGAACAAAGGGCTAGTCAAACCTTGCGCTGCTCCTCGTGGGCTGCCTCTCCAAACTTCTCGTATCTTTTCAACGATTCCCGTTGGATTCCCGCTTCTGATCACCATGTAACACGTCCTGTCTCGTCGTGGACTGTTCTTCTACCTCTTGGTAGGGTTCCAATGAATAACACCACTCCAGTATGCACTTTCTGATGGTTTATTCCTAAGCTGGACAGACGCTCTCTTAGTCTGCCAGGAAGTCTCTTGAGGTCTTACTCTTAGGCATGCGTGTTAGTCTATATGTTAATGTTGTTAACCTAGCACACATGTTACATCTTGTTACAGAATCCACGGACATCCTAGATCGTGAAGAACGCTGGTTCGAACGGGGAATTAGAGAAGCAATATATGAGAGGATGTACAACCCCGCCCTCAACAGGAAAGGCGGTCTACGCGTTCAACTTTCAGGCACCTGGGATAATGCACTGCCCACCACCCCCCACCCCCGGACAAGCAACATTTAGTTACTGTACTAGAACAACAGTAGCTAATTGAACTATTGGCATAACTTTGTCTTGAATTAATCTTCTTTTTGAAGACTACTGCAAGACATCCTAAATTGTCTTTACCTCATTGCCATATCTATTCAGAGTTTTGGTATAAAGCTGGTGTTCTCAGTCCTATCGTTAGTCACTGACGAAAGACAGTGGATACTGTCTGAAACGTCTGACTGTTTCAAAATCTTATCCAGTTGCTTGAGTAATTATTTTTGGCGTATTAAAAGTAGGAGCCCTGGGTTTTCGCGGTTCAAGGTTGTAATGTTGTTGTTTTTTCTTTTCCATTCGTCTTCCACTGTCTCGGTAAAAGAAGCCGAACCCAATAAGTTAGAACTTAGTGACAGTAGTTAAGACTAGAGTAGTCATATGTTACATTGTTCATCATTTTCTGTCCGTCCACTCCGTGTTACATGTACGTGTACTTGCAATTAGACTGCGAGCAAGAATTTGCAAAGAACTTTCAATTTAAAAGTGGGCAAAGGCAATCTTGAACCCGGCAATAATTAGGGAAATAGAATGTAACTGTGGATACAGAGAGAGAGAACACTCGCCGAAAACTATAACGTGAAGTATAATGATTAGTCAATGGTTTGTTTTGTGCGCACAAGATGCTAACCCACCTCCATTGGTAATTTTTCCATCTAAATTTCAGTTCCCTGTATAAAAGTTCATACTTAACAAAGAAAGAAAGAAAGAGAGAAAGAAGCTGAAGGAAGAAAGAGAAAAGGCAGACAGAAAGAAAAGAAAAATAAACATACCAAAAGAATCCAGAAAGGTCAGCAAATGGCTGCAACCATTCTAAAATGTAGGCGGAACTTTCCACACACTAAGTGGGTAACAAGGCACAAAATGTGACCTTTCACCCCACCCTCAGTTCACCTTTCACCCGCTGCTTCGTTAGAGACGCTTGCCGGATTATGTGAAGGGAAAATCAACAATAAAAGCAGGTAAGAACTTGAAATATACTACATATCTATCTTATCATGAAGCAGAGGGGCTATAGGTCTTTTCTATGGTGTACCGGTCACATTAGGAAGCCGGACGTAACGTAAAACTTTTCGGGGTGAGAAAATTGGCGCTTGGGGAGGGGGGCGAAACCACAAGCCACGTTGTTCGGGACAAAGGGCCGTTTGTGTTAGAAAAGTTCTAATAAGGGTGCTACAGTATCACCAAAATATTACAGAAAATTACAATAGAAACCCTTTTTAGACTAAAAACAAGTTTCCAGGCCATGCAGGTCATGGAACTTTGGAAAAACTGTTTGTAAATTGTAAAGAAGATTCATTATGGAATCACGATCCAGTAACCGGATGAGCGGCCAAAATGGCCTTCCCACCTGGCCGAAAGGATCTACTCTACTACTCTACTCATAAACATTAGGGGGGGGGGGGGGGGGGCAGCAGAGAGTACAACTGGGCCAGGTGTCAGCGTCAGTACGACTTAGCCTGGGTGCCAGACCACCGCGCTCCTGGCGCTAATCCTTCGGCCGGGGAAGCAACTCGCGCCGCCGCCACAGATAGATGCCAAGCGCTCTACTACTAGGTCTTCCCCGCCCAAAAGGGGTTATCATCGCATCGCGCGAAAGGTCTGGTATCCAGGCTAGTACGACTGCACTTGTTTGAGCAACTTTTTTTTTGTATTAGCAGAATAAAAATGCAATCTTGACTTATCCTATTTAAGGTTGATGTGTTTGACCTTTTCAATTTTTCATCCGAGTATAGGTTAGGCATGGCAGAGGCAGGTGATGGGTCTCCTACTGCTTTTCACCAGAGCTGTGATGGGTCTCCTACTGGAGTTTTAGGGGACAAACATCAGAGCAATGTAGAAGACCATCCTACGAAAAGCAAAGCCAGTTTGGACAAAAAGCCATCAGAAAATTCGGTCGAGAAACCCTTTATGTGTGGGAAGTACGGGTACAGGACAGCTAACAAGAGTCACTTATCCAGACATATGAGAACCCATACTGGTGAAAAACCCTACAAGTGTGACCAGTGTGACTATTCTGCTGCACTGAAATATCATTTGGATCGACATCTAGCAAGACACACCGGTGACAAACCCTTTATGTGTGGCGAGTGCGGATACAGGTCAGCTGACAAGGGTAGCCTATCCAGACATATGAGAACCCATACAGGTGAAAAACCCTTCAAGTGTGACCAGTGTGATTATTTTGCTGCACAGAAAATCCTTTTGGACCGACATCTAGCCAAGCACACCGATGAAAAACCCTTTATGTGTGACGAGTGCGGGTACAGGACAGTTAACAAGAGTCACAAAGCCAGACATATTAGAACCCATACAGGTGAAAAACCGTATAAGTGTGACCAGTGTGACTACTCTGCTGCAGAGAAATCCACATTGGATAGACATCTAGCCAAACACAGTGGTGAGAAACCCTACATGTGTGGGGAGTGCGGGTACAGGACAGCTCAAAAGCTCCAGTTATCTAAACATATGAGAACCCATACTGGAGAAAAACCCTACAAGTGTGACCAGTGTGATTACTCCGCTGTGCAGAAATGCAATTTGGACCGACATCTAGCCAAACACACTGGAGAAAAACCCTTCATGTGTAGGGAGTGTGGGTACAGAGCAACTCAAAAGTGTCACTTATCAAAACATATGAGATGTCATACTGGCGTAAAACCCTAAAAGTGTGACCAGTGTGATTATTCTGCTGCACACAAATACACATTATAGAGACATCTAACCAAACACTCTGGAGAGAAACCATTCACGTGTGGCAAGTGCGGGTTCAGAACAGCTCGCAAGCATAACCTATCCATACAGATGAAACTCATACTGGTGAGAAACCCTAGTGTGAGCTGTGTGAATATGATTAGCTATTCGAAAATCAGCTGTTGTCCGGCACCTGTCTAAACACGCTGATGAGAAACTCTAAATGTGTACGGGTTGTAGGTACAGGACAACTGAAGTTAACGTTATCCAGACAGACATACATGTATTTGGAACTAAGGGAAATGGATGTAAGAACACTACATGTGGTCTACGCCAGTGTCTCAGAATAAGTCATTTCACAGTTCCTGTTGCACATCTGCAGTCGTGATGCATTGTGGTCTAAGATGTAAGTTTAAGGTCTCTCATCTGTAATTGTGATTTGTTTGCAATTTTCTTTGTAGGGGGGGCCATGATTAACATTACCCGCAATCTACTGTAGTGCTGGAACTGTGAGGAGGCGTTTTTATGGAGAAGAAAAAAAAAGCAAAGAGAAGCATGCTTAGCGCTTATTTTAGAAATATCGTAACTGTAAAGATTAAGAAGATTTTTAAACACAGTAACAATCTTATTTCTGTCCAATCTAATATGGGCCATCCTGACGCCTGGCGTTGTACTGACATCCTTCAAAATGTGCTTTAGTGTAACAAGTGTGAATAACGTCAACGGCTGTAACCCTAGTGTGAGCTGTGTGCATATAAGTTCGAAAATCAGCTGTAGTCCGACATCTAACTGAACACACTGATATCGATGAGAAACTCTAAAGGTTGCAGGTCCACGGCAACTGAAGTTAACGTTATCCAGACATACATACATGTATATGGAACTAAGGGAAATGGGTGTAAGAACACTACATGTGGTCTACGCCAGTGTGAGAGTAATAAACCATTTCACAGTTCTGGAATCTGAATCCTATCACATAACGGAGCATACTTTCTTAGAAATACTTCTAATGCAAAAAATAAGGAGGCCTTAAAGCTCAGTAACAAACTTATCCTGCAGGTCTGTCAATTATGATATAGGCTATCCTGACCCTTGATTTTGCACGGACATCCTATAAGATGTTATTTTATCTTTTAACATTGCAACAAGGCAGTACAATGCTCAATCTCGGTAGCATTGCTGATATCGGTGCCATATAAGTATATATTGAACTGATGTACATGATTGCGTGTTATAACACGCAATCATGTACATCAGTTCAACTTTCATTTATAGAAATGTTGTGCTTCGGTGTAACGAGTGTGCCTTAAAGTTTGTTAGTAATGTTTATTTTCTAACTTACCAACCTATGCTATATGTATTGAAGCACTAATGATTATGCTATGCTTAGCGTGTTTGAAATTATATAGAATTGCAATGTAAACTTTTGTTATATGAAGCGTCTGCCATTGCTGAAATGTAAGAACACAGTTGATTCAAAATATGCTCATTTCTGACATGTGAAAGTAAAATGTTTAATAAAAGAACAGCATCTGAACAGGTTCCATTCCAAAATGCTGTGTAACATGTAACATTTTATTCTCACTCATGTACTAACCTATATCTATACTAATTGATGTCGTTTTAACAATAAACAATATACACGATATGTTGGAGCACTAATGATTATGCTACCAGAAGTGTTGAACATTATAAAGTATTGTGAAGTAATCTTGTGTTATATGGAGCGACTGTCATGGCTGATAAGTAAGAACACAGTTTATTCAAAACATGCTGATTTCTGACAAGCGATAATAGAAAGGTTAGTTTAAAGAACAGATTCCATTCCATTTCCCATGTGCGGTAGATGACGATGTAAGGAATTGAGCTAGCCGCGCAGTGTAAGATGATTCGACCAATCATTATCAATGCTATTTTCATGACATACGAGTAGCATCCTCGTCAACCTCCTTTATCTGCCGTAACCAATAATTCTTTCTGATCCCCGATAAAATTTTGGCCAAACCCGTTTATTCTTGCCATGCCCGCTAGAAATTGGTGCCGTACCCGGTAATTCTTGTCGTACCCGGTGCTTTTGAGCCGTTACCAATACCTCTTTCTGTACCCCGATGAAATGTTGGTCGAACCCGTTTATACTTGTCATGCCGGCTAGAAATTTGTGCCGTACCCGGTAATTCTTGTCGTACTCGGTGGTTTTGAGCCGTACTGACTCTTCGTATCTAGATACCCCGTACGGGAAGGATACATGTCGACGATGCCAAGGCACACACCCCTTCTCACCACCTCTCTGCCGAGTGGCGCTGTACCGTCAGACCACATCCTAAGAACAACTTCTGCAAACTGTAGTGAGAAGCGGTCTGGAGAGAAACAGAAATCAGCTTTGAGATTCCTCAACGATGGGCAGTGCAAAAAGCGCATCGATAATCAGAGACAGTGATGTTAGCCTGACAATGATGCTGTCCTGGATGTCCTGACCACACACCCGTCCCCAAACCATCGTACCCGCCCTGAACCGATACACCAAATTACCTGATCTCCCTCCCTTCTACATCAATCATCGCCTTCGTTATTTACAATGAGCTGGACAGAAAATCAGCCAACATCAACCCCCTTTACCCAATCTTCTTCTCTGACCAGCCCCCTCAACACTTGTATAATTTCTCGTTCAAACTCGTTCTACGGTGAACGGTTTCTGAATAGAGTGCCCAATACCAGATTAATCTCCCTTCTCTGAATGATGCAGTTCTCTGTTCAACCGGGACCCACCGATATGCCCCGATGTTGTGCCCTTGGGAAAGGCACTTCACACGACTTTCCTCACTTCACTCAGGTGTAAATGAGTACCTAGCTTCGGTTAGGGACGTCCCTCGGATAGGACGCTAAATGAAGGTCGCGTGTTTGGGGAGAGGCACACCTCGAGCACGTTACATTTATTGAAAAGAGTAGGGGTCCTTCCCGGTGTGAGTGGTTCAAAACCTAGTCCTATGGCCGCACATGGGTTCTCCCTTAATAATAGCCTCCGGTTAGTTGGGAAACCTTGGCAATAGATAAAGAAATAAAACTGGACTACAATGAGCTGGTGCTGCTGATGCACCTCCTTTTTTCTGAATAATGTTATAACATATGTAGCATCACAACAGTCGTACAATGACTGAATACTCTAACGACAAGTCTGGTAGGAACATGTTTTTATTATTCTCTTCACCCTCAAAATCATGTCCATTTATGAAACATAACTTCATGCTAACCGTTTCAATTCTAATACTACGGAACGTAAACGTGACTTACAGTTTTACTATAACTCGTTTAAATCATTCAACCGAACAACTAAAAGATGCTAATAACATCATCACTATGGATGAATTTTCAAAACAAACTACAGTAACTAATGCATGATATGATATTGTAAAGTCATAACAACAAAAACTATTTCTTGTCGGAAATTTCTGCCCCATGATTCACTGCACCACCATGTTTGGGCAGGAGGGAAGACAAGTTTTCTCCCGCCATGTAACAAAAGTCTCAAACATAAAATGACGATGATTTCGGTTCACATCATTTTCATCAGAGATCATTACAGCGTCTGTATGTTAACATCAGGATAAATGCAGGACATGAACATTATCAGAAAAGAAAATTCCAATAATAACAATAATCACATGGGCTGACTTGACCAGTGTGTCTCGTACATTCCATGTCCTTTTGTTGTGTTCATTTGTTTTCTTCATCTCCTGTCCATAAACTAAAGACAGAAACAAGCAGACAACAAAAACTAGAATAGTGACAAACTTGTAACAACAGATTGTGTGAACATGTACACATTCGCATGTCTTGTTATCGGCGTGACTTTACCAGTTTGTCTCGTATGCTTTATAAACTGTAGTCGTGGCTTCCATAAAAACCACTACAGAAACTAGAATGACCAGACTGTGAGGACATGTTCACGTTAACATAGATTTTTATCGGCGTGTTTCTTCATGTGCCTCCTCAAATTAGACTTGTCACCCGTAGAATAACTACAAACCTCGCACTTGTAAGGTTTCTCACCAGTGTGGGTAGCCATGTGACGCTTCAAATCGGACTTTTGAATTGCAGAATAACCACAAACATCACACCTGTAAGGTTTCTCCCTAGTGTGTGTAGCCATGTGGCGCTTTAAGTTAAACATTTGTGTTGCAGAATAGTCACATAATTCACACTTGTATGCTTTCTCCCCAGTGTGGGTAGCTATGTGCTTCTTCAAAGTGGACATTTGTGCTGCAGAATAATCACAAACCTCGCACTTGTAAGGTTTCTCCCCAGTGTGGGTAGCGATGTGGCGCTTTAAGTTAAACATTTGTGCTGCAGAATAGTCACATAATTCACACTTGTATGCTTTCTCACCAGTGTGGGTAGCCGTGTGATATTTCAAAGCGGACTTTCGTATTGCAGAATAATCACAAACTCCACACTTGTATGGTTTCTCACCAGTGTGGGTAGCCATGTGCTGCTTTAAGTGAGACATTTGTGCTGCAGAATAGCCACAAATGCCGCATTGGTGAGGTTTCTCCCAAGTGTGTGTAGCCATGTGACTCTTCAAACTGCTCTTCTGGGCTGTGGAGTAAGCGCATGTCTCACAGCGGTATGGCTTCTCACCAGTGTGTGACCTCATATGGACCTTCAAATGTTCCTTGGTGACTGCATAGTGGTTGCACTGGGGGCATTTGTACGGCCGGTAGTTACTGTGTTTTGCCATGATGTGATATTTCAGGGTAGACTTTTGTGCAGCGGAATAGTCGCAGACAGCGCACTGAAACGGTCTCTCACCACCGTTTGTTGCCCCGACATCATTTACAAGGTGATCTTTGCCGAGGCGATCTTTCTTCGTTTGTTTACTTTTACCCGCGGCGTGCGACGTCCTAACGTGCCGTTTCAGGGCGGACATCCTGGATGTAGAGAACTCGCATTCCCGAAATCGATGTAGTCTCTCCCCGCTGTGAGTCTTGCGGCGCTGTTTCCTTGTCCCTCCGTGGTCTGTTTCTGGACAAGCCTGTTTCTCTTCTGTCTGTTCATGCAAATCTTCTGCTGCTTCTTCCATCTAGCAAGAGGAAAGAAACTTAGACATAAACAACAAAAGAACTTTGTTTAGCAAAACGTTTGCCACAATCAAGTAATAACGTCAAAATACAAACCAATGCAACAAGCAACAAGCAAAGTTGACACCTAATCCGCCTTCAGGTCTTTCAAACATCAAAATTACCCGAAAATCTATCTGTCACGGCGCCCACTAGCTCGGTGCATCACTGTCCCAACAACAGACAGAGCCAATCCATACAATGGTGTGAGAGTGACTTCATTCAGGACTTGAACCCAGTTGTATGTATGCTTGTGTTGTGGTCATTATGATTACTTTTGATTGCACATCTTCTGTAAACATTTATCTTCAATTCATTTACCTTATTCATATTCTTGTCAAGTATCATCACTTTTTTGTATACAATACCCAGATTATGTTCCATTATCTCATGTTGACCTGCTTAAGCCCAGGAAACAGTCTCGCTCCGAGGCTAGGAAAGGGCCTGTTCAAGCCCAGGAAACAGTCTCGCTCCCAGGCTAGGAGCGGGCCACGCTCCCAGCCTAAAGGCTCCCCTGAACCGCTTCCTTATAGTGTTTTACATCTGGTGCTCATTATAGGAGTGACACGATGTCAAAACATGACATATTGTTTGTTTGCGTCTAAATGTTGGCACTCAACACAACGTCCCCAAGATAACCGTGTTTTAAACAGGCCGACAGTCAGAGCATGGATTCGAGTGAAAACAGAGACTCTGCCACAGTACCAGCTGTGCACATGGAGGGCGCCCGCTTTACGTACTGACAACGTCATAGCTGGGAGCAGATTTGAAAATATTACATCGCCCCCCTCCCCACATCCCGGTACCAACACGACAAATTTTTTACCAGAGAGTTGTAAAAGCAGACACCAGTCTAACCTGAGACACAGCCTGGCCGCCAGGACGCTCTCGGAACGACGCCTCCTCTATCAGGTTGGACGACATTTCTCTCCGAACTTTCCAACTCTCGGAAACAAACGTCACAGAAAAATCACAATGTGACGTCACTTACAAAGGTCAGGGGTCACGATGCTTGGTACCCCTGATAACTTCTTGTTCTTGTTCTTGTACGACGCTGTATTTATGTGAATACGTAATTGCCCTGTGTTTAACAGTCCTATCTTTAGCTATCAAAAGGGAACAAAGCAAGAAAGAAAATGATACAAACAAAAATAAGACAAACATGTCAGCAGATTGGGGCAAGCGTTCTACAATGCTGGCAGAACTTCCCGCACACAAACAAATTCATTGGGTAACCAGGCACAAAACTTAACCTTTCACCCCACGCCAAGTTCACCTTCCACCCGCTGTTTCGCCAGAAGACGCTTGCAGGATTGTGAGGCTACAATTAACGCTAGAAGTAGGTAAGAACTTGAGTTCTGCTGAATATCTACCATACCGTGAATCAGAGGAGCTATAGGTCGTTTCTATTATTTATATACGGGCGACATTAGGACGGAATGTAAGATATTTCGGGGTGAGAAAATTAGCGATGGGGGAGGGGGGGCGAAATATCACGTCACTCCTTTCTGGACAAAAGGGTCGTTTTTATCATTAAAACTCCAAGAGGGTTGCTGCAATGTCACAAAAACGACACAAACTACAATAAAAACCATGTAAAAATGAAAAGGAAATTTGCGTGCATGCGTGGTCAACTTCGGAAAAACGGTTTGTAAACCAGATTTATAAAACTGAAGCGGGGGGTGGGCAGTAAGACAGGAGAACCGTTTTTAACGTCATTACGATGGGAGTGGAGGCTGGACAGTTGTTGCAGTAACTTTGCATTTCTGATATAAGCAGAAAAATGCACTCTTGACTTGTCATGAATTCGATTGATGTGTTTCATCTTTTCAAATTGTTTTCTATTATTATCTTAGACATGGCAGAGACAGGTAATGGGTCCCCCACTGCTGTTCCCCAGAGCTCCTGTGATGGGTCTCCTACTGGGGTTTCATCGGGCAGAGATACAAGCAATGTTGAATACCAGCCGACAGGAACCAAAACCAGTTTGGACAACCAGCCAGAAACACATACTAATGAGAAACCCTACATGTGCGGGGAGTGTGGGTACAGGACTATCAGCAAGTCCAAGTTGTCCATACATATGAGAACCCATACAGGTGAAAGACCCTACAAGTGTGACCAGTGTGATTATTCTGCTGCTCAGAAAGGTGATTTAAACCGACATCTAGCAAAACACTCCAGTGAGAAACCCTATATGTGTGGGGAGTGTGGGTACAGAACTATCAGCAAGAACTTGTCCAGACATATGAGAACCCATACAGGTGAAAAACCCCACAAGTGTGACCAGTGTGATTATTCTACTGCTCAGAAAGGTGATTTAAACCGACATCTAGCAAAACACTCTGGTGAAAAACCCTACATGTGTGGGGAGTGTGGGTTCAGGACAGCTCACAAGCATGTTCTATCAAGACATATGAGAACTCATACAGGTGAAAAACCGTACAAGTGTGACCAGTGTGACTATTCTGCTGCTCAGAAAGGTGATTTAAACCGACATCTAGCAAAACCCTACATGTGTGGGGAATGCGGATACAGAGCCACTCGAAAGTCTCACTTATCCGAACATATGAGAACCCATACTGGTGAAAAACCCTACAAGTGTGACCAGTGTGATTACTCCGCCGCGCAGAAATGCAATTTGGACAGCCATCTAGCCAAACACACTGGAGAAAAACCCTTCATGTGTGGGGAGTGCGGGTACAGGACAGTTAACAAGAGTCACATGTCCAGACACATGAGAACCCATACTGGTGAAAAACCGTACAAGTGTGACCAGTGTGACTACTCTGCCGCAGAGAAATCCACATTGGACAACCATCTAGCCAAACATACTGGAGAGAAACCCTACATATGTGGGGAATGTAAGTACAGAACAACTAAAAAGTCTCACTTATCCCAACATATGAAAACCCACACAGGAGAAAAGCCCTACAAGTGTGACCAGTGTGACTATTCTGCTGCAAAGAAATCCACCTTAAACAGCCATCTAGACAAACACACCGGAGAAAACCCCTTCATGTGTGGGGAGTGTGGGTACAGAGCAACTCAGAGGTCTCACTTATCCGAACATATGAGAACCCATACTGGCGTAAAACCCTACAAGTGTGACCAGTGTGATTATTCTGCTGCTCAGAAATCCAATTTGGACCGACATCTAGCCAAGCACGCTGGTGGGAACCCAACATGTGTGAGGAGTGTGGGTACAGAACAGCTCACAAGCTTCTCTTATCCCGACATATAAGAACCCATACAATTGTGACGAGTGCGGGCACAGGACAGCTGACAAAGGTAACCTATCCCGACACATGAGGACTCACACTGGTGAAAAACCCTTCAACTGTGACGAGTGTAATTATTCTGCTTCACATAAATCTACCACTTTGTACCAACATGTAGCCAAACACACCGGTGAGAAACCCTACAAGCGTGACAAGTGTGACTATTCTACAGCATTCAGATCCACCTTGAACCGACATTTAGCCAAACACACCGGTGAGAAACCCTACAAGCGTGACAAGTGTGACTATTCTACAGCATTCAGATCCACTTTGAACCGACATTTAGCCAAACACACTGGTGAGAAACCCTACAAGCGTGACAAGTGTGACTATTCTACAGCATTCAGATCCACTTTGAACCGACATTTAGCCAAACACACCGGTGAGAAACCCTACAAGCGTGACAAGTGTGACTATTCTACAGCATTCAGATCCACTTTGAACCGACATTTAGCCAAACACACTGGTGAGAAACCCTACAAGCGTGACAAGTGTGACTATTCTACAGCATTCACATCCACTTTGAACCGACATCTAGCCAAACACACCGGTGAGAAACCCTACAAGCGTGACATGTGTGACTATTCTACAGCATTCAGATCCACTTTGAACCGACATTTAGCCAAACACACCGGTGAGAAACCCTACAAGAGTGACATGTGTGACTATTCTACAGCATTCAGATCCACTTTGAACACCGGTGAGAAACCCTACATGTGTGGGGAGCGTGAGAACAGGACAGTTCACAAGGCCTACGGTATTTCCCACAATCCTCTGCTGTGTCGGAACTCTGAGAAGACTTATTCATACAAAAGAGAATATCTTCAAATATGTTAACACTGTATAGTATCTGTACATCTACTTAGCCTCTATCAAGTACTTAGTCTGTGACAAAGAATCCTGCAATAGAGAGGAGCATGGTTTGTTAGGAGTATCCTTCGTGTAAAGAGGAAGTTGGTTATAAAACTCAATACAAACTTCTTCCTGTCAAATCTAATATAGGCTACTAGTATCCTGACGTCTGGCTTTGCAATGACATCCTGACAAGATGTTCTGCTTCATTGAAACGTATGCATAAATTTAGAGGCTGTCATGCTTATTATCTCACTTATTTACTAACCTGTACAGTATAAACTATTTATTAGTACGCTAATGATTATGTTATACCTAATGTTTTATATGTTATGTAAAGCGACCGATATGTTATGTGAAGTGACTGTGATGTCTGATTTGTAAGATCTCAGTTAATTTAATTGATTAAAAAGCAAAAATAAAGTAACCAAATAAAAGTTTCCATTGCATTTTTATTTCTATTAGATACGTTGTTGTACTAGCCGTACATGGTCACACCTAATTTCATACATATCAGCGTGTAAGATCTTGTCCTGCTACCAAGCTTTTGTCGTACATATCAGCAGACGCATGATAATAGTTCATATTTACTACTTAAGGGTTAATGACCCGCCCCGTTATGACACCATATACACCGTGGAACAGGCGGGTCATTAACGTTATTATCACAAGCCTATCCAAACTGACCCATATAAGAGAGACAAATCCTTGTATAATACATAGATTCTTTATTTAATACTATACATGTAAAATCCATTCATTGTACATATGATCTTCATATAATCCAATGTAAACAAGCGGTAACTTAATATCGGGCGGTATAATTGTAGATTTCGGTTCAATTGTCACAATTCCTGACGCCTGATTGTTAAATGCTTAGTTGGCTGTGGTAAGAACAATCGTGCATGTTCACGTCCCATTTGATTGTAGTTTTCCCGGATAATATTTGCTCAAGCCGGAAAAAATCCCACAGAAGCGAACACGTATCGGACTGAGATCCTTGTAGGTAGAAACTTGTAAGAGTTTTGGCGATTTTGACCGTAATTTTTTCGATGCCAGCACATCGGTTTGGGGAGCTTACGTGACTTGGACCATGGGGAGGGGGCGTGTTAAGTGCGTGTCACGTTTGTTTTGAACACGGAAAACTGTGGGACTCAGCTCCTCCATGACGATCGAATTCGAACGGGTTCCAATGGCGGGACAAGATGAAATTTGTCGTTTCACGGTAAGGGGAGCATGTAGTTTTCCCATTTATGCAAATAAGCAAGGCGCGTAAGCACAGGCAGGCATCTATTAACACATACATCACAGCACTTCTCAACCACAGCTGTCATACGTCACTAACATGTACACACCCATGCTCTCTTACGTACATTTGGTCATACACATGTGCACTTGTATTCACTCTACCTCATTCTGCATCACTCTTGTACACACTTGTGCACTTGTATTCATCCTACCTCATTCTGCATCACTCTGGTACACCCTTGTGCACTTGTATTCACTCAACCCCATTCTACATCACTCTGGTACACCCTCGTGCACTCTCATTCATCCTACCTATACCTGATGCACCCTGGTACACCCTTCTTATTCATCCTACTGTTTCTGCATCACTCTCGTACACCCTCGTGCACTCTCATTCATCCTACCTATACCTGATGCACCCTTGTACACCCTTCTTATTCATCCTACTGTTTCTCCATCACTCTCGTACACCCTCGTGCACTCTCATTCATCCTACCTATACCTGGTGCACCCTGGTACACCCTTCTTATTCATCCTACTGTTTCTGCATCACTCTGGTACACCCTTGTGCACTCTCATTCATCCTACCTATACCTGGTGCACCCTTGTACACCCTTCTTATTCATCCTACTGTTTCTGCATCACTCTCCTACACCCTCGTGCACTCTCATTCATCCTACCTATACCTGATGCACCCTGGTACACCCTTCTTATTCATCCTACTGTTTCTGCATCACTCTCCTACACCCTCGTGCACTCTCATTCATCCTACCTATACCTGGTGCACCCTGGTACACCCTTCTTATTCATCCTACTGTTTCTGCATCACTCTCGTACACCCTCGTGCACTCTCATTCATCCTACCTATACCTGATGCACCCTTGTACACCCTTCTTATTCATCCTACTGTTTCTGCATCACTCTCGTACACCCTCGTGCACTCTCATTCATCCTACCTATACCTGATGCACCCTGGTACACCCTTCTTATTCATCCTACTGTTTCTGCATCACTCTCCCACACCCTTGTGCACTCTCATTCATCCTACCTATACCTGGTGCACCCTTGTACACCCTTCTTATTCATCCTACTGTTTCTGCATCACTCTCCTACACCCTCGTGCACTCTCATTCATCCTACCTATACCTGATGCACCCTGGTACACCCTTCTTATTCATCCTACTGTTTCTGCATCACTCTGGTACACCCTTGTGCACTCTCATTCATCCTACCTATACCTGGTGCACCCTTGTACACCCTTCTTATTCATCCTACTGTTTCTGCATCACTCTCCTACACCCTCGTGCACTCTCATTCATCCTACCTATACCTGATGCACCCTGGTACACCCTTCTTATTCATCCTACTGTTTCTGCATCACTCTGGTACACCCTCGTGCACTCTCATTCATCCTACCTATACCTGATGCACCCTTGTACACCCTTCTTATGTGTGAGGAGTACGGGTACAGGACAGCTAACAAGAGTCACATATCCAGGCATATGAGAACCCATACTGGTGAAAAACCCTACAAGTGTGACCAGTGTGACTATTCTGCTGCACTGAAATATCATTTGGATCGACATCTAGCCAGACACACCGGTGACAAACCCTTTATGTGTGGCGAGTGCGGATACAGGTCAGCTGACAAGGGTAGCCTATCCAGACATATGAGAACCCATACAGGTGAAAAACCCTTCAAGTGTGACCAGTGTGATTATTCTGCTGCAGAGAAATCCAAATTGGACCGATATCTAGCCAAACACACCGGTGAGACACCCTACATGTGTGGGGAATGTGGGTACAGAACAGCTCACAAGTTTCACTTATCCCGACATATGAGAACCCATACTGGTGAAAGACCCTACAAGTGTGACCAGTGTGATTTTTCTACTGCAGGGAAGTCCAAATTGGACCATCATCTAGCCGTACACGCTGGTGAGAAACCCTACATGTGTGGCGAGTGCGGGCACAGGGCAGCTCAAAAGCGTGACTTATCCAGACATATGAGAACTCATACCGGCGAAAGGCCGTACAAGTGTGACCAGTGTGACTATTCTGCTGCACAGAAATACACCTTGAAGAAACATTTGGCAAAACACACGTCTGGAGAAAAACCCTACATGTGTAGTGAGTGCGGGTACAGGACAACTCAGAAGTCTAACTTATATAGACACATGAAAACCCATTATGGTGAAAATCCACTACAGGTGTGACAAGTGTGGTTATTCTGCTGAAGAAAATGCCTATTTGGACCGACATCTAGCAAAACACTCATGTGAGAAACCCTACATGTGTGACGAGTGCGGGTACAGTGTAACTCAAAAGTCTCACTGATTCAGACATGTCAGAACCCATAGTGGAGAGAAAAGAAATGAATTTGTGAAAAGTTAGAGTATTCAGCCACTCAGTATTAAACACTGGAACTCTATATTGTGTACGGAGTGCAGGTACAGGACAACAGAAGTTATCTAGTCATACAAACATAATGGAACAAAGGAAAACGGATGTAAGAACACTACATGCGTTCTACGTCAATGTGTAAGAACAATACTCTCCAAGCAGAGGAATGGGTCCGGCAGGTTTTTGACGTATTTTTAGGCGTTTTTGTCGGGCTTTCTACTTTGTAATTTTTTTTTGTCTAGCCAACCCACTAGACAAAAAAAAAAAATTACAAAGTAGAAAGCCCGACAAGAACGCCTAAAACACGTCAAAAACCTGCCGGACCCATTCTTCTGCTTGGAGAGTGTAAGAACAAGTCATTTCACAATTCTTAGTGTGCATCTGTAGTCGTGAAGCGTTGCGATCTAAGGTCAAAGTTTAAGGTGCCTTATTTGGAAAGCCGTTTGTGGAGACGTATTTGCGACATTCCCGCTCAGAGGGACCTGAACATAAGACATTACCCACAATCCCCTGCGGGGCTAGAACTGTGAGAATAAAGTTATACATATAGAAGAGAATCTCTACAGATATGGTAACACTGTACAGTACCAGTGCATCTGTTTAGTCCCTGTCAAGAACTTAATGTCGATGGTTACAGGTAAAGATTTCTGCAACAGAATGGAGCATGGTTTATTAGAACTACTGTAAGTGTAATGAATAAGGAGGCTTTGCATAGTTACATTTTTTGCCCCATAAGGTCATAATCAAGACACTCATACATTTTGAGCCATTCCACTACAGTACTTTTTCGAGACACTACAGTATGTTCACCTTGTTTTGAAAAGGTAGTATAAGTTAGGTCATAGGTATATTGTATTGTATACTTCTCTGTATATTGGATTATATGGGCCTGAAATAAAGTTGAAATTGAAAAAAAGAAATTTATAGTATGTTTTTCTGTTCTTCTCATATTCTTTTTGTTCATGCGACAATGCAATTCTAAAATAATAGAAATCAGAAAGGTCACTGGATAGTCTACAATGTTGGCAGTACTTCCGCAACTGGCGGATAACCGGGTGCAAAATATGACCTTTAACCCCACGATAAGTTCACCTTTCACCCGTGATTTCGCACAGAAGACGATTACAGGATTTGGGAGGGTAAAAATCAACACTAGAAGCAGGTAAGAACTTGAGTTACACTTAAGATCTACCTGATCTTGGAGCAGAGGAGCTATAGGTCGTTTCTGTGGTAGATAGGCCACATTAGTACGGAATGTGAGGCTTTTCGGGGCGAGAAAATAATTTGTCGGAGGGGAGGGGGGCGAAACCACAAGAGACAAAAGGATCGTTTTTGTTAGAAAAGCTCTAAGAAGAGTGCTATTCACAGTTGCTACTACACATGTGCATTGTCAAAGGTAAAGGCCCCTTAGACGTAAACAAACCCCGTCGGGGCGTTGTGATGCAAATCCAGACAATGTCGAGACGAGAACTGTTTTATGTATATACAAGCCAGGGGCCTTCACCTTTGACACTAGAGATGCATAGTCGGAACCACGAATAAGCCAGTTCACGGTTGCTACTACGCATGTGCAGTGTCAAAGGTGAAGGCCCGCGGCTTGTAAACAGTGCTCGTCTCGACATTGTCTCGATTTGCATAATAAAGCCTTTACCTTTGACACTGCACATGCGTAGTAACAACCGTGAACTAGCTTATATTGGCTTTCATTATATTGTGTCACAGCAATTGAATATGCGTCCTCTGTGTGGGACCCCCACAAACGCATACATTCACAAACAAACAAACTTGAGGACAAGTTAGAAGCAGTACAGAGGCGTGCCGCCAGGTTCGCCACTGGCGACTACCGTTTGACTACCAGCATTACACACACTCTGCAAACCCTCGGTTGGCCCACCCTTCAACAGCGCAGACAAGTTGCCCGCCTTTCACTTAGGTACAAAGCTGTCAATAACCTTATTGCTATCCCCATCCACAATATCCTCACAAGAAATACTAACATAACCAGAGGACACCAGCAACGTTTTACCACAGTCGCCTGTAAGACAGAAACATACCGAGGCAGCTTTTTCCCCAAAACAGTCATAGAATGGAATGCACTTCCGCAACACCTTATCGAAACAAAGACTACAGATAGCTTTAAAGCTGGGGTGGCCAAGTATTATGGTTACCCCGGCTTCACCCAGCTGTAAGGGGAGGAGCCTATACCTAGTGTGGCAATGTACAGCACTACTTTGTTCGTTTTTTTTGCACCACTTTTTTTATTCTTGTTGACGGCGTGCACCACCATCACCGGCCACACTTGGGTAAGGCCTCTGACCATAAGTCCTAGACACTATGCCCCACGCGGGGTTTTGTCTAGTATCACGACAAGACAAGACAAGCAATGAGACAGAATTACAACAGAAAACATGATAAGGCCTAAAACAAATTTCCAGTTCATGCATGCGTAGTCAACTTTGAAAAAACACATTCATGATAAAAATGAAGGGGGGGGGGGGCAGTAAGGAAGGTTGTTGTAGCAACCTACCAGTTTCGGGATTAGTACAAACAATGCACTCTTGACGCATCGTATTTGCGATTGATGTACAGTAGAATCCGCTTATTTGCATAACTGATTTGCCAGTGTATTTTATGCAATTATAAGGAGTAGTCAATTAACCCTAGGGGACAAAATGAGTGGCACTGAGGGGGGAGGGGGTTGTTGTGGTTACAAGGATGGCACTTGAAGGAAACAGACACACTTTGTGTCAAATTCACTCACTCCCAGGTTATACAAAATGTATCATATTGAATTCATAAGCATATCATCAGTTTATTTACACATGTTGAGTGCAAAGAATGGCAAACTTAGCGAAAAATTGGCAATTCTATTCTTCTGAATCCTATCACAGCAAATGACAATGGAGTAGCTACAGCTTTTTCAAAACACAAAGGACAATAACAGTTCCTATGGTGTTGTCTAACCATAGAAACTATCCATACTCGATTTACATCTGAATGACATTTGCATAAGATCCATAAGAGTTAGTGACTTTTACATGTTCAACCAGTTTTACCTGTTACCATTGGCATTATTTTATGCAAATAGCCGGAGTATGCGAAAATGGCTAATGCAATTATGCCATTTTATTTATAATGGAGTGAATGGGAAATGGTTTGGGTTTTCATAATTTTATGCATATCCCCGAAATATGCTATTAACAGTAATGCAAATAGCTGGAGTCTACTGTATTTCGTTTTTTTTCTTCAAATTGTTGTTCATTATCGTCTTAGACATGCATGGCAGAGGCAGGTGATGGGTCTCTTACTGCTGTTGCCAAGAACTTCTGTGATGGGTCTCCTACTGGGGTTTCATCGGGAAGAGATGCAAGCAATGTTGAATACAAGCCGACAGGAACCAAAACCAGTTTGGACGATCAGCCAGAAGCACATACTGATGAGAGACCCTTCATGTGTGGAGAGTGCGGGTACAGGACTATCAGCAAGTCCAAGTTGTCCATACATTTGAGAATCCATACAGGTGAAAAACCCTACAAGTGTGACCTGTGTGACTATTCTGCTGCACAGAAATCTACCTTAGACAGCCATCTAGTCAGGCACACCGATGAGGAAACCTACATGTGTGGAAAGTGTGGCTACAGGGCAACTAAAATTTCTGACTTATCGAAACATATGAGAACTCATACAGGTGAAAGACCCTACAAGTGTGACCAGTGTGATTATTCTGCTGCACAGAAATCAGCCTTGAACAGGCATCTAGCCCAACACACCGGTGAGAAACCCTACATGTGTGGAGAGTGTGACTACCGGTGCATCTGCAAGTCTCAGTTGTCCAGACATATGAGAACCCATACAGGTGAAAAACCCTACATGTGTTGGGAGTGCGGGTACAGAACAATCGAACAGTGCCACTTGACTGAACATATGAGAACTCACACAGGGGAAAAACCCTACAAGTGTGACCTGTGCGACTATTCTGCTGCACTAAAATCCACCTTGGACCGACATCTGGCAAAACACACTGGGGAAAAACCCTACATGTGTGGGGAATGCGAGTACAAGACAGCTAAAAAGTCTCACCTATCGAGACATATTAAAACCCATACAGGTGAAAAACCATACAAATGTGACCTGTGCGACTATTCTGCTGCACAGAAATCCACATTGGACAGCCATCTAGCCATACACACCGGTGAGAAACCCTACATGTGTGGGAAGTGTGGTTACAGGGCAACTAGAATTTCTGACTTATCGAAACATATGAGAACTCATACAGGAGAAAAACCCTACAAGTGTGACCAGTGTGATTATTCTGCTGCACAGAAAGGTCATTTAAACCGACATCTAGCAATACACACTGGTAAAAATTCCTGAAATGAAGTTCTGTCAAATTTTATATAGGCTATCCTGTCAGCTGACTTGAACAGCCATCTAGCCCAACACACCTTGTGAGAAACAGGTGCATCCACAAGTCTCAGCTTTCCAGACATATGACAATGTGAGTCTTCTGCAGCTCTAAAATCAGCTGTTGTCTGACATCTAGCTTAGCACGCTGATGAGAAACTCTGAATGTGTAGCCAGTGCGGGTACAGGACAAGTCATACATACATGTATATGGATCTGATAAAAATGGATGTAAGTACACTACTAGAGAAGGTATCCAACCTTACATACCGTAAATGCAGAAATGTTCACGATGGTTTTATGTTCACGGTTTTCGCGGCGACCGTTTTACCGCGAACTTAAAACTACCGCGAATATTTTTGTCCAATACTGTAGCAGTGTGTGACTATGGCACTGTGGCGAAGTAAAAACCACGTGAACTTATGCATGTGGAGCATATGTAAATGTATTAAAGAACACTGCATGTGTTGTACGCAGTGTTTGAGAATTAGTCATTTCACACTTCTGAGTGCATATTTGCTGTTGTGATGCATTATGGTCTGAGGGCAAAGTGAAATTGTGAACAATTATTTGTCGAGAAGTGTTTGCAACAATCCCGCTTAGAGGGGCCTTAACCTGTTTAATGTTATGAATAAAATTTTCATGTAACTCCTTTTTTGGCGTACACGGTTATTCTAGCAGTATCCACTAGATATTCTTACCACACCCTTAGAAATCCTGGCCGAACCCGGTTACTAGTATACTTTTAGAAGAGAATCTCTACAAGTATCATAACTCTGTACGTCTACTTAGTCTGTGAAGTTCTTTGTCTGCAGCAAAGAATCCAGCTGCAGAGAGGGGCATATTTTGTTAGAAGTACCCACTCGCTCACCTACCCAATAACTCACCCACCCAATAACTCACCCAATCACCCGCTCGCATGCTCACCCGACCCCTCACCCACAAACCCACCCAATAACTCAACCGACCTATCACCCACGCACTTGCTCGCTCACCCAACCAATCACTCACCCACAAACCCACTCGCTCACCCGACCACTTGCTGTCACTCATCCACACCCACTCACCAATCCATTTTTAGCATTGCACAATTATTCTTTGTTACGTCAAGTCAATTCCATTTCTTGGTACCCTGATTTAAAACGATACGTGGTGTCTTCTAAAAGTGAAGTTGCAGCTAAGTGTAGATTTTCGCATTGCAATTGACCTTGTTATGAATTTTTTAATTCAAGACTTCTGAGAACCAAGCAATTCAATTGACGTGGCCCTCTATGGTGAAAGAAACGACATCTCAGTCAAAAATTGTTCTCAAATAGCGTATATTTGTCCAAGCACAGAAGTAATCGAAGTGGGAACAACATTGTCAGTGTACAGCGCTCCTAGATACAGACTAATTATGGACAGAACAAGCAAAACTTGCAGCACAACTTCAAACACAACAACACAAACTAATCCATACAAATCTAGACCCTATCCACGCCTGTGTACCTCTCACACTCAATTCATAGGATTATTTATAGCTAGTGTGCAATGAGTCAATGTACAATCTTACACATTATGGACAAGTGCGCCCCCTTGCAGAAACATGTATCATTGCAGTGTAGTTCAGAACGACAACAAACCCACCGATTCCACAATTGTTTTGGGCGAGGAAGTCAGTCACTTTTCATTGTACCAACACATATTTCTGCTGCGATGAAGAAAATACAAAAACAAACATACAAAAATGGGTGAAGAAAAGCTGATTGGAAAGACAAAAATCAGTGGATATTTTGGTTTGCCAGAGGAAAATTGTGGAGGTAAAATCTGTGTTTCTGTGGATTTATTTAAAGTCAGTCTCACACAGGCTCTAATTATCTATTCAGCCAAACTGTACAGTACACTCCAGACACCCCCGTTTTTAAAGTGATCCAATCCAAACAGGCTGTCTTTCACAAAAAACTAGACTTTCCCACTGAGTAAAAGGGGATTGCAGTTTCACTCTTTGAACAAACTTTCTGTCAGGGTTTTGAAAATGTGCCAGGACACTGGACTGTGCCACTTTGGAAAAGGGTGGGTATGAGGAGCGTGCAGAGACAAGAGAAATGACAAGGCAATCTCTCAGTAGCCTATGGTGAGATAAAAATATTTGCACCCCTGTTTTAGAGAAATGGACAAGCCTGCATCCATAGTTGAAACAATGACCAAAGCTTTGGCCTGGAACATTGGTATGAGACCCTCTCAGAGCTGTCTTACTGTGACCTTGGAAACATTGACCTTGATAACCACTCATCCTGATTCTCCATTCTGTAGAGGCCATTTTTCTCCATTTGGCAGCCATTTTGGTGACCTTGAACTACAGATATGACATGACCAAATATGATGATTCTGGTAAAAAAAACAACTTTCTTTCAACTTTTAATTCAATTGCAAATTATGTTGAATTTGATCTTTTACACTTTGACCTCTGCAGAGATCTCCAATATGGCTGCTGAGGGTCACCGGAATAAATCACACATTTTTAGCAAAAAGTTCATACAAAAAACACCCCCGCCTTCAAATCAACTGCTCTAACACAGGCTTTCTCTAAACATTCACAAAGAGTAAAGCGGTAATTCCCATTCTATCAGGGGGGTGCTTTTCAGAGATTAAGCAATGCCGAAGTCCATACAAGGCAAAAGTTTATTTTTCATGTTTGTATGTTTACTTGTTTACTTATTTATGGCTGTAGTGCTGCAAACAGTTGGGGGCTTTCACCTCGCAGACACTCGAGGGGACGAAATAAACTTTTATCAACTTTAGTTCATCAACAATCACTACACAAGGCCAGTAACCACTGAAGACTCCACTGGATTAACAACTTGCCACCCCCTAATCTACAAATGGATCATCCTCAGCTACAGCTTGTATCAGCACTGATGCAGGCTAAACCATTTCAATCTGGGGTAGGGTCAGGGTTGTTTCTTTGGAGGGGGCAGGGGTCGCCGGAGTTCAAAGGTTACTGGCCAAAGCTAGACCTAATCTGCTGCCCTGAAGTATCCCATGATTCCCGGGAGGTCTCCCACCAGAGTTCACTGCTGCATGATGCCCCCGTTGTAGGCGTAGTCGGCCTTGTTGTGCATGATGAGGTTGTTGTCCACGAAGTAGAAACTGTCCGATTTTGTCTCGTAGGGGTGGTCGATCATCTCTTGAACTGGAGGGGAAACAATATACAACATTACACATGTACAAAAAAACACACACAGTCTGTAGGGGTGGTCGATCATCTCTTGAACTGGAGGGGAAACAATGTACAACATTACACATGTACAAACACACACACAGCCTGTAGGGGTGGTCGATCAACTCTTGAACTGGAGGGGAAACAATATACAACATTACACATGTACAAACAAACACACACAGCCTGTAGGGGTGGTCGATCAACTCTTGAACTGGAGGGGAAACAATATACAACATTACACATGTACAAACAAACACACACAGCCTGTAGGGGTGGTTGATCAACTCTTGAACTGGAGGGGAAACAATGTACAACATTACACATGTACAAACACACACACACAGCCTGTAGGGGTGGTCGATCAACTCTTGAACTGGAGGGGGTCAGGCAAAAATTTAGAATTACATCATGATAAAATTACATCATGATACATGTGCATAAACACACACATGCACACAGACACACACTACCAAACATTTACACATAAACTGTCCGTTTTGTTTCATACACAGGCACACACATGACATTGTACACATCTACACGGAGACATACACACACACATGCATGCACACACACAGACGCACACGTGCACACACTGAGACACATGTACACACAAACACACACATGCACAAACACACACAGACACATTCATTGTAACACATACAAACACATACACACTCACACACACACATGTGCTTCACTTACTCTGATCGGGAGCCAGCTCAGGAAACTCGTATATGTGCTCGCACGTGTTCTTGCTGTTGGGGATGCAGAAGCCAAAGTTGAAGTCGAAGCTCTTGAGAAGTCGCTCCCTGAAGTAGTGGCGCTCGATCATGCGGAACTGGCTCACCGGCTTGTCTCCTACTGTGAACTCCACTCTGCAGGGAACAAGCAATGGGAGGAAAGTTTAACCTTTCGCCATTCGGCACCCAGTTCTCTATTGGTTACAGAGTTAGGCAGCAGGGAGAAGGTTAACTTTTAGCACACTGAAGTAGCCGTTTGGCACCCGATTCCCTATTGGTTACAGAGTTTGGCAGCAGGGAGAAGGTTAACCTTCAGCACACTGAAGTAGCCATTTGGCACCCAGTTCTCTATTGGTTACAGAGTTTGGCAGCAGGGAGAGGGTTAACCTTCAGCACACTGAAGTAGCCGTTTGGCACCCGATTCCCTATTGGTTACAGAGTTTGGCAGCAGGGAGAAGGTTAACCTTCAGCACACTGAAGTAGCCGTTTGGCACCCAATTCTCTATTGGTTACAGAGTTAGGCAGCTAGGAGAGGGTTAACCTTTAGCACTCTGACGTAGACGCTTGGTACCCAATTCTCTATTGGTTACAGAGTTAGGCAGCTAGGAGAAGGTTAACCTTCAGCACACTGAAGTAGCCGTTTGGCACCCAATTCTCTATTGGTTACAGAGTTAGGCAGCTAGGAGAGGGTTAACCTTTAGCACTCTGACGTAGACGCTTGGTACCCAATTCTCTATTGGTTACAGAGTTTGGCAGCAGGGAGAGGGTTAACCTTCAGCACACTGAAGAAGACGCTTGGTACCCAATTCTCTATTGGTTACAGAGTTAGGCAGCTAGGAGAGGGTTAACCTTCAGCACACTGAAGTAGCCGTTTGGCACCCGATTCTCTATTGGTTACAGAGTTAGGCAGCTAGGAGAGGGTTAACCTTTAGCACTCTGACGTAGACGCTTGGTACCCAATTCTCTATTGGTTACAGAGTTTGGCAGCAGGGAGAGGGTTAACCTTCAGCACACTGAAGAAGACGCTTGGTACCCAGTTCTCTATTGGTTACGGAATTAGGCAGCAGGGAGAAGGTTAAAACAGCTGTCTTACATCTGCTGGTACTGGTGTATGACCAAAAAGTTCTTCATTCCCCATTTAAACAACCACATTCTTTTTTTTCTTTAAGAGCTACTGTTTTGATGACAGTATGGCGTATATCATCTACTTTAGGGCAATTCTGTTCAGTTCTGACCTTGAGGAACTGTGGCGTGACACCAGAGAAACTGTGGTGTGAGGCTTAAGATGCTCCAACTGTTCTGAGCTTGAGAAACTGTGGTGTGAGACCAGTATTTATGTTGCTCCTACTGTTCTGAGCTTGAGAAACTGTGGTGTGAGACCAGTATTTATGTTGCTCCTACTGTTCTGAGCTTGAGAAACTGTGGTGTGAGACCAGTATTTATGTTGCTCCTACTGTTCTGAGCTTGAGGAACTGTGGTGTAAGACCAGAGACACTGTGGTGTGAGACCAGGAGGTACTTACGTTGCTCCGACTGTTCTGGGCTTGAGGAACCGTGGTGTGAGACCAGAGAAACTGTGGTGTGAGACCAGGAGGTACTTACGTTGCTCCGACTGTTCTGAGCTTGAGGAACTGTGGTTTGAGACCAGAGAAACTGTGGTGTGAGACCAGGAGGTACTTACGTTGCTCCGACTGTTCTGAGCTTGAGGAACTGTGGTGTGAGACCAGAGGAACTGTGGTGTGAGACCAGGAGGTACTTACGTTGCTCCGACTGTTCTGAGCTTGAGGAACTGTGGTGTGAGACCAGGAGGTACTTACGTCGCTCCGACTGTTCTGAGCTTGAGGAACTGTGGTGTGAGACCAGGAGGTACTTACGTTGCTCCGACTGTTCTGAGCTTGAGGAACTGTGGTGTGAACTGGTATCTGACGAAGCGGCCGGCGTTGGGGTCAATGTCATCAGCCTCCGCGTCCTGGTCATCGTCTTCTGTGGAAAACATTTGTTTATTTATTTATTTCGATTTACCACATTTGTGGAAGGATTGACATAACAGGTGACTATCAGCTTTTCAAGATGTCATGCCAGACCGGACTGTAAGATTTGGACCATTGCACACCCCTACTCTTTTTCGAAAGGTGTGGTGGGTTCTTTAACGTGCGCGGGGTGTGGCTCTCCCCAAACACGGGACCTCCATTTAGCGTCCTATCCGAGGGACGTCCCTAACCCTAGATGAGCTAGGTACTCATTTACACCTGAGTGAAGTGAGGAAAGTCGTGTTAAGTGCCTTTCCCATTTGTTTCCTCTTATTGTTGAAATTCACCACAAACATGTGAAAGGGGTGGGAGAACAAGTGAATCACCTTTTCTGGCTTTCATCCCAGAAACAACTGTTACATCATTAAACAACAACACAATCAAACTTATTGCACTGTTCTTAATTTGTGATCAGCAAACTACCGTGGCCATGATGCCAGGCAGAGATTGTATGCTTTAAAGGCAACCAAAGCAATATTAGGGCCCAAAAAATAAAAATTAAAAAAATGCTGAAATCTTTACGGTAGTGACATTTGCTAACATTGTTTAGCACATTTGTGTTCTAACTTCATACTTTCACGAGCCTACAAAAACTCCGGCCACAATTTTCAGTGAGCTCTCACATCACAACAATGTCATAATTTTGCATGATGGACGTTGCTATACATTGTCATAATGTTGTTTGAACTAATCATGTATAGAAATGACTAAATAAATTGACTTTCAAAATCTGATTTTCGGGCCCTAATATTGCGTGGGTTACCTTTATTTTAAGGTTGATATTCCAGACCCAAGGTACAAAGTAAAACAACTACAGAGAAATTACACAGACCATGGGAATTGTTAAGTACAAAAATGTACTGACCTGAAGGAGGGGGTTTTGCTATCTCAAACAGAACCGTTCCAGAGTCCATGTCTCTGATCTTGAACCTGGTGAAGTCGATCTGGAACACGTTCGCTTCGGGCTCACACAGGTAGTCTGGAACAACAGGTAAGCACAGGTAAACAACAGGTAAACATCAGGTAAACATAGAACAAGTGAACAACATGTAAACACAGGTGAACAACAGATAAACACAGGAAAACAGGTGAACAAATAAAGGTAAACACCAGGTAAAGAACCTGTCATCACCATCACCATCCTCTATTCTTACAGAGAAGGAGCATTTGTTTCCCAGAACAGGTTTATTGGTAAACACAGGTAAACAACAGGTAAACACAGGTAAACAGTATTTGTACCAAAGGCAGGTTAGCATTTCATGTTCCAGGGTACAACTGGATAGGTCAGTGAACTCTTGCATTTTTCACACCACTGTCCTTGTGTAGAAAAGCTGTCTGGCTATGAGTATGATTATAACATCGTGCATCAAAGCAAAGCCAAGCCAAGTAAAGCATAGGTTGATTAACTGCGTTGGTGCCAAATGATGTATACTTCCCTGTATGAAACGTATTCTAATTAGAGGGACACAAGAATCTGTAGTTCAAATCCTTTTTTTAAACATGGGAACAAATTGAATAAAATATTTTTTTATTCGTTTGACCATGAAACCATGGAACATTTTTTATTATTTGTCCGTGAAACATCACTACAATGGTTCCTATCAAACAGTCTTTATTCCTTGACCGGGAAAGATCACAACCATATCATATGCAATGTTCACAACAACTATCTTTTTGTTAATCCTTAATTCACCATAAAACATCAGAAAAAATATTTCTATCAAACATTTTGATTATTTGACCATGAAACATCACAACAATAGTTCCCATGAAACACATGTTTTCTTATTGGGCTGTGAAAGATCAGAATAATAATTCCTATCAACTATTTCTTTATCATTGATTTGACCATGCAACATCCCAACAATAGTTCCCACTAAACAAACATGTTTTCACCATTTGGTCGTGAATCATCAGAATAATTGTCCCATGAAATTATATTTTTTTCAAATATCACAACAATGTTCCAATCAAACATTAATTTTTTCTTTTGTCCATGAGACTATGAGAACAATTGTTTGCATCAAATATTTTTTGTTCCTTTGACCATAAAACATAATAACAACTGTTGCAATCAAACACGACATTTTTCTCTTTTGTCTATGAGAACAAGTTTTTCCATCAGGTATTTTTTTATTACTTTGAGTTTGACCTTGACATCAGAAGAACACTCCCCTCCCAGCTGCAAACTGTACGCTGAATTAGGCCAATCGTGCATCAGGAGGATTCAATCAACCTCCGTTAGCCATGTGTTGGCCGCTACCATGACAACAGCACGGCCACATTGACAGACGAACGGCTTCGCTGACGAGCTGTCTTGTGTAATTATCTGTTAACGAGCCATCATGGCTGGGACGAACCGATAAATGTTTATGAGAGATGTTGATGAATTGTGAAGTGTTCGATATCTAAAAGACTCAACAAAATTGAGATGCTGGAATCTCTAAATTAGCAGCACATAGGTGCCATTAGATGATCCATCTTAAATGTCTACCTGGTTCTGTACTGTGGAGCCGGTACGATCAACCTTCAGTTTCACCTCCTAAAGGGACTGATCACGACACTCAATGCTGAGAATCTGGAAAGACACCTGGCAGTCTGCCATCAAGCCATGGCCTGAACATCTATGCGCAAGCACGTTTAACCCTCGCGAGACTGAGAACAACAGACGATAAACCTGATAGTTCAAGTGAGTGTTCTTCTTCCGACAGAAACCCCGCCTGCACCCTGTACAGTTAGTGAACCTCCCCCTGTGGAAGACAGGCCTGCGCTAATGATCAGTGTCTGAGGACCAGATGTTGTCCTGGCGATTAAACAGTTACCATGGTAACCAAAACAACACTCCCCAGGAGGACCCATGTAGGGTATTGGAGTGACATCAAGCGATGGCCGGGCCTTGCTGATTTAATTCTGCGGTTCTCGGACATTGCAAAGTACAAATTCAGCACAAGGTGAAAACAGAGCGCTGGTACATGTAGGTAAACTTTAGCAAGTGGTTTTTACTTTGTAAGTACAAATGTGCTGTTAGGTCTAATGTAAAGAATTAGTAAAAACCCCGGTAACGCTTAAAATCGACAAATTTTAGGTCATGTTTTGGGCAATATTTTTTCTAAATATTAACCGATTTTCAAAAAAAAAAATTCTTGCATTCCTTCTTGCACCAGCTGTTGGTGAATCAAGGTCTGAAACAGTCATATGTTATGTAGACTTTGCTATCCACTGGTAACATGTTGGGAAAAAAAGGGGTACACCTGAATGCGAAATAGCCGCGAATCCAGGGCTGTCTCCGGGACCAGTGAGTCCCTACGTAGATGTCCCAGGATGGAAATTTGCTTGTTGGGACAGAAAAAAATCTAACCATATCGATCTAAAAAAATCTGAACTTCATGACTTGAAATTGATTAAAATTTATTTTTTTAAAGCTAAAAATGACATATTTAACCATTTTTGGTGGGGAAAAAACATCGGCTCCCAAACAATGAGGGGTACAGAAAAATGCAAAGCTACTAGAGGCTGCCCCGCTTGACTATGGTACAGACTTGGTTTTATTTTCATGCAGATTTCTGTGTTAAATCTGAAAACCAACAAATTGAATTGGTGTTGCCCTATCTGTGATCCGCCTACACTGATCAGATCTGATTTGTTGGAGGGGACCACGAAATGGAAGTTGATTGTGGTTTTACCCTGAACCTTCGAAGGCTTACTCAGTAACTGACTGCTGCATGTAACTCTATAACTTAGTACTGTATAAGGAACTGACACTCAGGAAATTGATGGCTGTACATGTACATGTTTATGGATGTAAGAAAAGCAAGTTGCAACTCTAATGGTCGTCTAGATTTGGAAATCTGGCTTCAGAGTTTCCTTTTAAATTTGAAGCAAGGTTATAAAAAGCAGGCTTGAATCCCAATCAAAATTATACATGGCCCTGTTGCAATTTCAATAAAGAAAGAAAGAAAACAGTTCAGCAAATTGCAGGTTACAGTTGGTATTTTGAGCCCTGTATTATTAAATATTACAATACATTTCAATCTCTTTTCAGTATCCCCCGATTTAATTTGGATAGGCCGATTGCAGTTTTCCATCCCTTATATGGTCGTTTTCTCACTTATTATCTACCTACTTGTAGCTATAAAAAGGGGTGCTTGTTTTGGACATTATAATCATACAGGAAATAAGAGTTAAGAGGCAAAAACTGGTCTTTATATAGATGACTGTATAGGAGCTATTTTCGTGATCATTAAAAAACCTGAGTGACAATATGTTTGAAATAACATCCTCTGCGCTATTTCTAAATCTCACAATGTTATTGTACGATACTATGACATTTTCCTTACCTAATATGGCTTTGATAAAAGGAACATTGTGTCCAAACTGTCTAAAAGGCAGCCAAACATAAACACAGTCAGGTGTGGATGAAGATGTCATGTGGACAATTTCATACTAATCTGCTTAATTGTCATGGAAACGGTGGATTAACTCAGACAACAATAGGAACACAAAGGGGCAGATCTGGTCTGGGAAGACTTAGTAATACATGTTGTCTTCATGAATAGATTCATCAGGCTGGTAAATTGATCAGCAAGGATCTGCAATAATAATAACACAGACTATAAGACATTTACTTGTTTCTAAGAAGGATCCAGAGACTGAGAGAGACATGTCAAACCTGATTTGTGACCTATTTCTGAAGATAATTGGAAATCTCTTGATCTGAGTGGTCTACTCAGAAAAATATAAATAGTAAGTATAGAATCTGATTAACATGTAGTTCCTGACACTTTCATTCTATGAATAGCTTGATCTGGTTGGTAAGTAATTTGGGAGGTGAAGTTAATGTAACCAAAGTTACACTTCGGCACCTTGTATTGAAACCTGCCTTCTTCAGTGCGAATGAAGAATGTCATCTCAAAATAGGCTACAAAATTGGCACAATCAAGGAGGTTAAAATAATAAAATTCTAACCTCCTTGGCACAATGCAGTGGAGAGAAGCAGGTTCACTATAACCTGGTGAAGGGAACTGACAAGTTTCTGAAACATTGGCAGGTAGATAATTTTTGGTTGTCATGCATGAAAATAACTTTACCTTTCAGCTTTCTTGAATATACGACTATAGCAAGATTCTGGTTTTCCACACAAACCTGTTTTTATCTTGACTTCTTGCTTTCAATCTGCACTTTAACTTGTCCCAGAACCAAGAAAATAAATTGGGGCGGGTTTCGTGGTCTTATGCAAAATTCCTGTAGAACTAGAAGGGGCAACGTCCTAGAGGCCATGCACCCATCATGACTTGTCATTTTCATTAAGAACCAATCAAGTGTGTCAAACTAATAAAGGAGGATTACGTTTTACCTTAAGTCTCAAGCAACTACATCAGTGGATCACAGACTGTTAATTTTTTCTTTAAATTACAAAGTTTTTAACGTATCTAGAGTGATATCTGATATAACGTTATAGAAACCGATTCTGACACCTGTTTACCCAAGTTGTCTTATTCCGTACCGGTAGCTACGCAGAAATTACGTTTCTACCAAACAGAAACTAACTTGTTTCGGCCTTCTGTTCAGGAAATCAGCTCGCCTTGGAGTTCATGGTCAAGACGGCGGGAAACTTTCACTCTTTTTTCTCCCCCAAGTGAGATAAGACACACCTGTTAGTGTAACACTTGCTACAACATTCCTTATTCACAGTCTACCATGGCAGCCGGCAAACAGATCTGTCTGTACGCCACTCACAAACCGGTAACTACGCGCGCTAAGGAGCGGGAAAACGGCCTTACTTTCTGTGACTTTGGGGAGTTTGAGGACGTCATCCGGCGAGATGTTCTCCTTCTGTAGAAGTTCCTCTTCTGTGATGTAGTTTTGGTTCTTCTCTGTTTTCTTCTCTTTGGCCAGTCGGCTGATCAGCCCTCCCCCTTTCTTTTTCTCTCTCGGCGCGCTCATATTGCCTTGTAACAGTCACTACAGTCCAAGCTCTACCTCCCCCGAGTCGCAACAGTCGCTAACACCAGATCTTGCGTCTAGAACCAACCGAAAGGCGCTGCGAACAGACAATTTTGTTCCGACTTTCTCCCAGAAATGTGAAATGTTGTCGCACAGACACCAACAAGATGGACGCCGTCCGCGCACGGCCCGACGGGAAAATACGTCATTTCCGGTTGGCCGCGGGGAATATGAAAAAATAAAGACTTTATCCTTAAAAGCGTCGCCTCTGGGCAGGGATTTATCGGCTGGATGAAAAGATCAGCTGTGATATCGGAAATGTGATAAGCCGTATGATAGAGTCGTTACTTTGAACTTAGCTGTGCGCGGAAGTATATCATCTGCAACTCGTACAGAAACCGCTAGGTAGCGCACATGCATGATCATGCCAGAGACTGAGATCCTTTCATGTTATGTTAGTGTAGTAAAATGTCATGGTTTACAATCGTTACTTCTCAGATTTCTTCAGAAAAAAATTGCATCGACAGGCGAAAAATAAATATTTTTTTTCAAATAGTCTTGGGCGAAGATAAAGGTTTACATAACATTAAGAATAAGAGGATTATTAAAATTTTAGCTTTGTATGGCTCATTTTTTGGAATGCATTCCTTTCTTTGATCTAGTACTATAATTTCAGTAACAAAGGACAGGGTGGGGTTACGTTAACTATGTGAAATTGCACAGAAGTGTTTTGATGTGGCTTCTGACTGGAGGTGGTTGGCTGACCAGGTTTGGCTGAATATACAAATATGGCCTCCAAAGGTTCATATTAAAGTTGAATAGACGCACAGGGGTGGCGCCCATCTCCATTTCTATAGCCCTTGGGCCACACACATTTGTGCAAGTCACTACAGCAGGGGGCTGGTCCGCTGGTAGTGATGTGTGTTCAACTTCCATACTCTTTCCCAAATGCTGAGTGCAAACAGACAAAGCAGTATGTACCTGTCCATTTTTAAAGTCTTTGGTATGACCCGGCCGGGGTTCGAACTCACGACCTACCGTATGCAAGGCGAACACTCTACCAACTAGGCCATTGCACTGGTTCATATTGGCCTTGGCAATGCTAAAATTCACACCAGCCCTACAACATTGCCTGTGGGTAAACAGTCCTTTTCGAGAGTGACAGTCTCTACCACGTAAGACACATCTGTCAGCTGACTCAGGTCTGTCTGATGGAGTTTCAAAGTTCTTGGTTGTAGCTAAGGCCAAATAAAGTTGATTTGTTGTTGATTGGATTCTGCATTAAAATATGCTGATCCGGAAGCTCAATAAAAAAACAGTCTGAGGGGAAAGTCTGTGCCACTCCAGTGCTGCCTGGGACCCTTACCACAAAGAGCATATAGTCTAAGCTAGAATCCGTCCAGAAAAGAGCGGCTAGATTTGTCACAAACTCATATTACACCTATGATAGTACTACTAAACTTGTTTCCGATTTGGGATGGGATACTTTAAAGGATAGAAGGACAGCTAGTAGACTTACAGTTCTGCAAAAGGCAAGACACCATAAGATAGTCCTACCGGTCGAAGGTCATCTGTCACCTGCACCGCGCCAATCGCGACACTCAAACCAAAATTCATATAAGAGTATACCATTCCACAAAGACTGTTACAGATATTCTTACTACCCTCGTACTGTGAGGGAATGGAATTTACTTCCACAAGAGGTCACGGAGACAACTGATCCTCCCAAGTTCAAGGAGGCGGTGCTCCAGCACCTCAGAGGACAATAAGCGCAGCGCACTCCTAGTAACAGATCAAGATCAAGATCTGGAACGGTCATAATTCTTGCAGGTCCTCCCGGTACCAAGGAGGTTTAATCTTGATTTAAAGGCATCCAGAGCATTTTATGTGGCTTGAAAATTGGAAATATTCTAGTTGCTGTAATCTTTATGGAATTGCCATCTAATGCCATTGTAAACCACATTTATGTGCTAATTTCATGTTAAAAGCGTACAAAAACCGAGTGAAAATAAGCAACACAGTGACTCCTTTATTTAGACGCGCCTAGTGTAATTAGATTGAAACAGAACTCAAAACGGTTTTTTCGTCGGTAATGGACCGTTCCCGTCGAACACCATATAGAACCCCCTGTTCTATTTGGAACACCTCCGTCAAAAACAGCGCTAGTGGTACAGAAATGACAAGCAGAAATGACAATGCATATCTGGGACAGATATCTCACTGCATTGGCTACATGAATACCCAAGAAAAAAACGAAATGAAAAAGAAAATATCTCTGGCACTCAAGGGGACGGAGCTTACGTAACACATTGCCAACTACTACCAAGTCCGTCTCTCATGTACTTGTGCGTTATTCCTGTGTTCGACTGGAACGGTCAGTTCTCTGCAAGTTCCGGCGACGGGACGTCACGTTCCAAGAAGTCGGAAAATTTGAGAACAAAAACGGCGGCGCTGACAGCGCTTGGATTTTTTTTAGTGCTCAACACACAGCGACATCGCATCTTTGCTCCTTGAATATCGATATGTAATGGTATAGTGTTATTGAAACTTACTATGTGTAGAAATGGCTAAAAACTGGAGTTTTTTAATTTGGGTTTGAAGCCACATAAAGTGCTCTGGGTGCCTTTAATGTGAAAATGGATATGGTTCATTTAAGTTTTGAACTCCTGACCTCAGCTTCTGAGAAACCAAGGCGTGGGTGATAGCGCACCCTGGTCAGATGGACACCGGACGTCTCAGCGGGGAATATCCTCAATTTACCCTGACTCAGTAGATTGTAAGGATTAGTCAGCGACAAGGAATTGTCTCAATGTCTTATATATGGCAGACGTCGGGTGACAGTAACACACTCTGCGCTGAGAAGCACGCACGCAGCCACGCTCAGCAATCCATTCAACTTGGTCAGAGATACTCTTGGCCCTCGGTATTGGAGTTCGACAGGGAGTATCGCACCCTGCAGGCAAACTACCACTTTCGGTGGGGGGCGGACTCACAACATCTAATGACAAAACATCTCGAACCGATTCGTGCCGCTCCCCCCAACACTACAAATTCCGCCCGGGCTACCAAGCCTCAGTCTGCCTCTCCGCTGGCCGCCAACGGCAAACCCATCTGCAAAAAGTTTAACTTTGCCAGCACAGGGTGTCCTCACTCTCCGTGTCGGTTCGAACACGTGTGCTGGCTCCCAAATTGCGGTAAAAGCCACCCGCAAAGCCGCCACGTGCCGTCCGGCCTGACTGCTCCGCCTCCACAATCAGCCTGACTGCAGCCGACTGCATTACTGGGTTCACGCCCACTAAATTACAGCGCCTGGTGTCGTGAACTCCGGCATGACCCAGACAAATCCTTCTTACTTGACGGCATCCAACATGGTTTTCAACTCATGCCGAATCTAGAAAGACACAGCATTGCACCGGTCGAGGTAGCTAACTACAAGTCTGTCACGAATCCAGACAGAAAACCTCAAATTGAGCGTCAAATTTTGCAGGAAATTAAAGCCGGTAACCACATCGTCACGGAATCAAAACCGCACATTGTCAGCGCTTTCGGGGCGGTCCCTAAACCTGACTCAAACGACTTGCGTCTTATTCATGATTGTAGCCAACCCGCTGGGGCGGCAGTTAATGATTATATAGAAATTGATAAAGTAAAATTCCAAACCATCGACGATGCGCTCAAATTAATCAAACCGGGATACTTTATGGCCAAAATTGACCTGAAGTCTGCTTACCGCTCTGTACATGTTCACCCCTCCTGCTACAGAAACTTAGGCTGTAAATGGCAGTTTGAAGGTCATGAACATGACACGTATCTGGTTGACACTAAACTTGCATTTGGGGCGAAATCGTCCCCCTCAATTTTCCATCGCCTCACTCAATCCGTCCGCCGCATGATGAAACGACGCGGCTTTGATATGATTATTGTGTACCTCGATGATTTTCTCATTATCGGCAAGACATATGGCGAATGTCTTCAAGCTTATCTAATGCTCATGGAGCTTCTGCAGGAACTAGGCTTCCAGATTTCGCAGCAAAAGCTAGTTCCACCATCGCAATGCTTAACCTTCCTGGGAGTCGAAATAGACAGTCGCAGCAAAACTGTGTCGCTCCCAGCCGCAAAGCTTCCCGAATTCCGATCCTTACTAGCCGAATTCTCGCATAAAACTCGCGCTACTAAGCGGCAACTGCAGCAACTAGCAGGGAAGCTCAATTGGGCATGTAGGGTAGTCTACGGCGGGAGAACTTTCCTGCGTAGAATCCTTGACACTCTCAACAAGCTAAAGAAGCCTTATCACAAGGTAAAACTTTCCGCGAACTTTAAATTGGATATTCTGTGGTGGATGGAATTCATGACCACATTCAACGGCAAACGTTTCTTTTTAGATGATGTTCCGATTGTTGACGTGATGACTGATGCCTGTCCCATTGGGGGCGGTGCGTTTTACAACGGGGACTGGGTGTACGTCAACTGGGCCAGAGATCTCCCCGCATATTCCGACTTGCATATTAACCAAAAAGAAACACTAGCTATCTGTTGCGCTGCCAAACGTTGGGCTCCGCTATGGGCAAACAGGCATGTGATCATTCACACAGACAATATAGCAGCCCAAGCCTTCATTAACAAGGGCACCACGCGTATGTCACACCTCATGCCGGAATTGCGTCATTTATTTTGGCTTTCTGCAGCTTACAATTTCCGCATTACGGCCCGTTACGTCAAAGGCTGCCTCAATACAATAGCTGATTCTATCTCTCGCATGCATGACCCGGCCCACATTCGCCGGTTTCAAAGCCTTCTCGTCGCATGGGTGGACGAACACGCCTCCCCTTTGTCCAGCCCCGACCTGACCTTTTGCCCTCTCACTCCACAGGGCATAAAATACCATCGCCTCCCGGCTTGGCCACTACGTTGGAACGGAACTTGGATGCCGAAATCAGTGCATTCCGTGCTTCCACCTTCGCAGCATGATAGCACCAAAGCTACCTACGGTACCCATCTCCGAGCGTACCTCCAATTCTGCCTTTTCATGGGCTACGCCCCGGTGCCTGCAACCACGGAGAATGTTTGTCGCTACGCGGCATTCCTGGCCCGCTCGTTAACTTACCCTAGCATCCGGCAGTATCTGAACATTGTTTCCCTGCTCCATAAAGAATTTGGCTTACCTAACCCGATCATACAAAACTGGCAACTGCAAACCGTTTTGCGGGGCATTCGGCGATTTAAGGGAGACACCCCCCGCAGAAAGCTACCAATCACTCCTACAATACTGCTCGGTATCTTGTCTACTTTAGATTTATCATTGAGCGTCGACGCGACCTTTTGGGCGGCTTGTCTGGTCGCTTTCTTTTGCCTTTTTCGGAAGGCCAATCTGGTTCCTTCCTCCAAAAACGCTTTTTCCTCTTCGAAACACCTCAGTCGCTGTGATTTTAAACTTTCCGCGTGGGGCCTGATAGTCACTTGTAGGTTCTCCAAAACTATACAATTTGGCGAAAGGCTCCTCGAAATTCCGCTGCCAGCCATTACCGGCTCACCACTTTGCCCGTGTGCCGCCATGACACTGGCGTTCCAAAAAGCCCATGGGGCAACGCCCAATCAGTCTGCATTTCTCTACAGAGATCACACTGGCTCACTATTCCCGCTCACGTATCCGAAGTTTCTACACAAACTCCGCTCCAGCCTCTCCTCTTTGGGATTCACCCCCTCCGCTTACGCTGGCCATTCCTTCCGTAGGGGTGGTGCGTCCTACCTGCTAGAATGCGGTGTTCCGCTGGACCTTATCAAAATCATGGGAGATTGGAGGTCTGACTCTGTATTTGTGTATTTAGCAATCAATTTGCAAGGCCGTCTCACTGTAATGAATACAATGGGAGAAAGACTACGGACCCTACTTTAAGTAAATGTATATGTTGTAATGACCTTCTGCTATCACTACTATTAAACTAGATACGTAAGTTTTGGGCTTTGGGAGAAACTTTGTATTGTGTGAGAATAAAACTCCCAGTGTTTATTGCCCAAAAACTGACTTTGTACTTTCTTTTTCGGAAGGCCAATCTGGTTCCTTCCTCCAAAAACGCTTTTTCCTCTTCGAAACACCTCAGTCGCTGTGATTTTAAACTTTCCGCGTGGGGCCTGATAGTCACTTGTAGGTTCTCCAAAACTATACAATTTGGCGAAAGGCTCCTCGAAATTCCGCTGCCAGCCATTACCGGCTCACCACTTTGCCCGTGTGCCGCCATGACACTGGCGTTCCAAAAAGCCCATGGGGCAACGCCCAATCAGTCTGCATTTCTCTACAGAGATCACACTGGCTCACTATTCCCGCTCACGTATCCGAAGTTTCTACACAAACTCCGCTCCAGCCTCTCCTCTTTGGGATTCACCCCCTCCGCTTACGCTGGCCATTCCTTCCGTAGGGGTGGTGCGTCCTACCTGCTAGAATGCGGTGTTCCGCTGGACCTTATCAAAATCATGGGAGATTGGAGGTCTGACTCTGTATTTGTGTATTTAGCAATCAATTTGCAAGGCCGTCTCACTGTAATGAATACAATGGGAGAAAGACTACGGACCCTACTTTAAGTAAATGTATATGTTGTAATGACCTTCTGCTATCACTACTATTAAACTAGATACGTAAGTTTTGGGCTTTGGGAGAAACTTTGTATTGTGTGAGAATAAAACTCCCAGTGTTTATTGCCCAAAAACTGACTTTGTACTTTCTTGTATAGACTAAACTATTTAGCACAGTAGGATTCAAAGTGAAAATGGATATGGTTCATTTAAGTTTTGAACTCCTGACCTCAGCTTCTGAGAAACCAAGGCGTGGGTGATAGCGCACCCTGGTCAGATGGACACCGGACGTCTCAGCGGGGAATATCCTCAATTTACCCTGACTCAGTAGATTGTAAGGATTAGTCAGCGACAAGGAATTGTCTCAATGTCTTATATATGGCAGACGTCGGGTGACAGTAACACACTCTGCGCTGAGAAGCACGCACGCAGCCACGCTCAGCAATCCATTCTGCACCCTAATCCCACCCGACCCGATTATCTGTCTAGTAATATCAATTATTGTAATTGCGTTGTTAACATGTTTGTGACAATTAGCTTTTCACTCGTTATTATTGTGTAGTCATTTGTTGTGCGTACTCAAGTACCTTCAGAGTCTTTGTGTAGATTTAGTATTTGTGTTTAGATATAGTACTTGTGTGTAAGGGAGAAACTTTGTATTGTGTGAGAATAAAACTCCCAGTGTTTATTGCCCAAAAACTGACTTTGTACTTTCTTGTATAGACTAAACTATTTAGCACAGTAGGATTCAAAAAACCTCCTTGCCGGTACTAAATCACAGACAAGACCGAGGTTTTGGCTAGTAACGTTACTGTATAAGAGTATTGGCTGCATTGGTCGAACCAAGGATTAAACCTCCTTGGTCGAACCAATAAAATTGAATTAAGTAGGCAGTAACATAACTTGAAAGTAGCGCGTTTTCCCCGCCCTGGTTTGTTGCCTGGTTTCTGCTGGCGTATGACAGGCCTGACCTTTAACCCCACATTCCAGTTCCCGCCATTTAAATCCTTTTCTCGGCTTCTGATTGGTCGGAATATATCAAAATGGTCAAAGATAAAATATTTCAAAACTTTACAAACATCTGTATCCTCGTCATCATTGTAGTGTGTGCATGTTTATAACATCTATATGATATACATATCAGGATTTTGTTCTGATAATATCAAGTAATTTGGAATATAATTAATCTTCCATTTTCTGTTTATCTGCCCTAAAAATTAATGGACGATTCTGTAAATTTGACGCATGCGCTCTGACGTCCTTGTTTCCGCCCGCGCATGCGCATCTGGCTGGTGTCGATTTTTTGCGCCAAGTTTTGCGGTGAATTTTCCTGTGTTTTCAGCTCTTCTTAGCTGCTTTTCTCGCTCATTTTTCGATACTTTTGGCTAGAAACTTGGATTCTGGTAGCCACTAGTCCTAGAATTACGTGGTGCGAGTTCTGTGTTGTTTCGACGAATCTTTCTCGAGAAATTGAGTCGAGAAGTCGGTCGGTGGTGGGGGGAGCTCGGACGGCCTGAGCCGGGGTCGGTTTCTCCCAGAAACTGATTCTGATGGGCCCCAAAAGCTGAGTTTGTGAGCCGAGTGAGCTGCGGACACGACTTTTCTGTTGTTTATCTGTACGTCACCGACATGACGACCGTCACGTATGATTTGGATACGTCAGGAGGGCTCATGGAGGTAAGAGAAGCTCGGAAGTCTACTCGATCTTTCCCGTGCCCTTGCACATGCTTTTCTACCAGAATTTCCTCAAACTCAGGCCCAAAAATTCAACTTTTCCAGTCAAACTAAACAGAGTTTTCCCTTTCCTCTCGCGAAAACAGAAAATCCAGGCCCTCATCGCCCCGCCGCAGAGCGAGGAGCCGCCGAAGCGGTCCAGGAGGGAGGCGCGGGAGCCGAGACGGACGGGGAAGAGCTTCAACCACGACTGCTGCGACTCCTGTAAGGAGGGAGGGGACCTACTCTGCTGCGATCGCTGTCCGGCCGCCTTCCACCTCCAATGTTGGTAAGTCAACAGTTTTTCTATACTTAATAGTCACGAGAAGGTTTGTGTCTTCGTTTTGGTAGATTTGGAGGTGTTTATGACAGGGAGTTGTTGACGTAAAGAATGGAAGAACGAAAGATACTTTCCGCCATGGCTCTGTTGAAAAATATGGGCCGGTGGGCGCCATCTTGAATTTCTGTGCTATTCAGATCGAAATTTCACTGCACAAAAATAGCTGGCGGGTTTCCTGGGCTGGTCGCTCCTGTCCGTACAACAGAAGGTGTTTACCGCCGCAGTTTGGGCGTCCTGTGGATAGGTGTGTCCTGTCAGGCCCGTACAGCGGCTCTGCTGTTGTTGGTTTGTAGCAGTGCTTGGGGAGGGGGGCCGGAGGAGGGGTTTGGTTCAGAACGGGTCCGTTCGGACAAACACAGACTCACAGACGCCGCCTTCTCAGAGGTGTGCTGACTTCTTGTAGTGCTGCTGTCTTAAGAACGACTTAAACTCCTTGTGTGAAGAATAACTGTCTTAAGGTGACCTTTCTACAGGCCTCGTTCCCATCAGGTACAAAACTGTCACCTTTTGATTTGAAATTTAAGTTGTTTGTCTTCAGGAATTTGTGTTCAAATCTCTCCCCAATGTCAACATTTCCTCCTTACCTAGCTCCGAAGGTTTGACCTTCTTAGACATTTTCTCGTGGATCTCAGAAAATGACAGGAAATGAGGGGACAAATGATAAGGACCGTTTTTTAAAAGTTCCTCTCAGACATGCAAAACTATGCAGCAACATATGGCCTGCACACAAACTGTGGAATGTTATGATAAGTTATGTACAGCAATTTAACATTGAGTAGCAATTGTCAACAATCTGTTTCTATTCGTAGTGAAATCAAGCGTCTCGTCACATATAACCCTGCATATCTAATTCCTAGTAATGATCTATCCGTAACTCCAGCCATTGTTTAAGCCAGGCCGTAAAAAAAATCTATCTTTAAACCCCTATCTATATAGGAGGTCCATACTGTACTTGATGACAACCAGGGTTTTTTCTAGAAAAATTGAATAAGAGGGAGCACACACAGGCGAGTGAGCAAATTCTATGTATTTATGGAAGAATCCATTGCTGAGTGAAGGCTGTATGCTGGGGATTAAGCTAAAATCTGAATTTGACATGGGGGTGCTGGGCTGAAACAAGAGGGTGCAGCGCCCCTCTTTCCTGATTTAGATGAACCCCTGACAACTTTTTGAACACCTCCCATGCTATCCTGGTTGATAACTCTCTGGTACATGAAGGCATGACTATGTCTTGTTCTTTCCTAAGCTCGTTCCAACTTACTGAGTTGCCGGGTACGTCCACCAGTTTATTAGTCATTTTGTACATCATGCATATAGTCTGGACATGTCACATTGTCAGTGACAGTGACAGTGTCTATTGATTTGACACTAAAGCGTATTTCTCTGTGGAGACTACCGTAGTGTATGTTGTGCTTAATAATTACCCTAAATGCTAACGACAAAGCTTTAATTACTGTTCAGTTCAACTGTTGTTTGACTCCGTAGTACAGCAGACTGTAACTAATGTTGAAATATCATAACATGACCCGCTCACTGGTACTATCAGTAGTCAGTGGTAGGCCTGAAAATTCAATTCAATTTTTAATTCATATTTCAACAGCACATACATATAAAAAATGGTTGCTTGAACGACATTGATTTTTACATTCAGAGCACAGGATTGACACATGAACATGTAGCAGAATATGTAGCGTACTAATAAAGTTGCTGAGATGTCAAAATGAAAGCTGAAGTTGTTTAGGCTGGGTTAGAGCCTTACTGGTGACACGTTGGGCAGTCAGCCAAGTCTGCAGCCAGGTCACAACATGCACAGGTTAGCAGCATACAGGTCTGGAAATTACTAAGATTGGAGCTGTGCAGATATTTCTGATACCTACCTGCATCTTACCTGCATTAGTGCATAAAACCAGCCACAGCACTTGGGTTACATACATACATGGTCAGTATAGGTTTCTTCAGAATCAGAGTACATATTAACCTTTAGTACTGAAGCCGAAAACAAGGTCCAAAATGGTAGTACACCTGCTATGAACTATTTCAAAACATTGTTTTTCATGGACAGTCCGACTGAAAGGCAAGGAGAACGTACGAGCTTGTCTGGTTCAGGTGATTTTAAATGTTACATACGCGGATGCAGTATGGAGGGAAAATTAGTTTGAGCCCTGGCACAACTTCTAGCATAATGTATGGACCGGTTTGCTGTCCTACTTTTGAAGGTTTGGATCCGGACTGTTGTAACTACAGGAGACTGCGAGTATTGGTGTCTTTAGACCACACCAATTTATTTCCCTGGTTCGGTTCTCCGACATTTTAGTGTAAAACTAAAACAAGATGGAAATAAACTTTATTATAAAGAGCTGGGTTGTAAACTTGAGTTGAACCATTTTAACTCCCCAAAAAGTGTTTACTGAGGTGCCGACAGACTTTCTCTTCGGGATTGGTTGTTATATCTACCCTCATGATCTATTGTTATGATGCAAGACTGAAGAAAAGTACAGCAACTGCATGTTTTTCTTATAATTATATAACTTGCAACATTGCTTGTTGTCAGACATTTTAGTGTTTTTTTTTGCAGTTGGGAAAAACATTCTGCAAAGAAATACCACAGTCACAAGCCATCTACTATGATCTAGGCTTTATTGATAGTATGCAGAGTTGAGTTTCATGATATCACATCTGATTTTTGTAGATGTAAAGATGTTTATCATTTTCCCTGTAGATGTTAATTTTGTCCCCTGCAAATTTCAGGTGAGTTTTTGGAGCACGGAATTGTCAGTAATATTTCACACATGTGGAAGTAAACATCACGTGTCACAGGTCAGTTCCGCCCTGTCAGGGAGTGTGGGTTGACAGGGGAGGGTGGGGTCAGGTAGGGGACAAAGGTTAAAGGTTATCATCATCTAGTCTGAGATGTGTTTGTGTTCAAAACTACTTTATAAACAAGGTTGAAGTTGAGGGTACCAATATTTCATGTTATCAGTTTTCCTTCAGAGCATTGTGTGCAAAGTTTTTGTTGTTTAGAGAATATTTATTCTGCTAGTGCTAGTTGTTATTTAGTTGTTATTGTTTTAAACAGACTTACATAAGAGAAAAAATAATACTTAAATCAAGACGATGTATTACATGGTTGCTGAGACTTTGCCTTTGTAAGTTTCCACAACAGCCCTTAGAAGTAGATTTAGCTTGGGATGTGATTTTACTGGCTGTTGGACTCCACAGTTCAGCCATGTAGCTGCAGTGAGACTGTAGACAGAAAGCTTCGTTAGGGCTGCTACTGGTCGGCCACAACAATTCTGGGATCCAAATTTTAAAAAGATTAATTTACTAGTATGTTGAACTGAAAAATTTTCAATTATCAACATGAAAGCAGAGTCTGAGAGGAAAGTCTGTACCTTGGTACACACAGTTTCAGGGAGTAAATGTTGTATTATGTAGGCAAGTGCAAGATTCCCTCCCAGCCCTCTGTGTTCATCATGTCCTCTTGCTGAATTGTTACTTCAATTTGATAGTTTAGAATATCCCAGAGCCGAGGGTGAGAATCAACAGTTACTGATGTAAGAGTCTGACTTTCCTGTTTCCTTACTGTTGGCCTGAATCAGTGGCAGCTGCTGTGGGGAAGACAGGAGGTGGTTAATGACCAGACAGCTCCTTGGCACATGTCCACACTGTGGTGTACACATGTACAGGCACCAGGGTTCAATATACCTGCTGATGCCCTCTGGTAATAGCCTGCCTGGTGAGATTCTGGGAATTGAAGGGTTCTTATTTTTAAAGTAGATGCAAGAAGCTGTAACCAATGCTGTCTCAAGGACCCGTCCCCAGACGGATATTTGCATGTTGGTACGGACAAAACGTCTGTCCAAAAATCTGACTTCCATGATATGCAGTTGATGGAAATGTATTTTCATAAGCTTAGAATGACAGATTCAACAAGGAAAATCAACAACATTGGCTCCCAAACAAGGAAAAACAACTAAAACTGGAGACAGCCCGGCACTTCCTCCATGTGGCATAGTTGATATTGAGATTTTGGAATCTCATATATCCCTCAAACCATCCAGTTGGTTTCGAAAGTCTACTTGAACTGTCATCAGGCCCCACTAGCATATTTTCTACGTTTTCTGACTAAAAAGTTGAGGAGAAATTGAGCAAAAAATCAAGATGAACACAGGCGGCTTTCGTCTGACCAAATTCACTCCCTGAAACTGTGTGACTTCACCTCAGACTCTGTTTTCATGTTGACCTTCCGTTCCAGTTTAGCATGATTTTAAAATACTAGAACCAACGAACTAAATTGTTTCGGCCTCATGATCTTGCATGTACATCGGCCCGCCTTCCTTACTGTCCATGTTGAGTCTCTTTTGGCACTCCCTCCATGTTGCCTCACGGTCTCTTTTCCCTCAGCAAGCTTTTAATACAAATATTTTTAGCAGTTACTAGAATATTCTTCAAATATTTTTAACAGGACATGGCATTTCAAAAACATTTGCTAACTGAGTTTGATGTGTTTTCCGTAGTGGTGTAGTCCTGGTACAAACCTACATGTACATTAGCAGAAGCTTTCTTACAATACAAGCCACATATTTCATAAACAAGCGTCATCCAACCTGACACCCCCGTCCCGTAGTGGTTCCTCCCCGCTCACCAGCCAATCCTCAATCACCAGTATGAAATGAGAGGTCATCGACCCTTGGCTGTGGGATATTCTGCATGATAAGTGGTTGCCATGGCAGCAGCTGTTCAATAATTGATGTTTTGGAGGATAGTTCATTTCTGTCCGCATGAAACGTGGGGCTTGAAATTTATTTTTGTGTGGTGCAATTTAGCTGTATTGGAGTGTGTCATGTTGGATGGATACCTGTAGCTTTTCATACAGGAGAAAACTTGCCTTTCTCTAAACTATAGATTATCTGACATTGTCGGATTGAAACCCGTAAATCTGTGTTCTGCCGTCAGTTGGGATCAGCTGATCAGGAGCTCTGGCTGCAGGGAGGGTTCCGTTTAGACAAGGAGGGCTGGAGGTCACGACCTTCTGTCTGGCTAATGGGGCTCAGTTTGGACAGGAGCCAGCATGGTCCCTCACTGGAGTTCCAGTTTGGACAGGAGCCAGTATGGTCCCTCACTGGAGTTCCAGTTTGGACAGGAGCCAGTATGGTCCCTCACTGGAGTTCCAGTTTAAACAGGAGCCAGTACAGTCTCTCACTGGAGTTCCAGTTTGGACAGGAGCCAGTACAGTCTCTCACTGGAGTTCCAGTTTGGAAAGGAGCCAGCATGGTCTCTCACTGGAGTTCCAGTTTGGAAAGGAGCCAGCATGGTCTCTCACTGGAGTTCCAGTTTGGAAAGGAGCCAGCATGGTCTCTCACTGGAGTTCTAGTTTGGACAGGAGCCAGCATGGTCTCTCACTTGTGTTCCAGTTTGGACAGGAGCCAGCATGGTCTCTCACTTGTGTTCCAGTTTGGACAGGAGCCAGCATGGTCTCTCACTGGTGTTCCTGCAGCGCCTATCAGATTTAATTGAGTCAGTAGAACACAGTATTGATGCTATGGTAACATCTATAGTGATGGACTACAAGGTGACACAGCAGTGTGGTCTCTTAATGGAGTTCCTGTAGTCGATGTCAAATTTTATTGAATCCCTAGTAGAGCTGTGTACCGGTACACTGTACCGATACAGTACCGGGTACAATCAATTAGGTACAGGTCCAAAATACCTGACCCTGCTGTATCGGTACTGGACCTGACTCAGGAAATGGCCACTTTGACAGATAAAATTACTATGAAATCACCGTGGCAGTGCTCTAAAGCCACTCTAAAGGCACAGAAAACACATCTGCATGGCTGGAGTCAAATTTTCATCTGTGTTTTCATAAAAATAATACCGAGCACAATCAAATATTATGTTTTTACCACTTCAAACATGCTTTTGTCCTTATTGAAAATCTAGCATTTTCCGAACAAGTAGTTTAGGTACAGGTTCAGGTCCGGACCTGTACCTTAACCCGTGTACCTGTACCTGTACCCGTACCTAAAAGTTGTTTAGGTACACAGCTCTAATCCCTAGTAGAGTACAAATGTACATGAGACAACAACTTAAGTCAAAGAAATGTTCTTCATGTTCTCCTGTGACTCCGGAGAATAGGATGCTGCCCTACTCCTCTAACCCATAATCTTGAAGTGACCTAAGAGTGAATGAAAAAAGGCACTGAAAGATAAATCAGAACGTGTGTTTCAAAATCAAAGCTTGTTAAAGGAGGTTAAAGTCGGCATCTTCTCCAAACTAGAGCGGCCATACATCAACCCCCGTGTTCATACTACGGCCCATAATTCACATGCAGCCGCATCAGTCTAACCTTATCAGCTGCCCTACATACCCACATACAGGCCCACCGCCCGCATGGACCCGCCATTACCCATTCATTACATGGATCCTTCCAGCTACAGCCAGATACATGATGAATGTTTCATACAAATGTACATAAGGAACAGTCCATGGAAGGCATAGGGGTGAAATCAGAATTGTTTTACTACATGGAAAGAGAAGGTTGTGTGACGTGTATTTACAGTCGAACATTATGTTGACCCCCCTACTATTAACAAGGACCTGTCCCTGTTGTTCCAGTGACCCTCCCCATGAATAATGACCTGTCCCTCCTGTTCCAGTGACCCTCTCCATGAATAATGACCTGTCCCTGTTGTTCCAGTGACCCTCCCCATGAATAATGACCTGTCCCTCCTGTTCCAGTGACCCTCTCCATGAATAATGACCTGTCCCTGTTGTTCCAGTGACCCTCCCCATGAGTAATGACCTGTCCCTCCTGTTCCAGTGACCCTCTCCATGAATAATGACCTGTCCCTGTTGTTCCAGTGACCCTCCCCCATGAGTAATGACCTGTCCCTCCTGTTCCAGCGACCCTCCCCCATGAGTAATGACCTGTCCCTCTGTTCCAGTGACCCTTCCCCATGAGTAATGACCTGTCCCTGTTGTTCCAGCGACCCTCCCCCATGAGTAATGACCTGTCCCCTCTGTTCCAGTGACCCTCCCCATGAGTAATGACCTGTCCCCTCTGTTCCAGTGACCCTCCCCTGTGTGAGGAGGACCTCCCCGAGGGAGAGTGGCTGTGCCACCGCTGCACCGTTCTGACCCACCCCATGAGTAATGACCTGTCCCTGTTGTTCCAGCGACCCTCCCCCATGAGTAATGACCTGTCCCTCCTGTTCCAGTGACCCTCTCCATGAATAATGACCTGTCCCTGTTGTTCCAGTGACCCTCCACCATGACTAATGACCTGTCCCCTCTGTTCCAGTGACCCTCCCCCATGAGTAATGACCTGTCCCTGTTGTTCCAGCGACCCTCCCCATGAGTAATGACCTGTCCCTCTGTTCCAGTGACCCTCCCCCATGAATAATGACCTGTCCCTGTTGTTCCAGCGACCCTCCCCCATGAGTAATGACCTGTCCCTGTTGTTCCAGCGACCCTCCCCTGTGAGTAATGACCTGTCCCTGTTGTTCCAGTGACCCTCCACCATGACTAATGACCTGTCCCTGTTGTTTCAGTGACCCTCCACCATGACTAATGACCTGTCCCTGTTGTTCCAGTGACCCTCCACCATGACTAATGACCTGTCCCCTCTGTTCCAGTGACCCTCCCCCATGAGTAATGACCTGTCCCTGTTGTTCCAGCGACCCTCCCCATGAGTAATGACCTGTCCCTCTGTTCCAGTGACCCTCCCCCATGAGTAATGACCTGTCCCTGTTGTTCCAGCGACCCTCCCCATGAGTAATGACCTGTCCCTCTGTTCCAGTGACCCTCCCCCATGAGTAATGACCTGTCCCTGTTGTTCCAGCGACCCTCCCCATGAGTAATGACCTGTCCCTCCTGTTCCAGTGACCCTCCCCATGAGTAATGACCTGTCCCTGTTGTTCCAGCGACCCTCCCCATGAGTAATGACCTGTCCCTCCTGTTCCAGTGACCCTCCCCATGAGTAATGACCTGTCCCTGTTGTTCCAGCGACCCTCCCCCATTGGAAATGACCTGTCCCCTCTGTTCCAGCGACCCTCCCCTGTGTGAGGAGGATCTCCCCGAGGGAGAGTGGTTGTGCCACCGCTGCACCGTCCTACAGCAGTTTCCTCCCTCCCCATGAGTAATGACCTGTCCCTCCTGTTCCAGTGACCCTCCCCCATGAGTAATGACCTGTCCCTCCTGTTCCAGTGACCCTCCCCCATGAGTAATGACCTGTCCCTGTTGTTCCAGCGACCCTCCCCTGTGTGAGGAGGATCTCCCCGAGGGAGAGTGGCTCTGCCACCGCTGCACCGTCCTACAGCAGTTTCCCCCTCCTCCATGAGTAATGACCTGTCCCTGTTGTTCCAGCGACCCTCCCCTGTGTGAGGAGGATCTCCCCGAGGGAGAGTGGCTGTGCCACCGCTGCACCGTCCTACAGCAGTTCCCCGAGCTGGATGACCGGGACGAGACCGCCTCCAACGCCAGTGTGGCAAGCAGCACAGCCAGTAACAAACAGGTGAGGGGCCGGTCTGGAAGTGAGTGTGTGCAATGTTATTTAATTACTTGAAGTTAAAACTTTTGTGTTTCAGCAAATTTTAGGATAAGTTCAGTGCTTCCCACTGTGTTGTGACAAGCGATTGTTTTCTCTTCAACTTTCAAAGATCTAAAAGCCACAAAATGGTCAAGGCCAAATCTTATCACAATTTCTATTCCAAACAAGGCAATCAGAGATGGCAGACTTCATGTAGGTCATAAGCAAACACACATGCACACAGACTGTGAGTGTGACAGACATACGAAAAACGCTTTTTTCCTTAAGGTAAAGTATAAAGTCAAAGTTTTGCACTCAACTGACTTTTGAACCATTTTCCAGGCGTCGAGTTCAGCCAGCAGCAGCGGCACCAATGGAAGCAAACAGGCACTGAGTGCAGCGGGCAGCAGCAGCAGCAGTACAGTTGGAAACAAACAGGCACTGGGCCTGGCAGTGAAACAGCCAGCCCCAGTCAGAAAGCCCCCTGCGGTCAGGGGACAGAGTTTTGAGCGGGGCGACCGTGCGTTGGAAAACATGCCGGTGTCTGCAACGACAAGAAGCAAGGTACGTTGAGAAAGGCTAGACAGCCAGGTAAATATATATTCAAAGACAAAACAATCTCTACAACTGGCCAAAGTACGAAGATTACTTTAGGACGTTGGCAGTGACAGAAGCAGTCAAACTTCAAACAAAAGTCGGAAGAGATAAAGATAAAGCCTCAGCTTTTGGGACACTTGCTCTTTGCATGGTATGGTTGGTGTTTTATAATGGCTTGTTTTCAAGAGGAATAGTTAGAGGTCACTGATGATAGCTGAACTGTTTTATGGTAAGATTATTTGTCATGCCTGTTTAAGAATATTGTTTTCCCTGGCACACAGTACATGCCCTAGTCTGTAGAACTTCATGCACTTAAGGTATGCCTAGACACTTATCCTTCTGCTGTTTCCATGGCAACCAGGTCCTGGAGAATGGAGAGCGCGGAGCGGGGGATGCTGCGGTTGCCATGGAGACGGGCCTGCCTGGAGACGGGGAGGAGCAGAAGAGCGGACTGGAGACTCCGTTCCAGCTGCTCCTGCGAGCGGCGCGACTACAGAACCCTAAACAGTTCGCCCTCCCCAACGAGTTCATGTACCACGCAGCACTGCCTGGTAAGGGCAAAGGTCATAACATAGAGGTTAGAGGTTAAAGGTTGTGAGGATGAGGTTGTTGACAATTTTGCCAAATATGGGCTTGAGTGAATTTCACTAGCAAAGACACCCTTGCACTTTGAACCAGTGCACTTGAACCATGTCACCATTTTACCCTGAACCTTGACACCCTTGAACTTTGAACTCTGAACCTTGACGCCCTTGTTTCCGACGCCCTTGTGTTTGCAGGTACGAGTAAGACCCAGTGGACATACCGACAGCGCCACACCAGCAAACGGGAGACAAAGAAACCGTACGAGATCGACAACGGCATGGTGCCCCTCCCCGCCAAACTGTGCTTCACGTGTAACAGGTAAGGGGGCGCTATTGTCTGGTTACCTTTGCCTACAAGATTCTGTTTTCGGTGCCAATTGTTGGTAGACAGCGTAACTCGAGAACCTGTAGATGGATCTTTATGACATTTTGGTATGTGAGTATGGGTCAGAAAAACAAAGGTCAAGTTGATAACGTGGCTTTCTACAATACTGCATGGTACTTTCTGTGTTCTGTGTTTGACATGCTATGATCGTGATTTTTGAGTGGTAGATAGCTCTTGGCTTAGTAAAACCCAGCTACAATCAGCAATTGGCAGAAAAACTCTTGACATGGCAAGGAAAATATAAGTTTGTAATTTGGCAATCCAAATGAATACTTTTTATGAATTCTGTGGAAAACAAAAATTAACAAGATCTAATGAGTTGTTAGAAGAAGGGCTACTATGACATGTTGTGAATGATTTCTCAGTTCTGTCCTTACCTGCACTTCCATCAGGAGTTGCCGGGTGTCCCCGCTGATCCAGTGCGACTACTGCCCGCTGCTGTTCCACCAGGACTGCCTCGACCCGCCGCTGACCTCCATGCCGGCTGGGCGCTGGATGTGTCCCAACCACGCCGAGCACGCCATCGTAAGTAACCAATCAGAGCACGCCATCGTAAGTAGCCAATCAGAGCATGCCATCGTAAGTAATCAGAGCACGCCATCGTAAGTAACCAATCAGAGCACGCCATCGTAAGTAACCAATTGGAGCGCTCCATCGTAAGTAACCAATCAGAGCACGCCATCCTAAGTAACCAATCAGAGCATGCCATCGTAAGTAACCAGCCAATCAGGCCATTTCGAGTATTATTGGAAGATTGATCGGTTTCATGTTTAGGAGTGCCAATTTGACACCATTTTAACATTGAATCAAGATGGTAATAGTGCTTTTTTCACAGAAAGGTGCATGTTCCAATACAAGTTTTTCATTTGACATCATCACCAAGTGGAATTACAGTGTACGTCCATAAGCCACACAAAGATGGTCAAATTATAATCGTTATGACATCAATGTAAAATCAATGTTTTTCCCATTTTTATTTCCAGTTAAACCAGAAAAACTTGACCTTGACGGAGAGATGCGAGATCTTCAATAAGTTCAATGGGCGGATATCCCAGCATGCCGTGAAGATCGACTTCCTGTATAAAATCCACCGGAAATATCCGCCATTCCGACGGGAACGCCCCGCAAAGAGGAAAACCATCAACGTAAGTCACAGGCTATAAGCTAGCAGGGCGTCAGAGCGTCTTTCGGATGCCTAACACTAAGAGAACAAGGAAATTAGACACCCTTTTTGCTGTTGTTTACCCTTGTTTACTGTTGTTTATTTGTTTGCAGGTTCCGAACAGTATAAAACAGCAGTATCTGTTGCCCCCGCCCCTGATGCCGCCGCCACCCAAGCGACTGTGCCAGGCGGCCCCGCCCAAAGAGCCCCGCCCGACCTCACCGAGCACCACTGCAGGGGAGCAGGAAGATGTGAGTTCTTTATTTTTACAAAAAGTTATTTATTTGTTTTCATAAGGCCACTTCGATTTTACTTGTTAAATCTTTGATTTGAAAAAGTAGTACTGAATTGGAAAATCAACATGAGTTTATTTCATTCCCTGAAACTGTGTGTACCAAGGTTCATGTTGGTCTTCAATTTCAGCATTGTTTTATTTTTAACTTGCTGTTGTAATGATGATTAGACATGAATGATCAGAATATATATACACAAAACAAAGGGTAAAGACAGCGAAAGCTTCGTCAAATGTCTGGTTTCAAAACTTATCCTGTCGCTTGATTAACTTTTGTTACCTGCATGTCTAACCTTCATCAGCACATCAATTTAATTAGAAGAAAATTAAAGGTCAACAGAGTCTGCTGTAACAGTGGTAAAATAGTGTGAATAATGTGGCCTTTAAACCTACATGTGTAGCTTCACACTTCCCTGCCCTGTTGTCCCCTGCAGTGGCTCAAGAGTGTGATTTTAAACATACATGTGTAGCTGTAACAATGGTGAAACAGTGTGAAAAACGTGGCCTTTAAACCTACATGTGTAGCTTCACACTTCCCTGCCCTGTTGTCCCCTGCAGTGGCTGAAGAGTGTGATCGCCATGCAGGTGAAGGTGGCACAGCATCTCACACAGCAACAGCTCCGTGGCGAGACCCCCGGCATCAAAACCAGCGTCCCCACATCCATAACCGTAGAAACCACCCGCGTGCCCTCTCCGCCCGTCACCGCCTCCGTAACCACAGCAACCACTGCCTCAGGAACTCTTGACCAATCACAGCACACGAACTCTGTCGTCACGGCGACCAGCCACAGCTCCCCTGTCCCAAACGGGCCGGTCAAACAGGAGGTGGCTCTTCACAGAGACTCGAGCCCCGGGCTGCCCGCGGGCCCACACGGGGCCGCCGCGGGCCCACACGGGGCCACCAAACCTCAGGAAGTCGTGGCCAACGGGCCCACGTGTCAGAGAACGGAGGGGAAGGCCAACGGGCCGGTCTCCAAGACCACGTCGATCAGCAGTTCCACGCCGGAGACGTTACTGGACCTCCTGAAGCCGGACCGGAGCCGCCCCAACGACACCGCGTGGACACCCAACCATTCCGTCCCCAGGCCAAAGGTCGGAGGGGAACCCGAGGTCAAACCCGGGGAGTCGCGCGTCGTGGTCACCGTGCCGAACAGTATGACAGCGAACCTACAGCAAAGAATCGTGACGACGGTTGCCGGGAGACCAGGCAATGTTGCTGGGAGACAGGGTGCGGTTGCCGGGCGACAGGGCACGGTCGTCACGACGAGGGTTGTGGCTCCAAACGCGAGGTCAGGTCAAGTGCCAAAGGTCCCCGGGGTCGGGATGGGGCAGGGCATGACGGGGGTGTCTGCCGTGGCTGTCAATCAGAGCCCTGTGGGCGGGAGGTCGTCGCCCACGGTTACAGGGTCAGCTGCAGGCCTGATGGGAAGTTTGGGGAGGATGGTGAACAGCCAGGCAGCGGGGTCAGGTAAGGTCATGGATAAACCTTCACACATGAACTTGTCAAATGTGGTGTAAAAAATGACTTTGTTGCTCCATAACGAAGACAGCCAATCTCAGTGAGGAATTCTGTGTTTTTGCCATCCCAGAAGGTCAAGTACCCCCACCTGCCACTTGCCAGGAAAAAAGTGAAAGAATACAGAATAACATAAATGTAGAACTTCTAAAAGGCAACATTTGCCAGGAAAAACAATGTATTTTCCGGTCATACCTGTGGTATGAAGTTTAATGTAACCAGCCTGCCATTGGGCAAACTACCAAAATACAGGCAATCTTGAATTTCAATGTATAAATGTAGAACTAATTTAACCTTTAGCACTCTGTAGTAGCCTTATGGCACCCAATTCCCTATTGGTTACAACAGGGAAAAGTCTTAAACATCCTCAAAATAGTTTTCTGTAAATGTAGACCCTGACTTGTGCCAACCTCCTTTTCTCTTCCTTCCAGCCAAACCCGTGAACAGTCCCAACCCGAGCCTGGGCGTTGCCGGGGGTAACAAGGCCACGCCCGTCACCATGCTGAGCTCGTCCCCGACGATACAGAACCTCAACAGCCAGCTGCAGGCCATGATCGACGGGGTCGGAGGTCAGTGCTGCTTTGTGGAAAGCTCTGCTGTATAAATTTTGGGATCATGTTGGCATAATGGCTGGGTGTTTGGCCCAGAACCCAGAGGTCCTGGGTTCAAATCCCATGACATGCCACCAATGTTTTTCCCTCGGGAAAGGCACTTCACAGGACTTAACTCACTCCACCCGGGTGTAAAAATGGGTACCTGACTTTGGTTGGGGAGGTAAAAGGCGGTGGAAGGAGAAAGACGGGCTCCACCTTCCAATACTGTGCCTTAGACACAGTGGATAGCAACCCACTGCCCCTATGGCCTCACAAAAGCCATAGGACTACCTTTACCTTATCATTTATAAATGTTGTGCAAATTTCGGTGTAAGGACTGAAGTTAAGATAGCCAAATTACATCATCACTACACCTTGTACAATTCAGCAAGAAGATCACTTAGACCAGCACAAAACAAAATGTTGATCAAGGCCTTGAGTTAAAATGTTGTTTATGTATTGGAATGAAACTTCATCTGTGATGTACTTTTATACACTTTTTCCGTACTGAAAGTAAAGCTCTTACCAATAGGCTTTCGAACATTCCTCTGATCCATCTCAAGTTGAAGTTCTGAAGTTGAGTTTATAAGATTTCTACAATATTGTTTACATCGTTTGGTTCTGTTTGGCAGACCCTGTGTGGTCTTCTTCAGCAGGTTTGACTGAAGTTAAGTTCTGTTAGACAAGACCCTGAATGGTCTTTTTGAGCAGGTTATACTTTGGCTGAAGTTAAGTTGTTAGACAGACGCTGAGTGGTCTTCTTGGGCAAGTTTGACTGAAGTTAAGTTCTGTTAGACAAGACCCTGAGTGGTCTTCTTGGGCAGGTTTGACTGAGGTTTGGTTCTGTTTGACAGACCCTGTGTGGTCTTCTTGGACAGGTTTGACTGAAGTTCTGTTAGACAGACCCTGAGTGGTCTTCTTGGGCAGGTTTGACTGAGGTTTGGCTCTGTTTGACAGACCCTGAAGTGGTCTTCTTGGACAGGTTTGACTGAAGTTTGGTTCTGTTTGACAGAAGTTGAGCTGAGCAAGCTGGATCAGCAGCTGATCAACATCCTGGCCTTCCAGAGGCTGCAGCAGCTCCTCCCACCAAAAGTGAGTTGCAGAGTTCATCTTATACTACTCATATATTTCCTCCTGCAAAAGATAGTCATATGGCTTATCTTAAACTACTCAAACATTGTCTTCTGTCAAATTTGAGTCATACAGCTCATCCTATACTACTGAAACCTTGCCTTCAGGAATGGAAATTTCCTGGGCATGTTGCGTACTGGTCAAGTAGTGCGTCCTGCTGGAAATAAGTCACAGAGCTCATCATGCACTACTCATGCACTTCCTCCCATCAAAGGTGGACTAAACCGTACGTAAATCAATTTCTCAATGTTTAAGGGCAATACCCAAACGCCGATTGCAAAATGGGCTGACCAGTCTTCTTATGAATCAAAAGATTGAGACCAAATTTTCTTCATCTTTTCTCTCTCCACCAGACGTTGACCTCCCAGCCCAGCAATAAGAAGACTTTGTTTAACGGTCTGAATGGCCCGTTGTTGTCGGGCAGTTCGCAACAACTTCAGGCGCGAGCCGTCATGTGTCCGCTCACGGGCAAGGGACAGCCGGTGCAGATGTGCTACAGAACACTGCACATAGGAACAGGTAACTACAGAACACTGCACATAGCAACAGGTAACTACAGAACACTGCACATAGGAACAGGAAACTACAGAACACTGCACATAGGAACAGGTAACTACAGAAGACTGTAGCTAAAGAACGCTGCACATGGCAATAGGTTGCTGCAGAATTACAATGTAGAACTGTACAGAACCACACACATAAAACAACAGGTAAAAATAGAGCTGCTCCCTTCGGTGACAATAGAATCTAACAGAACTTGTGCCCTTACAGGAGGAGACATGGACGTGTGTCTGAATCACTATGGCAACTGCAGCTTCGTCTCCGCCAAACACGCCTGTATATTCTACGACGAGGTGAGATTTTCAGTCCTTCGAGTATCGCTTTATCAGACGATGCAGCAAAAGCCAAGAGATTTTCGTTAGGGTCTTTAAGTTTCCCAGTTTGTGTGTTTGTTAATTTGCATAACGAAGAAAATAAACCAAGCAAGTAATGTGTGCAGGAAAAGAGAAGAAGCCTAGAACGCTTACATGTATGCTACGCCCTCTTCCTCTATACTAAAGATTGGTCTTGATATTAGATAGAAATTAATAATTTTAGAGATTTACCTTCTGGTGTTCGAGTTTCCCAGTTTGTATGTTTGTTAATTTGCACAACGAAGGAAATAAACTAAACAAAAAATGTGTGAAGGAGAAGAGAAGAAGCCTAGAAGGTTTGTGCTACGCCCTCTTCCTCTATACTTAAGATTGGTCACAGTCTTTTGATACTTGATAGAAATTAATAATATTCGAAAGATAAGAATAAGAAAATTTATCCAATGCATAAAAAGTGAGAAGGATACAAAAACTGAAGTATACAATGTTGAAACAAAAGTAGTGCTACAGTCACAGAATGGAAAGGTTTTATGCGGTGGTTTTAAGTTGTGGTAAAGAGCTCACTGTGAAAACCACTGCGAACATTTCTGCATTTACAGTAGTTTACAGGGCATGTTTGAACACCAGAAAAGAACAGCTGTGGAAAGTGACTTTGTTGATTTTTTCCTCTCAGACGACGCAACACTACGAGCTTCTGAACTACAGCGAGCACGGAACGACAGTGGACAACGTGCTCTACTCCTGCGACTTCTCGGACAAGCAGGCGGCGGTTGCCCCCGGCAACCCGATCGTGAGCCAGGTCCGCAGCATCATCTGCAGGCGGCAGCAGGAGAAGGAGGAGGAGAAGGTGAGGTGCATGCTGGGAAAAAAGGGAACGTGATCTCGAACCACTTAAGCTCACTGTAGAGCTTTTTTGCCAACGGGTGATGATAGAGAAGACAGACGCTATGTACAGTTTTTACACATTCATTTTACCGGGGAAATTCATACCCATTGCTCTTTTAAACTAAAGTGAATAGTTGACCATGACTCAAAGTCCCGTCCTAAGGACTGCAACCTTTTCCAGTAGTGTGCATGTCAGGTGAACGACACAGTCTGGATTCGAACTCCCAACCTCTTGGTCCAGAGGCAGGGTTGGGCGCTACTTGGCTGAACTTACGTAATATGATATAATAAGTCACGATGATGATATGATTAGTCACTATTTGATACCGTATTCATCCATTCCATAGTTATATGATTATACTAAGTCGATGTTGTCGGTCCCTCCAGGAGAGAAAGCGGATGTCTGCCAGCGGCTCGAACCAGTCCAAACCCTGCAACTGTAAAGCGAGCAGCTCCAGCCTGATCGGCGGCAGTGGTGCAGGCTGGGAAGGCACGGCGCTGTTGCACCATGGGAGCTACATCAAGGTCGGCTGTCTCCAGTTCGTGTTCAGCATCGTCGACCACGCGGCGAGGTTCGCCCCCAGCGAACGCAAAACGGCGGGAAAATCCACCCTTCTCAGGTCCACCTCTGTTCCGTAACGGTCGTATTCCAAACTCCCTACATCCTTTGCAACTACCCATGATTCTCTGCAGGATGGGGTAAAGGTCAGAGGTCAAAGTGTATGAATGAATCGGGGTGTACAGATGATGATAAGATAAACAAAGAAGATATTTTTGAAAGCTATCTTTACTACTAACTGCATTGTACACAATTGTTGTGAATGTTCCGTGGTTTTTCTAGTAGATATTTCCTAGATTATTTTTGTGGAGGCAAAAATAAAAACTCTGTTCCAATGTATTCTTCCTATGTTGTCAAGTTCACGAGATAAAAGATTTATCGTTAAAGTTACGTAAGTGTGGTGCTTCCCTCTAGAAAGCAGAGTAAGATCTTGTCAAGTCGAGAGCTCTTTTCAAATGGACTTCAGTAGCTAACAGGCTAGATCACTTTAGCACGCGAGGTAGACTGGACAATGTTGTCTAACGAAGCGGAAATGAGTAGATAATTACTCAGTGTGAAAATGTGAAAAAGTCCTTGAAAATAAAGATGACATTTCTATGTGAAACCTACTTTTTGTATCTTCTCAAGGACTGTTAGGTTTTGACAAGTGTCCGAGAATCGGAAGAAAGACTGAGATGTGGAAGTTTAACATGTTTTAGTGTAAGGTGGGAGAGAGGAGAAAGACCACTATAGTCAGATACAGCATTGTTTGTACCCTATTTTTCAACGTAAGTTATTTTTAATGAATTTGAGCGCTTGATTCGTGAAGGGCCTCTACACTCCCGAGATGAATTTGATAGTGTTTGTAAAGTTTTAGTGCGGAGTCCGTAAGTGGCCGGAGAATTTTGTGATGACGTTTTATCTGATCCTACAGAATGGAAGAGGCTCAAACGTTGAAATGTTGATTTGTTTCAGAATCTACAGTGTTCTTCTTGTACATAGTGTTTGATATGTGTACAGACCATAGCCTTGTGTAGTACTTCTGACATGTATGTATATCCATAAAGAAAATACTTTACCAGAAAAACCTATGTGTGAAAATATCATCACAGTTGTTTACTTTACTGTCAGGGTGTGTTGCGTTGTGGGAAGAGGGGGTAGATCATGTGATCAGGCTGTTGGTCTGTGATTGGCTGGGTGCATGCTTACATCATTGGCGTAAGAGGGTGTAGCTCGGTCCACTAAGTTTTGCTTTGGGTTGCTTTCTACATATTTATCTGCGCAAAAAAACTGTTGTGTAGTTTTCTCGACGCTCGCAAAGTTAGACCCTCTCACACCAATGTTCCTGTAAGTTCAAAGGTCAGTCAGAGCAGAACTGCGGTCTGAGACCCCAACTGCTTCAGACTCTTGCTGTTTGTTTGTCCTCTGTATGTTCCTGTAGCAGAGTTCAGCCGTTGGAGAGTAGATTACAGATAATTCACCAAATAAATCAGCAAAGGACGATGTTATCTTTGGAGTAACTCCAAAATCAACCCCTTCTGTGTTGTGTGATCATTTACTGTAAATGCCTTTAAGTTTGCGGTTTGGAGAAAATGGAGTGTTCTCGCTGAGTTTTAGTTAACAGCTCGAACAAGGGGGTAGGTGGCAGAAGATAGATCATGCATGAATGCAACGGTTTGCAGTGAAGAAATTACCGTTTAAACTGCGGACTCTAAACCACCGTGAATATTTCAACATGTACAGTATCAGTTAAGTGAATTAGATAAATGTAGCTCATTTTGGTTACACGGTCTGTTTTTTTTCAATGCTATGTAGGCCACACCAATGAATTATCCAGCGTCTGTTGGCAGGGGGACAACATGTCATTAAAACCGGACTGGGAGGTTAAGTTGCATCTAACCATATCCACTCCATGAAACTGTAACAAAGTGCAGACTTTCCCCTCAGACTGTCTTTTTATTGAGCTTCAAGATCAGCATTTTTTTGGGCAAAATCCAATAAACAACAAATCAACTTTATGTGGCCTTAGGTACAACCAAGAACTTTGAAACGCCATCAGACAGCTTACAGATGTGTCTTATGTGGCTGAGACTTTCACTCTGGAACAGGGCTGTTTAGCCACAGCCGATGTTGTAGGGCTGGTGTGAGTTTAACCATGGCCAATATGAACCGTTGGAGGCCATATTTGTATATTCAGCCAAACCTGGTCAGCCAACCACCTCTAGTCAGAAGCCACATGAAAACAGTTCTGTCCAATTTCACATAGTTAAAGTAACGTAACCCCACCCTGTCCTTTGTTACTGAAATTATAGTACTAGGTCAAAGAAAGGAATGCATTCAAAACAAGAGTCCGAAGACCCAAAATCTCCATGAAATTTGTTTTTATATATGATGTGTTTTATTTGCCCTAGTTGTTTGTTTTTGCCGCTGGTTGTTTTATTTTATGTGCCAAAGGGTATCCACATACAGGTTTCGTAGTGTTCCCATTTGTGGTTTGACCACCAGCTGTTGGGAATAGTTGACCTAGATAAGAGACCAACAGATGGTGCGACCTCAAAGCCCACAATAGAGTAGATATTTCTCATTATTTATGCAAATTCAGTCCGAATTTGCATAATTACCACTTTAGTTTGTACATCTCTGTCCAACCCACCTACGTACCAAATATCATGAAAATCTGTCGCTTCTTTCTTCAGTTATTCTCCTTTGAATATTTTTACAAATACGCCATTGCAGTTCCAATGGCACATACCAGGGGACCCAAAATCGACCTTGACGTTTCTCCTCCCAGCACCTACCCACAAACCAAATATCATTACAATCCATCCACACGTTCTATAGTTATGCTGATTTTACGCATCCGGTGACACATACATACACACACGGTGACACAAACATACACTCACGCACACACACGCGCAAACACACTAACTTTGCATGATTTGCACTTCAGTGTGTACATCTCTGTCCTACCTACCTGCGTACCAAATAACATGAAAATCTGTTGTTCCTTTCTTCAGTTATACCCCTTAAGAACATTTTTACAAATAGGCCATTGTAGTTCCAGGGACACTAACCAGGGGGCCCGAAATCGACCTTGAGCATTCTCCTCCCAGTGCATACCCACATACCAAATATCATTACAATCCATCAACACGTTCTACAGTTATGCTGACTTTAAGCATCCGACGACACCCATGCAAACGATTTACCTCCTTACTAATGCAAATTCGGTCTCATTTGCATAGTTTGCACTTAAGTGTGTACATCTTGGTCTAACCTATCTTTGTACCAAATAACATGACGATCTGTCGATCCTCTCTTCAGTTCTTCTACATTGAAGATTTTTACAAATACGCCATTGCAGTTCCAGTCACACATGCCAGGGCGCCCAAAATCGACCTTGACCTACCTCCACTTAACACCCACCCACATACCAAAAATCATCACAATCCATGCACAGGTTCTACAGTTATGGTGACTTAAAGCATCCGGTGACACATACATACACACAAACACCAAACGCAAGCAAAACAGTATATCCATGAAAAAGCCTTTTTTCATGGAGATAACAAGAGCTTTTAAAAAAAGCTGGCGTTTCGGCTACGTTTATGAGTGTGAATTGTCTTTTCCCTTTACTTGAAGTAAAATCTGCCAGAGGAAGTCACTCAAGGGCTGTTCAGTCTATAAGAAAAATTGTCATTTTGGGAAATGAGTACTGTTTTAATAGAGAAAGGCAGATTGGGGAAAGCAATTTTGAAGTTACGTCACTTAACTTAAGTGCTTTTGAAAAAGCTGGTCTTGGCCTACAACTTGTACTTATTTGTAAAATGTACAATAGGCTCATTATAAAAGCTATCAATGTAATTATGTACATGGCACGCAATAAAACATAAAATTTGAAAAAGCACCATTGAATCATCAGCACTATGGTAATTAAGTGAAATAGAAGTTCATAACAGCTAAGGTTCTATCTAAAATGACTACCAAATGTCAAACAAATCAACAGCTACCTCATCCGTATTATTCTGTTTTTCGCATTTACAACATTTCTTCCTTATTTTCCTGGGTAATTTTGCTAAAATTCATGAAAATTCCCATAGTTTTGTGCCGAGCGGCGCCACTTTCCACGTCCGTGTTGTCTGAATGAAGTCGATACTGAACAATGGAGCATTTGCTACTGTAACAAAGGATCGCTGTTTTGCAAACAACATCAAGAGCCTCTGTTTACATCGGGGATAGAGGTTTAGTGGCGAGTGTTTTGCAAGAATCATCTTACCGCGCATAGGAGCCGCTGCACGGTATTTTCCATTACAATGACCAGAAAAATTCGAATGCCGGGTTTGGAATCTATGAAGTCCTGTTCATAAGACAAAGGCCTTGTATATATTAAATGAATATTTAAAAATAACAAATATAAAATATTTCTTTATTTATTAATGAAAAAATGATATTCATAAATATGATATTGATAGATTAATATAATATCAATATATATTTTTGATATTCAATATCTAACTAGAAAGGCAACATTTGCGAGCAAATACAGCATGTTTAGCCATGCTCCTCGCCATGCAAAAAATGGACTCCCAAAATAACAATGGACCATTCTAAAATACTTCCACTAAAAAAATGGATCAAACTTGAGTTTAAAAACAATTATCAGTCTCTCCATACAGGAGTGGAGTCTTCCAGTAGCACCTCAACACAATATGGACCAGTCCAAAACCATATCCACTTATTAATTAACAAATAAACTTCTGCTAACAAATGGACTTTTTCATAATCATTCCAGCTCAAAATTGAAATAAATAATTACAGAATCCTCCCCTTGCAAGAATGGGATATTCCGTGCCATCTCCATGTAAACTAGACCAGTGGAAAAATATCCGCTGAAAATTACACTCTTGCGCATAATCAACCCAGTTCAAAATTGAATTAAAAAAGATCAACCCAAGGGAAGAATGAAGTTTTCCATAGTATACATAATGATATATATGAAGATTTGACAGGAGAAGAAGGAAATGACCAAAAATGGGTGAAATATAAAAATGTGACACCCCTTTGTTTGAATGCATGATTCAATAGTATACACTTTGGGTTGAAAATAACGAAACCAAAAAATTCTTTGTTTAAAAAATCGTTTTGAAAGGCTGTATGGCAAACATTTGAATGAGGGCCTGTGTACATGCCAAAAAAAAAAGAGTGAACAAAGCCATGTCCTAGGAATTCCCATACCATATTTGGCATGAATACTAGCCTACACCTGCGCCATGTAATTAGATTAACTCAATTGACCAATCAGGTGGTCGCAAGGCTCACAGGCATGCAAGGCCAGGTGCAAGGCGCTTGGGGTCAATGACCTTTAGGTCATATGTAGTATTGGAAGTGACAGAAGTGGCAAATATTGTCAAGAAAGCCCAAAATAAATCGTTTTGAATATATGTATGCCAAAAATGGGAATGTAGTCCTTTAAATATTTGTTCAAGCCACATATACAGCAAATTTCAGGTCATTCGGTTGAAATACCAGGGCGCAGGAGGCCAAGATATGCTAAAAATAGCCTAAAAACCTCAATAAAATCACTTTCAAGGTCAATATCAAAAAAAGGAAAAGAACGCACATTGGTTTTTGCCTACATTACCTCTGTACCAAATTTCAGGTCATTTGGTCAAAAAATGACAGAGATGAATCGATTTGAAGATTTGACAGGAGGAGAAGAAGAAGAAGAAGAAGAAGAAGAAGAAACATGAGTAACAAGATTGGCAACATAAAAAGATGTTGCCATGGCGACGGTGGTCTCTGTTAACGTTTTCGTTTTTAGCCCACATGCAAATAAGGACCTCGCAAAAATCATATCAGTCGATCACCATCTCTACCAAAATAACACAAGTTGTCCAATGTATGAAAATCTTGTTTTCACAGAAAAAGATATCATACCATTTCCTCATAAATTATGTAAATAAGGCCCTCTTTGCAAGATTTGTGTCTAATAGTGGCCACTACTTAACTTCCAATTGGTGCAAAAATGAAATCCCCATCATTTACCACTATGGATTTATAGTATTTTGTCATTAATTATGCAAATAAAGTATCAATTTTCATAATTGATATCTATCGATATTTATCTCTTTCTCAGTTACATATGTCATGTGTTTGAGAGTCCTATAATAGAATTCAGCTGATTTATTAACTGTCCTCATTAATTATGCAAATCAGATGTTGATTTGCATAATTAGCATATGATTATGTAAATCATCACTTAAGCTATCTAAGAAATTATGATGATCCGTCATCCCCTTCTTGCGTTATTCTCTTTCAAAGTTTGAGTCAAAATCAGCTCCTGCAGTTCCAAAAAAAGCCGCTAGGGGGTCCAAATCTACAGGACATATTTTCCTAACGAAGAGCTACCCACCACTTAAAAATCATGACTATAGCATGTTCAGAAGACGAGATTTGACAAGTGAAAGTTCCCCTGCAGTACCATAGAAAGTCGCTGGGGGGGGGGCTAAAATCCAATCATTACAAGGTCTCCAACAGACCTACCTACCTACCTACAAAATATGAAGACAATACATCCAGGCATTCTTGAGTTATCGTCCCATGGACTTTCACATTCCTGTACAATTCCTAGAATTCTGGCAATCTGCACACAATATAGTAAAAATTTGGCTCGCCCCTGAGGCGTCGCCAAAAACAATATGTTTAGCCATACTAGGTATGGCTAAACATAAAAAGATATTAAAATCCATGCACGGACACGAACCCGGATCTTCTGGGTCCGAAGTGCTTCGCGTTACCAGATCGGCCAAGCTGCGGTACGTAACCCGTCACTCTGTACGTAATGCTATAACCTCACTATATGGTATCATTTATGCCGATTTTTGATCGTTTTCTTGACGAAATCATTTTTTTTCTTCTGCAACCTTGTGGAATAGATGTAATATGGTCTTTTTCCGGGATATCAAAGTCCGAAACCACAATGCAATGATATTTCCGAACAGTTGTAGCAGTTACATGCGGTCGCCCTCCTGTGTGTCATGCAAATGTAGCCTGCCTGCCTTTTCGTGCTCCCTTGCCATATAAGGCAACGGCTATACAAGGATTTGGGAACGTATTGCCATATAAGGTCTTATTGTGTGCGACACAGTGTTGAACCAAGCTTCCCTGCTTCCTGCCTGCCTGCAAGGTAAAAGCCAGGACATTGCGTTCCGGCGCGAAGGCGCCAAGACGCAAAAATGAGCCATACAAAGCTAAAATTTTAATAATCCTCTTATTCTTAATGTTATGTAAACCTTTATCTTCGCTCTAGACTATTTGAAAAAAAAAAATTATTTTTCGCCCTGTCAATCCAATTTTTTCTGAAGAAATCTGAGAAGCAACAAATTGAATTGGTACCGTGTGACCCTACCATATGAATGTTCCTTAATTGCTCTCGGGACGGGAAATGGATTGGATGGTTATGATTTTACAGTTCTCGTACTCATGGCACAACAACATGCGGACCTGTAACGTTATAACGGGAACATTGGGCCACGGGAAGTTAGTTTTAGGGATGAGGTCTAGCCTCCGTTGCAGTCCTTTTCCCCGCAGCTTTTTTTTTTCAATTTTTTTTGGGGGGGGGGGGGGGGGGGGGCGCCGCGTATCTGCTTGGGATCCCGTATCCGCCGTGCCCCTGTGTCCGCTCTAGACCCCGTGTCTGCTGCTGGGGAAGGACTGCGCTTTTTCGGCTTCAAGAAGGGCCCATCAAAAAACACTTATCACCATTGCCATGGATGTGCGAACTTCCCGTAATAAACACGGCCAGCGCAGGGAAATCTTCACGCCCCTTTGAGCAGCGACAACGTCCTAACGGTTGCCGGGATGTCTTTTTAAAACACGACGGACGGACACCAAAATAAACAACCTTTCGCATTCTTATGCTTTTTACATCCATCGAAGTTGCTATAATGATTTTGTCGTGCAAGGAAACGTGGCTCAAACACGTCCTACAAAGCGTGAGAAAGCTGTAATAAAGTTTCTCCGCGCACGCTGCGCTAGACAATGGCCGATCATAATCTAACCCCTGACCCTTTGTTGTCTTCTTTGTCGTAAAAGAAACACTCTAATTATAAGATCTCTTAGCTACAACGGCTGAATCCACAGAAGATATCAGCAATAGAAAGAAACATCAGACCACATTTGAGACAATTTGTAACTCGACTTTGAAGACAACATGATAATCATTTGCAAGGAAGCATGCGTCACTTCACGTGGGCTTTGTGCAACGTAACATTTGAATTGCTTCTCGCGGTAGTGTGAATTACTTCTCCCGGTAGTGTGAATTACTTCTCGCGGATACATTAATTGCCTTTCTTGAAGCCTAATAAGCGCAGTCCTTCCCCAGCAGCAGACACAGGGTCTACAGCGGACACAGGGGCACGGCGGATACGGGATCCCAAGCAGATACGCGGCGCCCCCCGCCCCCCCTCCCCCCACAAAAAAAAATTGAAACAAAAAAAAAGGTGCGGGGAAAAGGACTGCAACCCCAGCAGCAGACACAGGGTCTACAGCGGACACAGGGGCACGGCGGATACGGGATCCCAAGCAGATACGCGGCGCCCCCCCCCCCCACAAAAAAAAAACTGTCCAGGCAGCTAAAATCAAAACCAGGAGAAGCCAGACTGTTGCGCAGCGCAGAAGATCGAAGAAAAGCAGAAAAGAACTTTGCAACACTGCCAACAGACCTGAGTAAGATGTGTCAGAGACTGTCATTCTCGAATACTACTTTTAAGCCATAGCTGAAGGTGTAGGGCTGATGTGAATAAGTAGTCGAAGGGCCAAGCATCGAATATTCGATTCTACTTCCGGGTTTTTCTAAAACGGCACAAGATCGAACATCGTTGACACGAGTAGCGCGGGGACGAGAGGCCAGGTTAGCTTCTGACGTTTAACCGTTTACCCGCAAAATAAACACCGAGGGCCGGTGATAACGATGAGATCAAGAAGATAAGGACCGATTTGAGCCCTTTTTGTAGCTAAACTCTCAATTATACATGTTTTTCTCCTGATAATTTGGCGAATATTTGGGTCTGACGTCAGGGATTTGTTAACAGGCTTATTTCTAGTCAGTATGCTAGAAACCATACTCTCGTATGCTAGAAACCATCCTCCCCACCCTAGGCCTTCTCCCGTTATATTGATTTGTACATACCCCGCGGGAGAGGTAGACAGGAGAGTTTGATAAAGCATAGGTATATGGGACAGTACATTGTTGCCGTATATGATTTTTATACACAACTATCTAGTGACTACACTCTGTGGCCGTGGGATGCCCGCAATTGGACACGGCGCAAAAGGACTGGGTACGACACAAACTTCCGGGTACGGCAGGAAATTTGAGTGGGTACCGCAAAAATCACCGGGCACAGCACGAATTTGTAGCGGGTACGGTCCGAATTACTAGGTACGGCATAAATGAGTTTTGTGGGGTGTTATAGAGGCCCGCGCCCAACATCGGTCAGGGCGGAGCCAGTCACTTTCTCGGACAGTGGAGTTGGCATTGCACAAACTAAATAAAGTCTGTGGTTAACAGGTAAACATGTATATAATTGAATACTTTATGCACTTTGTGACAGCTCAGTGTCATCACAATCAGCAGATTATTTCCACAGTCAGCAAAACCAAAGTTGATCTATATCTGTACGCGTAAAACCCATTACAAACTGAGTATGATGTTGATCCAGAGCTAACAAGACTGTCCTTCACATATATAAACAAAATGTTCAAGTTGACCTGCACCTGTTTACGTCTTTGAGCGTGAACAACTCTAACAAGAGGAGAAGGGGGCTGTTTCATTGTATGAAATCACCGGGAGGACAAACTTACATTATGTTATAGTACAGAACAGCCTTATCGAAATTACCTGAGCGACCGCGTTCCAATGTACAGCGCACAAGCAGCCGCGTCTTATACAGAGCTAAGATTGCTACGCCATCAACCATTTGCATCTACAATAAGCTAAACGATATAATTGAAGATAATGAGTAATTTTCCTGGAAATCATGACACACGTTTGCGAAAGGTTTCAGGAACTCTACGTGCTTATCATATCGATAAAAACAAGACGGCCAGGTTCATCGGCTTCATGCTCACGGGGTAGAACGCGCGAGGAGCCGCGTCTTCATAACGGAGTGAACATTTTCTATATGAGTGCTGCGCTCCCCTATATTCAAGTCGACAATAAGCTGTATATGAGATAAAAGCCATGGTTTCTAAAAATCGGTTCACAAATTTTCACGATGATTCATGAACTTAACATGCTTACAACGCCGTTTAACTTTTGACCGCGAAGTTCCATGATTGCACGGAGAGCTACCGCGCGCGCAGGTAGAACGCGCTAGGTGCGGCGTCTTCATAACGGAGTGAACATTTTCAGTATTCTACGTCGTGTACTCAACTATCTAAATCAACATCAAACTACCTACCAATGGAAAGCTAAAGTTTGAGAGAATCAACATACAAATCATAAGAGGGTTAGTGAATTCTTGGTGTTTACGACGCCGTGACAAAGATAAACATCAAGTCCCGCGGTTTCTGCTCCGCCGACGCGTTCCAATTGTGTTCGGAACGCGCGAGGCGCCGTGTCTTGTTTTTCAACAAAGTGAACATTTTCTATACGAGTGCTGCGCTCCCCTGTTTTCAAATAAACAATAAATTATATATCAAATGAAAGGCAAGGTTTCTGGAAATCAGCACAGATATTTTCAAGAATATTCATGAACGCTACATACCTGCTGCAAGCCATCCAAAATGGCGTAAAATACGCAATGTTCAGTGGATAATTTCTTATAGTGTGACTCATTTAACACCAATAAGTTGGCCACCGGTGAGCGCACCAATGCTTGTTTTTTAAGCACGCCAAATTTCATAGACCTGCAGTCAACCAACTTTCTGCTAGGCGTGTTAAAGTAGAGCCTACTTGAGGGTATTTTCACGGGAGAGGTGCGTTGCGTCGTTTTAGCGTTTTAACAAAATAAGCGTGTTCTAGAGCGTTGGCCCTTCGACTATAAGGACTTTACTGTGTCTTTGATTATAATTTGATATGTTTGCGATCATACGAAGATGTCTGTGGATTTATTTGTTTATTCTTACTTCCTATATTTGTATTTGTTCTGTGTGACAAAGTACGTGACATTACATAATTATATTAACGCTTTTATCTACATGTATCTATTTATTCATCAATTTTCGTTGTTCTCTTCCGCCAAAATAGGCTTTATACCAGGGAGCCCAGAACGGGTAAACAGAATTCACTAAACAAACTTAAGAGGTTTGAAATGTGTTTGAAAAATTTTCATAGAAATCAACCTCTTGGAATTCATTAAACATTGTTTCACACAACGCAGTGAGACGAAGAAAGCAATCGGCTGTTGAAGTCTTTGACTTTATTGATGAGCTTGCAAGTTATACTTACAGTCTTACAACATGCAAGGTGGTTTTAAACCTCCTTGCAACATGTAGTTATCTGTTTATAACCAACAGGCCGATGACTTTGTCATCTCATCGGTTCATTATGACACCAAACAATTGTAAAAACCCAAAGGGGCGAGAATCAAGTAAAAGAATTCATTTATCTACAAGTACAAAATTTATCTATCATTTGTTACACAATGCAAAATGTTCATGATTCCTGGTAACAATTACAGTAAAATGTATGACACAAACTTTAAACAAACTACTCTGCCATTGTATGACAGCACTTCACATAGTTTAATTTGGTCTCGAGAGAAAAAGAGAGAGGAAAAAAAAACACTACAACTTTGGGCCACTAAGTAATACTCAGACACTATAATCAGTAATGTTATCCAGTTAAATCACTGAACACAGGAGCCTGAATGTCCCTAAAACTTATATACTCTGGACAAAATTGTGTAAATATGTATATACTATGAAATGTTATGTGTATGTGTACCAATGTAATGTATATGTTATCATGTATATGACTCCAGGAAGAGTAGTGAATTGCATCCGTGTAATTCACTAATGGATGTCATTTTAACAATAAACAACAAAATGCTCAGAGAATTACATACTTTTCAAGTGAAGGGAATTTGTTCCACATTCTAGCAGTTGAATAAGTCTTAACTGCATTACAAACTGGCAGCAACCCTTTCTACATTGCAACACTTCACTTCCATATTAACACTATATAGAAGATAAATATAGATGGAGATTTCCCTTTGCTCAGGACTCTATACAAGAACAATGTACTCCTTTGTTCATGTACAGTTAATATTTTACTTAGTTCTAGCATCCACAGTTAGTATAAAAACTATAATAATAGTTGCAAAATAACAGTTCTTGTAGGGTGAAACAAAGGTTTTGTCTCAGTTTTCATGTTAATTTTCCAGATTGGCATGATTTTTTAGATATGATAACCAACAAATTAATTTGTTGTGTCCATCAAATCACTGTGGCACATTTGTTATGACTTACAGTAACGTTAGGAGTCCGCAGGGAGAAGTTCAAGTACTGAAAACTCCTCCCTACACCTCAATGTCATCCTCCCGACCTCTGCCCCCAAATAACCTAAAACCCCTGACCCCTTGACCCCTGTTCAGCAGCTCCTCTTCGTCGTCCTCAATCATCGCCCTGCGACCCACAATTGGGTCGTTCTCAAGGTCAATGTCATCCTCTTCTATCATCGCCCTGCGACCCATGATGGGGTCGTTCTCAGGGTCAAACTCAAGGTCCACCTCAGGGTCATCTTCGTCAAGGTCGACCCCCTCATGGTGCCCCCCCTGCCTGGCCTCCTCACGCAGGTTGTCGAAGTTGATGTTGGGGTCGGGGTGCCAGGGCGCGCCGGGGTTACGGAGGTCATCCTCCCGGTCCTCCCCATCATCCTCATCATCCTCCGCATCATCCTCATCCAGCTCAGGGTTCAGGGGCTGCTGCACGCTGCGGTACCTGGTATAAAAGATGAATGTTAAATTGTGCTTATACTATGAGTCATCACCTGTAACATGCTAATAAAATGTAAAGAACTGATGCAGTTTTATCATTATAGATTATACAGTTTGTAAAATCTATAAAAATCATAACGTTCCGACCATGCGGGAACGATGCTACTATAACAGTAAAATGATGTTATAACCTTTGCCGGAAGGTTATGTTTTGCACAGCATTCGTGTGTGTGTTAGTGTGTCTGTTAACAGTATAACTCGAGAATGCCTGGATGGATTGTCTTCAAACATGGTATGTGGTTAGGCCAGGGCTCGAAATTCATCTTTGGGAATAGGTGCACTGGTGCACCCAACTAAAAAAATTGGGTGCACAGAAAGAATATTGGGTGCACCAGATAAAATAAAGTTGAATGTTCTTCAGAACGTAATTACAAAGTTTAACGCTGCTGCCTTTCTTAAGAACTTCAATCTGTAATTCTATAGCTAACTTCAAAATTTCAAACAAATAATACATTAAATAAAGTACAGCAAAAAGTTATCATGCTGTTTTTTATACTTACATTTCAAGAATATTCTGTATACTAGTGTACAATAGTACCTTAACCCTATAGGCTACAAAAATATCTAGGTGCACTGGTGCACCCACAGTCAAAAATTAGGTGCACAGCTCGAATTTTGGGTGCACTGGGTGCACATGCACCCACTATTTCGAGCCCTGTTAGGTGTTCTTGAGACCTTGACATGATTAGATTTTGGGCCCCCTGGTGGCTTGTTTGGTATGATTTTATTGAAAAGTTGACTGTCCCCTCACCTCCACTCAAACAGCCCGTACATCCCCAGAGAGATGACGAACATGGCGATCAGCAGACTCAACTTCACCAGGATGGAGAAGCTGGAAAACAGAAAAGTTAGAGAGTCAGCTGTTCCACAGAACATTCTTACGATTTAGAAAAAAGTAAGGCCATTTAACCAATTCATTTCCTTGCTTCTTAGAGATGAACATTTTAAAGGAGAAACTTCCTTTTTTTAACGAACTCGCTCAGTGCAAGGCCATAGGGGGCCACGCCTCTAAGCACTGAACTAATTGTTACTGTAGCAGCATCTCTTTACCGTAGGTCAGAAACATCAATGCTTGTGACAAGCATGACTTCACTGACCCATTAGGAGAAGCAGGGGTTACGAAGGCTGCTCGGGAAATTCCCTACCCAATTATAGTCTTTTTTAGGCCGGCATGTTTTGATTCACCTTGATTGAAAGTTAGGCAATCGTGCAAGATAATAACCAATCTGAGACTAGAGATAATAAGACTAGATCCCGTCTACAGACACACAGAAAACAAAACATTTGTATTGAAAATTAATCCCTAAAGTCTAGGAGGTTTAATGAAATATAAAAACTTGTGTCATTTACATCTGGTTGCAGTACACAACAAAAGTGACGGGGCACATGCACACATGTAGAAAGAGAATCAACTCTTTACCTGTCTCTGTACCAGAAGGCAAGCTTAACTCCAGTACACAACAAAAGTGATAGGGGGCACAGGTAGAAAGATAACTCTTTACCCGTCTCTGTACCAGAAGGCGAGCTTAACTGCAGTACACAACAAAAGTGATAGGGGGCACAGGTAGAAAGATAACTCTTTACCCGTCTCTGTACCAGAAGGCGAGCTTAACTGCAGTACACAACAGAAGTGATAGGGGGCACATGTAGAAAAAGACTAACTCTTTACCCGTCTCTGTACCAGAAGGCGAGCTTAACTGCAGTACACAACAAAGGTGATAGGGGGCGCATGTACACAATGAAGAAACGTACCCGTCTCTGTACCAGAAGGCGAGCGACATCCCGATGATGCTGAAGAGGCGGAAGTTGGAGAAGGCGACCTCCGTCCGCTTGTGGTAGAACATGATCCCAAGCAGACCTGAGGAGAAAGACAACAAAATGTTCCTGAAGTTTGTCCCAGCATGCTTGTCATTCAACGACAGATTTTAAAGGTAGATAATGGCTCACACTAAAGAATGACGTGCCTAGAATCTTTCTGAACATTTTTCTTGTTATCTTACTTTCATTATTTTGTATATTTCATTTTCTTACCATTTTTTTCTGTTTCATTTCTTTTACTAGTTACTGTAAATCCCTTTAATATAGCGGCAGGAAAATATAGCGTTTGGGGGAAATGGAGTAGGTCACGGCACTTGATTTTAACGGTGGGAACAGACATGACTGTCTCAGATATTAGTGATCAAATATTAGCGATGATGAAATTTCAGTGGTTGACTAGTGACCGTTAAATCAGCTAAAATTAAATCAAGAATTACAGTATACTTTTCTGACACCTCTTCCATCATGGTGTGGATGACAGATTTCAGTTTTTCATAAGTAGATGAAGGTTAAAATGAAGGGACGACGTGCTTACTTTTTCATCGTTTTATATTTTTTTTCATTTTCTTATATATCTTTTGAATTTGTTTTCACTTACTTTTGAGGAAGACCTGCCAGATGATCGTCATCATTTTGATATTTCATGTTCTGGAGATACTATGGTCACAAATTTTGGTCGTTTGATAGCTCTTGTGCTCAGAGAGAAGTGACATGATTTTGAACCTCCTAGCGGCCAGGTCAGGAATTACCAAAATTGAGTACTCACTGTTGAGGAAGACCTGCCAAATGGCATCGCACACGCCGAGGCAGGCCACGACAGCGAAGAATGCTCCGATGTTCGGTGGAACGACGAACGGGGGGCCCAGGTGACTCAGGTCCGGCTCTCGCTTTAGCAGGAATGATTGAGGCGACCACAGCAGCAGGGTGATCAGTAGCGCTGAGGGCAGAAGGAATTAATCAAAGATTGAGTGGAGACAGAGGGCTCAGGTCCGGGTCTCTCTGCTGCAGGAACGATCTCAGTGTCCACAGCAGCGGTGTGATCAGGCACAAGGAATCAATCAATCAATCAATCAATGACTGAATGTCTGAGTCCTTTATTGCCCGGTTAGACTTGGCCGCTTTTGTAACAAGTACATGACGTATATGGGGTTCGGTAAACAATGGCGTTAATGGGAAACGGTTTGGGATTTCACAATCCTTTGCAGTTCGCCGGTTTTTGCAACAAAGCGTATTGCAATTAACTGGTTTCTACTGTAATAAGTATACCATTATCTAGACTTGTGTTAATGAAACAAAGCCCAAAGTTCTCACCCAGATTGAGAGCTGCGCCGACTGCCACGATGCCCAGCCGTCCCACGCGAGGTAGGGCGTAGCCGATCACCAGCGCCGCCAGGCCGCTGCACAGGCCGTAACTCGCCATGATGAAGCCCGACCACATGCTGCCCGTGCCGCAGAACGCGTACGACTGGGGAGGGGGAGACATGGTCGAAATTTCAGCAAAATAAGATTAAAAATAGCCTGCAAGTTCATCTGTGTTGGTAGAAGTGTTGTGCTTTGATGTCTATGGATGCTTAGGTTAGATGCAAGATTCAGGAAGGATTGAGACTGTAGATGTGAGTGAATCCAGGTTTATTCTGTTTTCCAGCATGGTTGCTGGGGGAGTGAGGCATCATGGGATACAAGGCCCCCTAGGTGTATTTCTACTGCCTAATGATTTACATGAACATGTAAAAAGAAGTCATTCTGAAACAAGTTTTAACTGTTGAATTACCAACACAAAATCTCAGCTGTGGATTGCTCATTCCTGGACAAAGACTGGTGTTGTACAGTCAAAAATTTAAGTAAGTCCAATTTTTGTGTTAGCAATTACAGTTAATACTTGTTACAAGATTAAAGATACTAAAGTTCATCTGTGACAGTAATTGTTAATCGTGTTAAAGTTAAAGTCCTTCCCCCACCAGGTGGTGCACAAGGGCGGTGCTGTACTGAGCTGTGTGTCATTGTTGTCTCCGTTTTCCTGCTTTTCCCAGTGTCTGTAAACCGCTAAACTTGAGGGAGAGAGATATTCAAATGAAAACTCATCTGCGACAGTCGACGAAGACAAAGGCCTGCTGCATGCCTGTGAAGACGATGGGTTGGGGTTGGGGGTAAGGGTTAGGGTTTGGAGTTAGGGGTCAGGGTAAGGGTTATGGTTAGGGTTCAGATTGGGGTTAGGGTTCAGTACTTACATCAACGAAGTCGATGAAGACGAAGGCCTGCTGCATGCCTGTGAAGATGATGGGTTTGGGTAAGGGTTAGGGGTTAGGGTTTAAGGGTCAGGGGTTAGGGTTAGGGTTCAGTACTTACATCAGCGAAGTCGATGAAGACGAAGGCCTGCTGCATGCCTGTGAAGATGATGGGTTAGAGTAAGGTTTAGGGGTTAGGGTTAGGGTCAGGGGTTAGGGTTCAGTACTTACATCAGCAAAGTCGATGAAGACGAAGGCCTGCTGCATGCCTGTGAAGACGATGAGAGGGATCAGCAGCCGCAGACGCCACTCGCCCCACATGCGCGGGATCTTCGTCACGATCAGCCAGAAATAGCGCTGGACCTGGCAGAAAATACAGGGAAATCTTAAAACCTATTCTTGGCTGACAAGCAAAATATATTGAATGGCAGGTGATGATTTTTCTATCACAATTTGCTGAAATACCTGCAAACCTATCAGACCAACCCTGCTAAGTCCATTAAAAACCAACAAATTAAATTTTGTAAGGCCAAATACAGAGCAAAATATGTAATAATTGTGTGTTCATAATGCTATTATTACTAGTGCAGAGAATACTGAATGGAAAAGTAGCAGCTGACTGAGAACAGAAGAGTTTGCTGATGGCATCATTAAATTGTCAAACTATCTGTACGTTGCTTTTACACTGACATACACGTGACTTTAGAATGATGCAGGATTTGGCTTGCTTGTTTGCTTTTCTTTTTGATGTCTGTTTATCATCCGACCCACCTTCATCTGGTTGCGTGAGTCCTCTGTACTGCGGGTGAGTTTGCGGGTCATGAGGAGGCTGGTTGTCATGCCGACGACCCCCAGGAACAGGAGGATGCTGACGATGCAGAAGGTGACGAGCGCGCTGTCGATGAACGGGACCAGGCACTCGTTCCGCCGTTCCCCCCAGCTGCACACCATGTCGTAACGCACGTTTCCCCTCCTGTAGAGGTGGGGGGAAGTGACAGTATTAGTAACAGTATCAGTAAGTAGCAGCACTGGAACCTTACTTATCAGACTGTCCATGAACTATAAATACATTGACATCATCATCGCTCCTGGTCGTTGAAATGCAGTCAAACTTGTACATGTAACCAGCTCTTCCTAAGTAGCCTCTACCAGGCCCCACGGATCGCTGGGGAAATAGTAGAAATTGGCCAAGTAGAGAGAATTGTATGAAGGAGTCGGCTACAGAGAGAGGGTCCAATCTGCAATCCTACGGAGCCTGCAAGTGAAACCCTGGCAACAATTCTCTCTATAGCCGGCAGAGTTAGTCTGGTAGAGACTAATACCTAAGGACCATATTGCCTGAATGTGACCACTTTTTGGTGGTCCCGTAGATAATTTTTACCCTTGACAAGAACTGAGACTCCTGTCAACCTGCAGTTAAGACAAAGGCCGCTAGAGGGATTCAAACTTGTGTTTCAGGATCTAAGCTCATAATTAGCCATGTGCAGAGAAATCAATTAATCCTTTTCTACCATCCTGCTCATTTGTTTTTGATCTGTCTGTTTGTTTACTCGACCGAATGTCAGGCCTGCTCCTGGAGAGTAGACGTCTGTTTGTTTGTTTGTTTGTTTACTTACCCACAGGTGAGGTTGCCGACCTGCTCCCGGAGGCTGTAGACGTCCATGGTGTCGTTACGGAAAACGAACTGCAGCGAGAAGGCCAGGTTCTCCCACGTGGGCGCCATCTGCAGAGGTCAAACTCATCAATTAACTTTCCAATCAATCAATCAATCAATCAATCAATCAATCAATCATTCAATTGGTCAATCAATCATTCAGCTAATCAAACCTGACCACTACAAACTTACTGAGGTTATACATGTGTAGATTGAATCATTTCATCTGGGAAGGTTAGTTAATTAAGTATCTAATCAATCCATCCATCAAAGGGATCATGTACTTTCACTTTCTAAATTCTCACCTGGAAGTGATCACTTTCTAATGTCTCACCTGGATGTGATGACTTTCACTTTCTAAATTCTCACCTGGAAGTGATCACTTTCTAATGTCTCACCTGGATGTGATGACTTTCACTTTCTAAATTCTCACCTGGAAGTGATCACTTTCTAATGTCTCACCTGGATGTGATGACTTTCACTTGCTAATGTCTCACCTGGAAGTGATCACTTTCACTTTCTCACCTGGAAGTGATGACTTTCACTTTCCAAGTTCTCACCTGGAAGTGATGACTTTCACTTTCTAAATTCTCACCTGGAAGTGATCACTTTCTAATGTCTCACCTGGATGTGTTGACTTTCACTTTCTTAATTCTCACCTGGAAGTGATGACTTTCCCTTTCTCACCTGGAAGAGGAAGAAGAAGATGCCGTTGAACCTGCAGATGAAGGTGTCCTGGTGCGCGACTGTGTCGGTCAGCCGGCCGTAGCGGATGGCGGTCAGCGTGACCAGGCGGCCCTGCGAGGCCCACACCGGCCCGGTGGCCAGACCGGCCAGCGCCGCGGCCACGTTCTGCGTGTACGGGCTGTCCGGCATGTAGTAGAGCGCCGTGAAGATCGTGATGAACCCTGGGGAAAATAACACATAAGGTAATATATGAGAGAATGTACAATTACCCGTGACAGAAAAGAAAGGTGATAAAAGTGAAAAAATGATCTTGATTCTTGAACCTGAGTTAAGCTCACTGAAGACTCTTCCACTGGTCGTGACAGAGAAGACAGACGCCATGTAACGATAACGGATGTATGAAAAGTCAATCTTACAATAAAAGACTTGACTAGACAAGTACTCTTGTTTGCCCTCTGTGTACCTGGCTTTAAAAGGGGACTCAACCCCAGAAGCAGGTGTTATTTGTTTCAAAAAACACATTTCTTCTCTCTCAAAATCAACCATCATCACAGGTTAACAAAGAAATGTACCAGTCATAATCCACATGTTTAGCCAGGGATGTCTCTAGATCTGATACTCTCTGACAGAAGTTGTCAGTGACAGGCCATATCACGTGAGGTATGATCTGTCTGGGGTAGTGTTCTGGCCTTTTCTATATCTATCTATATCTATATAGCTGGTATAACCGCCATTCGGCGTAACACAACAGCTTCGCAGGCACGCGGCCCGGCAGCAGCTGGTTATATTACACTGAACGGCCTGTCACGTCTAACCTTCGCATATCTAACTGCATGCAATGTTTAAAGCTATCTAATGAGGATGCGTCCACTGTACTTGGTTGTAACGAGTTTCAAGTACAGTACTTTTACACTGGTACAGGATAAATCGCCCAGTCCAAGGAAAGTACGATTGTACCAGGGTATAATCTGGCGAGGAAACTCACCCAGGCCGAGGAAGAAGACCCACTCGCCCTGGTGTTTAACAGCCCAGAAGGTGCCCCTATAATGTCAGGCCTGGTGTGTTCTGGCCTGTTACATGTGTTACAGGAAACTCACCCAGGCCGAGGAAGGAGACCCACTTGGCGCCGATCCACTTGACGGGAATCACGGCGAAGAAGCACGAGGCAGCGCCGAGACCGAAGAGCATGGAGGTGGTGTCGTGGCCGCGACCTTTGGCCTCGTTCAGAATCTTCTCCAGGTTGAGGTTGCCATGGTGACAGGCGTACACCAGCATGAACCCCAGCGACACGCCCCAGATGGAACTGCAAGGGAAAAGGCAACAGCTTATTACACCCGTATGTTTCACACACCCCTTAACCCTGACCCTAACTAGTTACATTGGAACATAGGGGTGTCATGAACATATAGGGGTGCCGGAAGAATAGGGTGTAAGAACAAGGTGATGTCCCACATTACTCCACACTCACCCTCTTCAATGTTATCTTTCTAGATGACCTCAGATAAACCTGTAAGGGTCATCCCTTGGTGGTGTGGCGATTGTGCCACCACAACACATGAAGCAGGGATGATCGTGTTTTTTTTTCAAATTTCAAATACTCCATACAACCCTAATACCATCCTTTCTGGTCTTATCAAGTGTATTGGTTTTTAACAAAGTTTAACAAACAAACAGTTAACGACACGCCCCAGATCGAGCTGCAGGGAAACGGGCAACGGTTACACATCCTTTTTTTTTTCAAATTTCAAATTCTTCATTGTACCCCTACTGCTACCCTTTCTGGTCTTATTAACTTTATTGGCGTAAAAAAGTACAAAGTTTCATAAACAAACAGTAGATCTATTAGGTAATATGAACCTAAGTTTTGGCTTGGCATTGTTAACGATTTATATACTAGACTAGTAGTATAGCTTTTCAGCTTAGTCTCGTGCACTTTTTTTCCATACGCGCTTCAGTCTTGTGATGGTTTTTGTTGATTTTGTTTCTTCTATGTAATTTTACTTTGTGTTTTGTGTCCGCCTCTATGTGACACATGTGTTTGCATGATGCACTTTGTGAAAGTTTAATTTGTATTGAACTTTGAATACTGTTCCCAGGGCTAACTCTTTGTAATAGCCTTTGGCTAGCTGGGTAGTCCTGGCTGTACTTCTCTACAGTCGAATAAAAATCAAATCAAATCAAATCTATTCTCTGTTGTTCTTACATGTACAGCCTCTTGCATTTCCTCTTCTCCTCCCTCCTCTTCACCTCCTCCTCATTCACTTCCTCTCGCTGCTCCCCATCCCCCTCCTCCCCCTCCTCCGCCGGTACCGCAGGGGGGTCCCCGTTCTGGTACCCCCCCTCAGCCTCTGCCCCCTCACGGACGTCCCCAGCATCTTCCTGGTCGTCCTGCAGCTGTAGGTGGCCGTTCGCTAGGTGGCGCTCTTGCTCTGCTTCGTCATCGTCCGGCTCAGCGTTCATGATGAGGCCTGCAGGGCCGTTCCCATCCTCTAGGTGGCGCTGTCGTACTGCTTCATCATCATCATATGGCTCAGCATTCATGATGAGGTCTGCAAGGCCGTTCCCATTCACCAGGGGGCGCCGATGATCATGCCGCAGTACATGTCCATTGGGCAGGTTTTGCTCCTGCTCTTCCTGTTCCCCAGCCTCCTCCTCCTCCTCCTCTTCTCTTTCTGCATTGATGATCAGCTCTCCAATGTCCATAGCTGTCAGTGTTGATGTGTTCTATAGATGGATATAAAGAAGAGTTGAGTCTATATGCTTTAATTCATGAAAAAAAACTGAAATCTGCCTGCAGGCCGCTATTTATTCAGGTCATGAGGGAAGGGTCAGACAAAATATATCAAAGATACAGAATAACATGATCTTATTCCTAATAAATACATAAACATGTCTTTACACTTACATCAGGTACTACAAAAGACACATAACAAACTGAAAGTTGGCATATGGCCCTATAAATGTAGGCTCTACCAGGCTCCACAGGTCGCTGGAAAAATCATAGAAATTGGCCAAATAGATGCTAAACATGCCAGAGGAGTTAGTCAGCTATAGAAGTGGATGGCATATTGGACCCTCTCTCCGTAGCCAACTCCATATAGCATACATATTCACTCTATTTGGCCTATAGTATTCTTACTATTTTTCCAGCCATCCGCGGGGCCTAGTAGAGGCTAGCCCAGCCCTAGCCTCACTTCCAAAGAGCTTGCAAAATGTTTGCAGGTTTGTAAATAGGAAATAGTGCCCACTTCCTGTTTCTATACATTCCCTGGCAAAATATGTCTGTTATCAAGGCTCATGACTAATCTACTCCTCCAGGCAACATCACGACTACCAAGTTTCAAAACCGTGTTCACACCAACATGCCCAGACATTGTGAAATGGGAAATGGACCCAACTTCCCCTTTCTACATCTGCAGCAGACCAAATAATATTTCTCTATAACTCCTCTCACTTCTGTCTGTCTGTTGACTGAAAATATGTTATTTCTTTTGTTTTTTTTACAATTGTTATGATTTTTCAGTTGTCGAATGGCAAGCTGTTTCAAGGGTTTCTGCAATTAGAGATGTCTCTGATGATTACAGTAAATCCATTTACTTTAGCAGTAGTAGGAAAAGGTTTTAGGTTTTCGGAGTGTTTGAAATTTGTGGTTGAAACAATTCTGTAGTTTACTGTTAGTATTGATAAATTGAAAATTCTCATTTGTTGTATCATAAATTCGCGGTGGAGAGCTCACCGCGAACATAAAACCACCGTGAACATTTCGAGGTTTACAGTAATATGAGCCCTTCTGGCTTTGCTAATATCAAGGAGGTTAAATATTTAACCTCCTTGCTAATATTAAAGCAGCTAGAAAAATCATTTGACTGATCCTGTGATAAGGAAGTTTAAAATCACTGCTATGTATGCTGCATGCTGTCTCCGAGCAACCACCTGTGAAAAAGTCCTCTCACAGATCATATATCCGGTCTGACTTACCTTGTTTGTGTGCGAAACCTTTTTTCTTCAAGTAGAGTAGAGTTCTTCAAGTTCTCCCAAGTCCAAAATCACCCTTTTACGTACAATTGCAAGCTGAGAAAGAGGAACAACTGCTTCTGTGTCCGTCGCAGAATGTGACGTGTAGAATCTCAACTTCCCAAGTTCACGTGCAAGTCGCTGTTAGTCCGCGGTCCGCGGTGCCGTCCGGGGGCTGACAGGCGGGGGGTCTGAGACACACTGCGGAGACGATCTTCACCGAGGGGTTTTTAACAACTTCCTTGTCGCGTCCAACTCGGCCCAAGTCTTCCCCGGTTTGTTCTTTCTCGGTCCGAGTCCCAAACACCCTACCTAGGAGCCAATCTGGTGGCACGGTAGGGGGAAGAAAGTTAACGTTCGTGGCTAAAATCCTGAAGACGATCTTGCAGTCGAGAAAGCGGAACTATAAAAGCAAAGTCAGTCAGAGTCGTGCGTGACAGAATGTAGTGCGCCTCTCGACTGCTACAAAACGTTCACAGAGCGCCACGAATCGTCACAGAAATCACCAAGACGTACCACAACAGTCGACTTGCCTTGGACAAGGTGTTCAGCCGCTAATCATCTCTGTCGAGCTGTTTACTTGACCGTGCGGTTTGCTCCCAGTACCGGGAATTAAGGAAGTCAGTTTCGGGTCTGTTTTTTTACGTGGGACGGAAGCAGCCCGCTGATTGGCTGTGGTGTGGGAAAGCTGAGCGCTGATTGGCTGTCGTGTAGGGAACTATCCGGGGAACCCCCGCGCATAGTGTGGTGTCGATTACACATCTTCAAGCAGACGTTAGGGAGGAAGATCGTAACATTCTTAATATTTGAGGCCTGTGTAACTCAAACTTGCTCAAACTCTCACTGTTCATGGCTCTATAAATACCTGGAAGGCTGTTAGAAGGGCGAAAGAATGAAACAAAGGGCGATTTAGTCAAGCTAGCTACGCTGACATCCACTCAAAGAAACCAGCGAGTCAGAAAAACGGTGCGATCGTCACCCCAAACATCTGCTTTGGGACTGTGACCACAGTGATGGAACGTACCACATGTAAAAGATCATGGGGGTGTTTGGTGGCTCGATCCTCAGCATTTCCCTCGATGTCTTCTTTCTGACACCAAACCATCTACATTAAAGCTTCGCTATTTCTATGTCATGGCTCCAAGTAAGATGTCCTAATAGTTGGCCAAAAATTATCAAACAGCATAGCTGTCTCTACTTGTCCTGGGACGGAGAGCTGCGTCACGTGACAGCTCTCGTTCCCTGCTCCAGCTGACCCCCAGGTGACCCCACCAGTCTGCATGCACCGATCAGCTGAGCTCAAAATAACTCTCCAGAACTACAAACTACACACCTCCGGACATTTTTGGGACCCGGCAGTTTCTGTCGTCTCTGTGCGGCGTTAGAGTTCGCTAAAGTCTCCACGTTACGAGATCAGTGCAGCTTGCCCCGGTGGGAAGTGTGCCGACAGCTGTGGATCTGTTCCGCCCTGACCTGGATTTCTAGGGGTACAAGCTGCGGTACTGTGTTCCCTTACTGTTTACCTTTTATGACCCCCCCCCCCCTTTTATACGTGTGTCCGGTTCAGAGTTACGCCAGAACTTGACTACATCAGGTTAGTAACGTTAGCGAAACAAAATCTGTGAATCGGAGCAAGGAGGTTTAATCGGAGAAATCATTCTTTTGAAAACACTGGTTCTTCAGAGGTTTGCGATCTGTTCCAACCCTGACCTGGTTTTCAGCGGCGCAAGGCAACCATATAGCGGCAACTTGGTGTTTACCTTGACATGTCCGGCTCACAAACTACGTCAGAGTTTGAATACTTGTAGCATTGATCGTTACGTTAGTGCCACGTGTTGTGGGCGGGGGGAACGGAACAGTGCTCAGTGGCCGGTGCCATTAAAAGGGGGCGGAGTACTTCTAATTTGGTATCTCCCAGCACAGATCATATAGCACATGACAGTAAATTTGCTTGTTTATTTGGTTGGTGGGTTTGTTGGTTGCTCGAATGAATCATTATATAACAGCTTCATTACCCAGCAGGGCTTCAACTGACCAGTAACATAACTGAAGTTACCTTTGCCAAGATCAGGGCCTGTATGTCACCGTGTTTGTGAATTTGTGGATTATATACTATATAGACAAAAGATTCCGAGATATTGTTAGCTTTGCCATGTCTTATTGTATGATGTTAATGCTGTGTAATTTGATGGGGTCTCAGAGAGTTTGAGTGATATCCAGTTTCTCAAGTAGAATCCTCCAGCTTTTTTTTCCTGTAAGATATTCCATGTTCTTAATGCTGGAACTGTCATTGCTTCGTCACGTCCATATTAGGTAGGACGCGGCACCTCTCGACCAATGAGCTACAAGGACAGACTGTACATCAACACGCCCCTGCTCGAGAGCCACCCGCTCTCAAAGCATGCTGGGATCACCGTGTACCTCAAGTTGGAGAACGTGCAGCCGTCCGCGACCTTCAAAATCCGCGGAATCAGCCATCTTTGTCAGAAGGTCAGTCAATGACCTTCACTTGACGTATAACTTTAAATCAAGAGTTTTGGTGGTTGTCACTCACCACACCGTGTACTTTGACCCCACGTGACTCTGAGGCATTCTGTTAGTACTACTCGCCGTGGCGTGGTGGTATAATGGCTTCCAGTGATTTTAGTACGGAGAGATTAATTGAATTATCCTGAAAATGTGAAATCACCTCTGTGTTTTATCTATTTGTTTGTTTATTGTTTGTTTGTTTTTTGTTTTATTCAGGCTCTGAAGGAAGGGGCCAAACACTTTGTCTGTTCCTCAGGTTAGTCATGTGATGCTTGGGTCACAATTAGTTAAATACTTGTTTCAAAGATACTGTCAAATGAGTGTTTTTCTTCCTTTTTGATTTTCCAAATTTCTCTGTAAAACCCTAGCCTCCGTTGCAGACTCCGTCCGGCTGTTTTCATTTTCTAAGTTCCAGTTTTACTATTACATTTTTTTCTTGTTGTTGTTGCCTTCCCGGCCAGCAATTAGAAAAGAAATGTAATAGTATAAAAACAATAACTTGAAAAAGAAAACAGTCGGGAGGAGTCTGCATCGGAGCAAGGAGGTTACGATCGGAGGCTAGTAAAACCCTATAAAGCTCCAGATCCTCTTTTTACTCTTTCTTAGACAACACAACTGAATTTCCTTGGTTCTCTTATTTGGAAAACACGACTGGGAGGAACACTTAAATCTGATCTGATATTGATGAACAACCATCTTTATTGCATATTCATTCGCTGAAGCTTTGTCTTAAAGTGTATAGACTTTCTGAGAACGTTTTTCGTCTGAATAACTATGTTTTCGTGATGATTTTCCAGTTAAGCAGTATTTTCCTATATCCCAGAACCAACCAATGAAATAACAATGGCATCTTATTTCTGCCCATGCAGGCGGGAATGCTGGACTCGCGGCCGCGTACTCGGCCAGGAAGCTGGGCGTCCCGGCAACCATCATCGTCCCGGAGAGCACGCCGACCTTCACGGTGGAGCGGCTGCGCGGGGAGGGCGCCACCGTAGAGGTCGTGGGGAAGGTCAAAATACTTTTTACAATATGGCTGCCTTAAATCCTCGCAGTAAAAAAGTGGGTTTGACACGGATTTTGCTAACAAAATCACTTTTGAATACAAGCTGACTGGACAGTCCTGTTATCACCTTGCTTTGATGTCTGTTTTAATCAGTAGGATGACCTGTAACCTTTGACCCCTATAAACATAAACATCTTTCTTCGGCTTGTCATGTTCAGTAAAGACAGATTGCCTCAGTAAGACATTCTCAGTGCTGTAAGACAGAGTAAGACATACTTTAGAAGTGTAAGTGCTTCTGTGAATTTTAGTTTCATCAGGTTGTTTAAGTCACTGAATAAGAAGACTCTTTGTACAACCTTGTTTTATTCACACCGATGTTTTTGTGACCGTCTGTCAATTCAGAGGAAGCTGAAAGATGGCCACTGAAACGTCGGTTGTACAAAGAGTCTTTTTATTCATACTCTGAGTGCTGTTAAGACGATTTGTAACTCCTTGCCTCACAGTAAGACATACTCGAGCTAACTCCTTGCCCCCCCCCCCCTCAGGTATGGGACGACTCCAACCAGCACACCCTGAAGCTGGCCCAGCAGCCTGGCTTCGTGTACATCCCTCCGTTCGACCACCCTGTCATCTGGTAATGACGGGGGCTATCTTTGTGTTTAGTAGAATTGTGATGATAGTATGGTGACCAAGAAACTTTTGTTGTTACTGAGCTTTGAGGAAAGCCATGGAGGGGGTAGGGGGGGTTACTCTGGGGAGGGGGGTTACTCTGTGTGGGGGAGTAGTGCATGTACTGCAGGCAACGTGACAGCACAGACAGTGGGGGCTGCTGTGGGGGAGGGGGGCTGCTGTGGGGGAGGGGGGCTGCTGTGCAGGGGAGTTGGGCTGTGCGGGGGAGGGGGGCTGCTGTGGGGGGAGGGGGCTGCTGTGGGGAGGGGGGCTGCTGTGCGGGGGAGGGGGGCTGCTGTGCGGGGGAGGGGGCTGCTGTTGGGGAGGGGGTCTGCTGTGGGGAGGGGGGTTAGAGCAGGAGATGTGACACTGACAGTGTGTTGTTGCAGGGAAGGCCATGCCAGCCTGGTGGAGGAGGTCGCTGAGACGCTACAGGAGAAGCCTGGGGCTATCATACTGTCTGTGGGGGGAGGGGGGCTGTGCGGGGGAGGGGGGCTGCTGTGGGGAGGGGGGCTGCTGTGGGTGGAGGGGGGCTGCTGTGGGGGAGGGGGGCTGCTGTGGGGGAGGGGGGCTGCTGTGGGGGGAGGGGGCTGCTGGGGGGGAGGGGGGCTGCTGTGGGGGAGGGGGGCTGCTGTGGGGGGAGGGGGGCTGCTGGGGGGAGGGGGGCTGCTGTGCGGGGAGGGGGGCTGCTGGAGGGGGACTGCTGTGGGGAGGGGGGTTAGAGCAGGAGATGTGACAGTGTGTTGTTGTTCCAGGGAAGGCCATGCCAGCCTGGTCGAGGAGATCGCTGAGACACTACAGGAGAAGCCTGGGGCTATCATACTGTCTGTGGGGGGAGGGGGGCTGCTGTGGGGAGGGGGGTTAGAGCAGGAGATGTGACACTGTGGTGTTGTTGCAGGGAAGGCCATGCCAGCCTGGTGGAGGAGATCGCTGAGACACTACAGGAGAAGCCTGGGGCTATCATACTGTCTGTGGGGGGAGGGGGGCTGCTGTGGGGAGGGGGACTGCTGTGGGGAGGGGGGCTGCTGTGGGGGGAGGGGGCTGCTGTGGGGGAGGGGGGCTGCTGTGGGGAGAGGGGTTAGAGCAGGAGATGTGACAGTGTGTTGATGTTGCAGGGAAGGCCATGCCAGCCTGGTGGAGGAGATTGCTGAGACGCTACAGGAGAAGCCTGGGGCTATCATACTGTCTGTGGGGGAGGGGGGCTGCTGTGGGGGAGGGGGGCTGCTGTGGGGAGGGGGGCTGCTGTGGGGAGGGGGGTTAGAGCAGGAGATGTGACACTGTGTTGATGTTGCAGGGAAGGCCATGCCAGCCTGGCGGAGGAGATCGCTGAGACTCTACAGGAGAAGCCTGGAGCTATCATACTGTCTGTGGGGGGAGGGGGGCTGCTGTGGGGAGGGGGGCTGCTGTGGGGAGGGGGGCTGCTGTGGGGGGAGGGGGGCTGCTGTGGGGAGGGGGGCTGCTGTGGGGAGGGGGGCTGCTGTGGGGGGAGGGGGCTGCTGTGGGGGAGGGGGGCTGCTGTGCGGGGGAGGGGGCTGCTGTGGGGGAGGGGGCTGCTGTGGGGAGGGGGACTGCTGTGGGGGAGGGGGGCTGCTGTGCAGGGGAGTTGGGCTGTGCGGGGGAGGGGGGCTGCTGTGGGGGGAGGGAGCTGCTGTCGGGGGAGGGGGGCTGCTGTGGGGGGAGGAGGGCTGCTGTGGGGGGAGGGGGGCTGCTGTGGGGAGGGGGTTAGAGCAGGAGATGTGACACTGTGTTGCTGTTCCAGGGAAGGCCATGCCAGCATGGTCGAGGAGGTCGCTGAGACACTACAGGAGAAGCCTGGGGCTATCATACTGTCTGTGGGGGGAGGGGGGCTGTGCGGGGGAGGGGGGCTGCTGTGGGGAGGGGGGTTAGAGCAGGAGATGTGACACTGTGTTGTTGTTGCAGGGAAGGCCATGCCAGCCTGGTGGAGGAGGTCGCTGAGACACTACAGGAGAAGCCTGGGGCTATCATACTGTCTGTGGGGGGAGGGGGGCTGTGCGGGGGAGGGGGGCTGCTGTGGGGAGGGGGGTTAGAGCAGGAGATGTGACACTGACAGTGTGTTGTTGCAGGGAAGGCCATGCCAGCCTGGTGGAGGAGATCGCTGAGACGCTACAGGAGAAGCCTGGGGCTATCATACTGTCTGTGGGGGGAGGGGGGCTACTGTGCGGGGTCGTCGCCGGACTCAGGAAGGTCGGCTGGGCGGATGTCCCCGTGGTTGCCATGGAAACCAAGGGGGCGGACAGCTTCAATGCAGCAGTGACTGCTGGGAAGCTGGTGACCATTCCTGACATTACCAGGTGGGCAGAGCTGCATGTTGTTTCCATGTGAAGTAAAATCAGTGTGTTTTGTGTCCTCTATCTGCCGTTGATGGTGAGCAATGTTTTCATTTCATATCGCCTCAATTTTGATACAGAAACCTTCAGGACTTACCTTGTTGCCTCCTGCTTCATTCCTTCAGCATTCAATTTATCACAAATATCAGTTTTAGTCTGACATTTTATTGTCTGCTACAGTCTTGTATTTTATACAGTCTGCTACAGTGTTCCATTTTCTACTCTTTGTCACAGTGTTACATTTTCCACTTTGCTACAGTGTTACATTTTTTTATATTTGCTACAGTATTACAATTTGTACAATTTGTGCTATATAGATAATGTTACATTTTTACAATTCGCCACAGTGTTGCCAAGTGCCTGGGGGCCAAAACAGTGGCCCAGGAGGCTTTCAACCTCAGCAAGCAGCACCCCATACACTCTGTAGTAGTGCCTGATGAGGAGGCTGTGGGGGCCTGTGCAAAATTCCTAGGTCAGTGTGGGAGCTATGGGGTCCTTGCTGAAGGATTTTTACGTATTATAAAGTGTTATCATTTTCAATTCTGATTATCAGGTAAATGTCTTATGCTGATAATGATTATAGTTATAGATACACGGCTTAGATGTTTTTTTGTAGCCTTTCAAATATAAGGAGACCTATTGTCAAAATGTTTCCCTGCCATTATACATGTGAAGTGCAATAATTGTAGATTTGTCTGCAGGTATACAAATATTTAAAATCTTTAATGTTCCACTTCAACATTCTGTATCTTCTTGTCAGCAGGGCTAGCCCTTAGTAATAGCCACCAGATAGTTGTGCGGCCCTGGTTCTACAAATTTATGTACTTTACAGCTGAACCTATGAATAAGAGTAAATAGATTTGCGAGATATAAGAACTGGAAGTCCTCCTACAGTACCATGGAAGGCCTGCAGGGGGCCCATAATCTAATTGTTTCATCACGTTGCAGACACCAACGAACACACCAATTGTGATGAAGATCCATCCACGACTTCTTGATTATGCAGTCCACTCACACATGCACACTCACACATGCACACACACACACAGACACACATACACACACACACACACATACACACACACGCACACACACACCGACTCAAGCACATACACACATACTCACACATGGAGAGGGAGGTCTGGAATGGGTTGGCTGGTGATTAGGAGTAAGTCAGTAGTGATCACGATGTGTTTGCCACTCTTAATCTAAAACTGCTCAGAATGCTCCCGACCTACCGCCAGCTTGGTTTGCTAGTGGTTCGGAGCAATGTTCGGCTATGTGTAACCAGGGCTTCATAAGAACAATGTCCTATCTCCCCCCTGCATGTAGACGATGAGCGCCTCCTAGTGGAGCCGGCATGCGGTGCAGCGCTGGCCGCGATCTACAGTCCTGTGATCTCCAGACTGCAGGACCAGGGCAGGCTGCCAGAGGGCGTCACGTCGGTGGTGGTGATTGTTTGTGGGGGAAACAACATCACACTGCAGCAGCTGGACACGTGGAAGGGACAGCTGGGACTGACATGAGGCAACACCTTCAACATGTGTTCTTGGTTTTACAACATGTCGAAGAAAAACATCAGTAACTTTAATTTTGTTCTCATATTTAAAAAAGAACTGAACAGGAAAAATGACATGAAAACAGAGTCTGAGTACCTTGGCTTGCACAGTTTCAGGGAGGGAATAGAGTTCAAGTTTTCCTCCCTGTATTCATCTTTAGCTCTTGCTGCGTTTTTAAGAAATAAAATATCAAGAACCAAAGAAATGAATTGCTGTGGCCTCAGGCCGACAATAATGGTTTGAAATTGGAGATGTTGAGGTCTCAGTTTTAAATTTTCTCAGGATCAAAGGAGAGTATCAATCAATTAGCAAGACTGATTAGATTATAAGCACTTGCTGCTGAAGAAAGTATCTTGTAGTTGATTTAAGTTACCGGAAGTCACCTTTGATTTCTCGTCTTCATGCATCTTAACATATAGCCTTGGAGCAATCTGGGCAAGAGATTTGTTCCCATAGTTAGTAAGTTGCCTTAAGACACCACTTTTGTACTTTAAGTATGACCTGATTGTTAGTTTGATACACTTACCCCAATCTAGAACCCCTACTCTTATTGATAAGTGTGGTGGGTTTTTTAAAGTGCTCCAGGAGTGGCTCTACTCGAACACTGGCTTTACTTCCCATTTGAGAGAGCGTCCCTAATTGAAAATACGAAGTTTTGCCTGAGTCGAGTGAGAAAAATGGTGTAAGGTTCTTTTCACAAGGGCGCGACAATTGGATTAGCTAGGGATTCGAACCAGGGACCTTTAGATTTAAAGTGTGAGAATAATAAATCATCCTAATCTCAGGGCAGTTACCTATATTGTACTTGTACATGTGTTTTCCAGTGGTCTGTATGTAGGAAATACACTAAAAGAGTTCCCTTTGTCTTGGTTTGAGTTCTTTAAGATAGTCATACACACAAGTCTCCACAGGCATTGCCCTTAAAGGCATTATGTCGGATAGACTCAGTCCTCAAACTTACACACCTGCACCACAATCATCCAGTAACAACGCCGGAGCCGCAAACTTTTAGTTCCCCTTTGGAACTTTTATTCAGCCCATTTTGTCACCCAAAAAATACAGTAGTTGTCAATACAGTTGTAAGCGCCTTTACACAATTAATTAACGACAAAATGGAGATGTGTACTTAGTTTTAGTAAAGAAAGTTCTTTCACCACAAATTATAAATAGTATCCTTTAGAATAGGAGTTTGAAAGGAATAAATTCACAGAAACAAGACTTAGTGTTATTATCTAACAGTGAACAGTTATGAATATTGATTAAACCAATTTCAAATCAGATTGATGTAAAATGTTCCGTAATCTTGAAACAAAATTGACCCAATCTCCATTTTTACTCAGAATAAAAAATTTGATGACTTCTAAAAGACACCGATTTATGATAAAATGCTCACTAAAAAATGTTAACCTTGTTTTTAAGATTACCTTTTGTATGAATAGGAGAAATATGGGGATTTATCTGAACTTAACTGCTGTACATGTATGAAAGATTGGGATGCTTGCTCTATTGCTTTATCAGAATGTTAATGGGCTAGCCAGTATGATGTATACAAAATAGTACCTTAGAAAATATAACACTTGTTTCTGGGGTATACAATTGTTTTAAACAGAAGCTGCTATTATAATGACATGAAATGTTAAAACATATATCCTTTGATCACAAAGTCGTTTGTAAAAATAAAGTGTTAATCTGATGAAGGTTAGACATCCAGGTAATAAGATACGCCCAAAATAGTTAAGCAACTGGATAAAAGGTTTGAAACAGACGTTTCAGACAGCATCCGCTGTCTTTCATCAGTCACTGACGAAAGAGAGCGGATGCTATCTGAAACATCTGACTGTTTCAAAATTTTATCCAGTTGCTTGAGTAACTCTTTTTGGCGTAAGTGTTAATCTCTTATTCTGTATGGAAGTTAAACAATTACTAATCAACATAATGTTAGATCCCACCACCCTTAAGGTATTATCATGTCATAATGATAAGAATAAAATTGTGACTCAAATCTCCCTAAAGATATTGTAAAGGTAATTACTAAAGCTGTAATAGAATACAACCACTACAAAATGTAACAAGTAATAAAGCAATTTGTCCTTTCACCATAATAATTCTACACTTAAGATAGTAATAACAATATTGATCATAATGAGTATCCTAATAATAAAAATATTCTTCAAAGGAATCCTTAGTATCATAATCGTTGGTTAACGAAGATCTCCTGTAGTTATGTGTTACATGGAAGAAAATGCGTTCTTGTGACCAAACTTTGAATTCAGAGCTCTCATGAACATCCTGCATTCCACATTCTTCCATCCATATTCACTCATTTTAAAAGTTTCTAATTTTCTCTCTGTTACTATCCCAGTATGCATGATGGACGTACATGAAAATCAGTTTTCCTACATTTATTAGTACAACGAGGAATCATACTAGAGTATGGGTGGGGGGTCTCACATATATTTGTAGGTCATTCTTAGCATGGTTTAGAACTCTATTGTCGCACTTGAGGGACTGAGGCTGCATTTTCCATTTAGCCAGTCTCATTGTCATTTTTATCCATGATAACTTGTGAACGTGTTGCAGTAGTTTTCGCACGGCTGTTTTCATATTTGTGGGACTCTGGACCAAAGTTTAGCTGTCTATTAATCCCGATAGTCCTTCATTCATCCATGATAACCTGTGGAACTGTCACAGTATTTTTAGCGGCTGTTTTCACATGGCCGGTTTCATGTTTGTGGGACTGTGGAACAAATTTGTTATATCCAATTTGATAACATGTGGACCATACTGTATTGAGTACCAAGCTGCTATGATTGGTTATTTTCGGACATTTGGAAGTGCGCGCGCCAACTTTCTACTTTCTGGTCTATCGTCATATTCATACATAGCAACTTGTGGACCAACTCCATTGTCACACTGCTGTTTTTATACTAGATCGTTACTAAAGAAAATCTGCGCGTACCTACAGTTTTTGGTAGGCACCTCTAAACTCAGCGTACCTACAGTTTTCGGTAGGCACCTCTAAACAAGTACGCGTACCTACAGTTTTGGTAGGCACCTTAAAACCTACGCGTACCTACAGTTTTGGTAGGCACTTTAAAGCATACGCGTAAAAACAGTTTTGGTAGGCACCTCTAAACGTACGCGTACCTACAGTTTCGGTAGGGCACCTCTATACCTACGCGTGCCTACAGTGTTAGGTAGGGCACCTCTATACCTATGCGTGCCTACAGTTTTGGGAGGGCACTTCTATATCTACGCGTATCTACAGTTTCTGGAGGGCACCTCTATATCTACGTGTACCGATACCTGTTTCAGTGTTTTGAGCTTGTGACACCTGTTTCAGTGTTTGGCGCTTGTGACACCTGTTTCAGTGTTTGGAGCTTATGACACCTGTTCTAGAGCTTATGACACCTGTGTTTAGAGCTGATGACACCTGCGTTTGGAGCTTGTTTCAAAGTTATTAGATATGCTTTAGGTGCACCTTCTCCTGAATTGGCGGAGACATGTACCCCAACGAGTGCTTTTATCCGGACACACCTTCCTAAACTTCCTGCGGCATTTGCTGCAAGACTTGCCGCGACAACTTGCCCTTTTCCAAAACTTTTTGTTCACACACTTCTTCCAAAAGCCTGATAAGGTGCAAGTTGCCGCAGGTTTTGGGTTGGATGCTGGGCCAGACGGAGTAGAGGTCATTGCAGTGGAGGGAACAAAGGGAGATGTAATGGTTGTACTACTGATTGAGCTGGGGATGGGGCTAGTTTTGCGAGCTGTACTGGGTGCTGGGGAAGACGAGATCCTGGCAGTGGAGAGAACAAGAGGAGATGTACTGACTGTACTACTGATTGAGCTGGGGGTAGGGCTAGTTCTGCGAGCTGTACTGGGTGCTGGGGAAGACGAGGTCCTGGCAGTAGAGGGAACAGTTGTGGTCTCTTCACACATATCTTCAGGATTTACATCGCTTAGCAGGCTTTTCCCTGTAAGGTTAGCAGGTCCGGCACATGTCATCTGGCTTTCAAAGTCATGAGACCCGTTCATCAATCGCTTAAAGGGAAGCATGTTGCAGTCACACTGCCAGGGGTTGTTGCTGATGTCAACACCTTGTAAAAGAAAGTTAGGATTTCTAATGGAGGCCAGTACTGGAAATGTGTCAGCAGGCAGACTCGACAACTGATTCCGTGTAAGAGACAAGGTCTCCAGGTTATCAAGTCCCTGAAATATGCCGTCTGGAAGACTCGATAACTGATTATCATTAAGATACAAGACCTCCAGGTTACCCAGTCCCTGAAATATGCCGTCTAGAAGACTCGACAACTGATTAAAGTCAAGAAACAATCCCTTCAGGGTTTCAAGTCCCTGAAAGATGTTAGCTGTTAGACTGGACAGCTGATTCTGACTAAGACTCAAAACATACAGGTAACGAAGTCCCTCAAATATATTTTCAGGGAGACTAGACAATTGGTTACCGTCAAGATCCAACGCCTCCAGGTTACAAAGTCCCTGAAATGTGTTTACATGGAGACTAGTTAACTGCGTCGCTGTAAGTTTCAAGAGTAACAGTTTACCAAGTCTCTCAAATACGTTTGCTTGAAGACTAGACAACTGATTTAAACCAAGATTCAATTCCTCCAAATAACCGAGTCCTGTGAACATATCCGTCGTTATCCTAGTCAACTGATTACTACTAAGGCGCAGGGAGGTTAATTTGATCAAGTCCTGAAATGTTCCATTATTGATTATGGAGATCCGATTGGATGTAAGGTCTAATGATACCAAGTCTCTATACCTTGTAAAATCTGACTGACTTATGGTTGTGATGTTATTGTTACCCAATAAAAAGATAGTGATGGTTGTGTGCAGGTTCTGAGGAACACCGTTGAGGCCCCTGCTGGTGCAATCACAGCTTAATGACAAAAAACAGTTAAAAGGTAAGAGGACGAGACATTCTTGTGCTGCTGTCGGCCCAGCGTCCTTCAGGACGATCAGCAGCAGAACCAGCATCCTCTTCACCAGCATGATGAACCTCTCAAACCGTTTTTCTCCACTACACAAGAGAAAATGTGTCTTTTATGAAACAGACTTGCTTTTGCGAAATGACTTAACTCAACAAAATGAAATTTGCCAATTATTGCTGTCTTTGCTGAATTTCTATTTTGATAAGCATGTTTTCGTATACTAAGAATTGGCGCCAAATGCCTTTGCTGATTTTCATATGACCTTTGACCAGTGTGCATTACCGGGAGTCGACTTAAAAATACGAAAAGATAACTTGGGCCCCCTCCCCCCTGAATGACTAGAGTATGGTTTCGAAGTTACTCAAGTCGACTTCGGGAAAAGGGTACTGGAGTTGCCTAAATATAGGTCAAACAAACCTGGGTCGACTTCACTGTTGTAAAGAAAAACCATCGTCGGAGAGAGTTTATCTTTGAATTACAGAAATTTGAATATGAACAGGAACCTTTGCACTTTTGACAAGAACAATACATGCTCAGTTCAGCTTAATCCCCTATCTCACTGCACCCGCGACACGTTGGCGACCTTTCTTCGTCCTAAATTAATTGTGTTACCCATGACTTTATAAAGGAATACCATGCAAAACGTATAAGTTTTGCTAAAAAAACAACAATAAAACACACAAAGCGTAAAAAAGATTCGTTTTTATCAATGAAATTCGTTGGGCGCTGTTGCGTCACGGTCTGTGCTTTGTCACAAACTGAGCCCAGGCACGGTTTGTGACAGTGCCCGTGTATCCCAAACCGTGCCTGGGGCAAACGCACATTTTGGGATACTCAGGCACTGTCACAAACCGTGCCTGGACAGTGCCCGGGGCTACAACTTCCCGTAGCATTGATTTAGATCGGGCGAGCTGACTGCCTCGTGACGTCGAAGTAACTGGCAAGTGGCCCGATCCTAGTCTAGAGCTCGTTTCCCAGGGTAGAATATATTTAGTCTCACAAATTGTTTTTTTTAGCATCTGCTATAGACACTGTATTTTTGTGCCACTTCAATTCTAAGTCTAAGTTATTCAATTATTTTACAGAGTGAGAATTACGCTGTTCCTCCTTATCCCAGCGCCCCGAAAAAAGCAAAGATGACGGGGGGGGGGGGGCGCTGCTCTAAACAAAAACACGCTGCCTTATATGGAAACGCGGGCGTGAATAGTTACATCACTGTCCCGTCAGTCACAGTGATTGACAGCGCTTCCGGGCACAGTCTGTGACAGTCGGGCTGTGTCAAGTTCTGTGCCTGGAAAAAGGACGGAACGTGACGGGCACGAATCGTGACGCAGCAGGCGCGCTGTCAAATCGCTCAGTCGCAGCGAGGTCGCCAACGTGTCGCGGGTCCAGTGAGATAACAGTTTTACTGCTAGATCAATGGTGTTATCACATGACAGGTGAGGCAAACACAGTCACCTGTCCTTGATACCTTGTTGCCTTTTGGGTTCACCTTTGCCATTTCGAGACACAGGTATTCGACCCAACAACTGTTTCAAACTATTTTAAAACTTAGAATAGACAAATGATGTAGAATTGTTGAGAAACAGTTGAAAGACTCACCACAGCTAGGTGAACTTGGCTCGTCAGTCCAAAAACTTCTGTAAGTGTCGGAAGTCTTCAGGTGGTGAGGACTGGGTGCGGAATTCCAACGTCCGGTTTGGCCGTCACTATCGGTTGTCCTACCTGCGCAATGATTATCAAAAAGCGGAGAGATTAAGACAGGTGTGGATATTTGTTTGTGGCTCGGGAGACAAACCAGACACAGAAAATGGATAAGATGGAAATGAAAAAGGACCAATGTACGAGAAACAAATCTTAACTAAATGCTTTATGACGATAATAGTCAACTACATGCTGGATTCTGATGGTTTATTTAATGATAACACAAGTACATCATTGTAGCTCTGGGGCTAAATAACAGTGTACTGTACAATTAAGGGTTAATGACCCATCCCGAGGTATGTGCGGTGTTATAAGGCCTGGTCATTTGCTCTAACAATCGAATAAAGTCGCCTAGTTACAAGAAAAAGAGCATCATCATCAAAATTCACTGTATCCTAAAACGAAAATCCTATATAGCTCACATGCCCCAGTGTTCAGTTAGGAGTTACCTGTCTATTACTTCAATTGTAAAGAAAGGTAAGCAGTCAATTGAGGTGTAGCATGATGCTTTGTCAAGTAGCTAGTGATAGTGCAATGCGGCTTTGTTACGGCTCGCTTTCTAGCCAAGGACACTGGGTCACTCCTGCTCTTATTGATAAGTGTGTTGGGTTCTACTACGTCAACTGTACAGACTTAGCATGACTTTGTTTACTATAGATTGTGATGATTTATTTGGAAATTGACAGAATTGGGGTTTTCACCAACCTTGACTATTATGTTGAAAAATGTATTTTCTCTTAAATACGATGAGGAAATGGTGCCTGTAAAGAAATCAATATTCATGAAAACCTAAATTTTCACAGCGATAAACATTATAATTAACATCTTACTTAGCAGTGGTTAACTCACACAGGCCAACGCACAGTTAGTACTGATTGCATCCATGATCGCTCTAACAAATAACTACGACCTTTCAGGAATGTTGTGTCGTCAGTAACACAAAAGAACAGATAATTATGAGAGCGAGGACAGGTCATCTGCTTTAGTGAAGACACCTTTTGTTGTTCGTTTGAAGGACACGTCGTCCTCAACTAACCTCCCTATACATGGGACTGTCAGGGCGCGCGCGCAGTGATCGAAGACCCGCACAGTGTCCTCCTCTGGCTTTTCTCGAACCTCTGACACCTAGAGTAAGCTTCATATCAAAGGCCGATTATTACATGATGACGATCACCGGCTAACGGAACCTATTGTTCATTTCGCAAACTCAAAGACCTCTATATCACCTTGATGACATCGCGTTGTCTTATTTGATTATTGCTATAAAATTGCAATTAACACGTTTTGCAGCAGTGGTGAACTCACACAGGCCAGCGCACAGGTAGCACTGATTGCATCTGTGGACGTTCTAACAAAGGACCGCGACCTTCAAGGCATTTGGTCGCATCAGAAATACAAAAGAACAAATACTTATGGAGCGAGGACAGGTCATACGCTTCAGGGAAGACACCTTTGTTGTACGTTTGAAGGACACGAGTGTACATTGTGCTGTCCTCACCTGACCTTCCTATACATGGGGCTGTCAGGGCGCATGCGCAGTGATCGAAGATCCACACAGTGTCCTACTCTAGCTTTTTCAGATCTCCATTTCTCTTTGTGCCCAATCTAACCTCATGCCTATTCATTCTATGATGGCATCTTCCCATCGTCCTTCTATCTTTCAATAATCTAGCGCCCTGCCTAATTGTTTTCAGGTCTGAAGACTTTGCCACTTGTGTTGGTCAAACCAGCTCAGAACTGTTTTCATAGGTTTCGTAGCTTGTTCAATTTTGTTAATCAAGAGCATCCTCATTTTGACGTCGTTGCTGTTGCCATCGATATCAAAAGTCTTATCAGACAGTAATATTCTATCAGGCACCCTTTCTGTGATTATTTTGTTGCATACCTTGTGACTTTGACAGGAATACCCAATTTACGCGGTTTCAGCCTATTTAATCACAACGCATTGTCATAATGACATCATATTACAAGGATACCAAAGCTTCAATATAAGATAACTCAATCTTATTATTGAATTTCAAGTTTCCTTCTCAAATTATGCAATGATAATCACTCTTCCGGACAGATGGATGTCAGATGTTTCAAGCATATTTTGAAACTACAAGATCTCCTAAAATCCATGTAAATCAGCGTGTAAATCAGAACTAGAAATCCTGGGATTTTCATAGATTCATCATTACAAAAGGCGAGTCCAAATTCAGCTGTCACGACATAAATGCCCAATCCCACAGTGTCCTTTATTGTCATTTCTTCGTCACCATTTTGGTGTGACGCAGGGACGAAATTTTTGGCCTGCCAACTGTTCCAACAACTTTTTTATCGGTAAAATGAACTAAAGACACGTCTACTATAATGGCGGACTGTTGATAAACAGTAGGAAGACTTACCAGAATATGGATGGTTGGCAGATCTTGGCTCTTCAGTCTGAGAACTTCTTAAAGAGTCGGGAGCCCGTCTTACAGTCTTCTTCACTGCTGTCTAGTGCATGTGATTTCAGACGTGAGCTCTGACTGCATTGTCGTACATGCCCACAGGTGAAAAACCTGCGGTAATTACCAGAGCAATCAGTCTGCTAAGGCTTCTGTTGTCAGTGACTACAGCAAAGACGTCAATATGACGTCACATGTTGTCACATTCCCTCATCTCCCCTGTCTACAAAGAGATAACCTTTTCACTTGTAAAACGAACAAAAGACACTTCAACTATTCTGTAGGATTTTTGGGAAACAGTAGGAAGACTCCCCAGAGTATGCATGGTTGGCATATCCTTGCTCAGTCTGAAAACTACGCGTAGGGATTCCGTCCTACAGCGTTCTTCACTGCGGTGGAATAGTGGCTGAACTAAGTTTAGATGTGATTTTAGATTACAGCCCACACTGTTAGATTAGATCTGATACTAAGGTAATTACTGTGCTATCCAGGTGAAGCAAATCCGTTGTTTGTGGCGCAGAAACAACCTATGTTTGTAAGAGAGACACTAACACAGACTTCCCAATTTCTTGATGTTGTGTATAATAAGAGATCATCATAGTTTAGTTCATTTTTCTTCACAGATATTGTCCAGACGATTTAAATGAACAATTTAGGCACACGGGGCTGCTTTTGATGCAAGCAAAGAAACGTATTTCAGGCATGATTATAGTTCGCGCAGCCCCGGGGCTCAACTGTCCTTCTCTGGGATGGTTCGTGAAAGATTGGTAGCTACACACTTTTATTTAAGTTTCTTAAAGTTGAAAGAAATTATTTGATAAAGTTCGGAACTCACTCGCCGCTGGAGGTCTTATAAACTAACATAGATCTACCTCTAAAAGTCACCGTACAAAACCAAGATAACAGGTCAATTCTCTCTGTTAGTTCTCTGATCAAGACAACTGTTACAGCAAAATGTGAGGGGCAAGTCCGTGCATTGGTGAAAATACAGTTGTAAGCTTTTCACCAAGGCCTCCGTTTTCTTGATGTATGTAGTATGTAAAGGGCAGACTGTCAAGGGGCCCGACGTCGGCGGTGTTGGTTTGTGACGTCACATTACAGTTACTGGAGATGTGGACGGAACACCCATGCCTAGATGAGGCCACACCAAAGCATTTTTGTCGGCTGCTTTAAAAAGCTAAACGTGAACATGGAATCGAGTCGAGTGGGGGAAATAGTGTAGAGTGCTTTCCGAAGGGCTCGACATTCGGACCTGTTAGGGATTCAAACCCTGGACCTTTAGAGGATGTGTGTAAGAATAACTACTATATTTCTCTAAATGTGAGTTGTTTAAAATAATCAAATGCACCAGTCTCTCATTAACAACGCCGACTTGTAGTTCCCCTTTGAAACCTTTATTCAGCCCGATTTTTCACCACAAAATGTAGTTGTCGGTAATGATAATACACCTTAAATAGGTATAGTTAAGCTTCTTTTCAAAATTTGGAAAATGCAAAATGTAGATACTAGTTTTACTACAGCAAGTCCTTTCACTACAAAATTGTACATATCATACTTACAACTAGCTTTAAAGCAGTAGTTTGAAAAAAACAAGTGTTATTTTTCAACATTGGAAATTTTTCAGCATACGAAATGAAACAAATCTTCATGTTTGATTGTATTCAGAAATCAAAAATTAAATTCAACCCTTTTTATTTTTCTGTTCTCATTTTCTCCCATAAAACAATGAACATAATCCGCTCATCATTCTTTAAGAGCAAAGGAGAATCATCATTCTAATTGAGTTTTAAAAAATCGACCGAAAACTTTTCCATAATTTTTGTTTACATCGTTACTGACAATAACCCCGCTTTTGTAAGAACATTGGAAATTTGGGATACTCAGGGGTTTATCAGCACATAATTGCTAAGTATGTTTGAAATGTTAGGGATAACATGGGGGTGCTCAGGGGTTTATCAGAATGTTACTCCTGCCTTTTGAAGTTGCCCGTATAATGCATTTTTGAGACAGTAAAATAGTATCTGAAGAAATATAACACTTGTTTCAGGATTCGACAATTGTTTTCAAACAGAAAATGCTATAAATTACAATGAGATCAATTGTTAAAAGATACATCCTGTGCTCACAAATTCTTCATTAACAGTTTAACAAACAGTACAGAGATTCTGTATTGCTGTTAAACAATTACTAATCAACATGATGTCATCAGCCTTGATTTATCAAAATGATATAGAATCAAGTTCTGATTAGAGGCAACTGGATATTCTAAAGGTAATTAGTGAAGTAACAGAATACAACTACTACAAGTCGAATGTAAAAAGTAACAAACCAAATTAGTCATTTCACCACGATAATTTTCGTATAGATCATATCGTTAAGATAGCAATAACAAATACTATATTGATGATAATACAACAACTGTATTGCAAATTCAAGGATAAATGCAAGTATACACGGAAAGAACATTATGATGCTAATAAGGTATAGCATACAAAAATGAAATAAACATAAAGGGAAATGAAAGTAATCAACTAGCGCTACTTCTAAACTAAAACAGTTGTTATTGGGTTTGACATCTTTTTTGCATGCAGTGGAATTTGAAATTCCCGACGTTTTCGGTGGAATATGCATTGGGTGGCGTTAGCAGAAAGACAGTTTTTATGTAGGTCGGTGAGATTTCCATATTTTCCAAGCAGAGCTTTTGGTCGGGAGGTAGTAGTGGCCGGGGAGGCAATGTTAAAAAAACCCCGGCCCCTACTACCCCCCGACCAAAACCTCTGCTTGGAGAATAAGATGTCCAAATCTGGGGACACTTTTGTTGATTAGATTAAAAAGTTTGTCTCTTTCGGTGCTGTAATGTGGGCAGGGACAAATAAAGTGCATTTCATCTTCCACAGCTTTTCCTGCACAATATTTACCTATTCTCTCGTTAACAGGTATCTACCTCTTTCTACTTCTAATGTATGTGCGCTTACTCTGAGTTTACATATAGCTGATATTTAGTGTATAGATGATTCTCCATGGCGTACACAGATTTGAGATGCCTATAAAATCTTAGTTCACCAACATCAACAAATTAACTCAACTAATCACTTGGGAACAAAATGAATCAGAGGCGGTGTTTGGCCAATAAAGGGAAAAGGTTTAAATTCGGACTTTTCCACAAAAACAAGCCTACAATACGACAAACTGAGTACTGTAAAATCTTAGTTTACCAACATCAACAGACATGTTGTGGAGAAAGGTTTGAATATACATGTGAGAGCGTCTTTTTCTGAGTCATATGATTATCCAGATCAATGCTGTCCTTACATACGTTTTTGAGACAACAATGCGTCAGCTTGCAGGGGATGTGTATTGGTATTCAGTTGTCTTCGTCTTAACCAGCACTTGACTAGGCGAACTGATATGTCTGTGTCTAGGGACAGTCTACCGAGTTCAGCTTTACATGCCACATTGCTTGCGTTTCGCCGAGGATATTTCAACAGAAACGATTGTGTACATTTTCGATTGGGCAGTTGACATTTGAATCGTGTCTTTTACATCCGTAAAGCATGATTTATTTAATGCAAACATCAAAAATCCGTGATAAAGCTTTCAAGGCTATCCGCGAGTGGATAAGGGATTTGATGTTGAAAACAGCTTTGCGTGAGCTGTTTCTTTACTAGGTTCAGTAAGGACATTTGTGGCACATTTTAACATTTCGTATTAAAAGTATTAGGTCGTTACAAGAGGCTTTACTATTTTTGATTTGGATATTACGTGTCTAATTTCATGTTCGTGTATCACATTGTCTAGCGGGTTGTTAATAGCTAGGTCATCCTTGTACCAACGCTTATGACACCTGTTTTGCAGCTTGAGATACCCGTTTCCAAGCCTGTGTAATCTGCTATAAAGTGTGTTACACCTTTTGTAAAGCTCATGACACCTGTTTTAAAGCTTGTGACACTTGTTTTAAAGCTTGCGACACCTGTTTTAAAGCTCGTGACACCTGTTTTAAAGCTGGGACACCTGTTTTAAAGCTTGCGACACCTGTTTTAAAGCTTGTGACACCTGTTTTAGAGCCTGTGACACCTGTTTTAAAGCTTGTGAAAACTGTTTTGAATCTTGTGACACCTGTTTAAAAGGTTGTGACATCTGTTTAGAGTTTGTTACATCCGTTTGAAATCTGGTGACAGTTTTTTAAAGGTTGTGACACCTGTGCTTAGACCTTGTGACACCTGTTTTAGAGGTTATGAAACCTATACTTAGTGCTTGTGAGACCTGTTTTAGAGCTTGTTTCAAAGTGTTTTGATATGCTTTAGGTGCACGTGTTCCTTAATTGGCGGGGGAATTTGCTCCAACGCGTGCTTTTATTACGACACACCTTCGAAACTGCCTGCGGCATCTACTACAAAACCTGCTGCGACAATTTTCCCTTTTCCAAAACTTTCTATTGAAGCACCTCCAGAAGTTGCTGCAGCTTACTGCAGGTTTGGTGTGGATGCTGGGCCAGCGGAGTGGAGGTCATTGCAGTGGAATGGACAGTTGTGGTCTCTTCACAGATCATATCTCCGGGATTTACATCGTTTAGCAGGCTTTTCCTTGCAAGGTTAGCAGGTCCGGCACATGTGATCCGGCTTTCAAAGTCATGAGACCCGGTCATCAATTGCTTAAAGGGAAGCATCTTGCAGTCACACTGCCAGGGGTTGCCTCTCAAGTGAACATCTGAAAGGGAGGCCAGTACTGGATATAGGCCGGCTGGAAGACTTGACAACTGATTCCGTTCAAGATACAAGATCTTCAGGTTATCAAGTCCCTGAAATATGCCGTCTGACAGACTGGACAAATGATTCCGATCAAGATATAATCGCTCCAGATTACGAAGTCCCTGAAATATGCCGTCTGGAAGACTGGACAACTGATTATCGATAAGATACAAGATCTCCAGGTTACCAAGTCCTTGAAATATGCCGTCTGGAAGACGGGACAACTTAATACCTTTAAGATGTAATACCTTCAGGTAACGAAGTCCCTCAAATATATTTTCAGGGAGACTAGACAATTGGTTATCGTCAAGAACCAACGACTCCAGGTTACAAAGCCCCTTAAATGTGTTTACATGAAGACTAGTTAACTGCTTCCCTCTAAGATCCAAGTGTAACAGTTTACCAAGTCTCTTAAATACGTTTGCTGGAAGACTAGACAACCGATTATCAAAAAGAAACAATTCCTCGAGATATCTGAGTCCTATGAACATATCCGTCGTTATAGTAGTCAACTGATTACTAAAAAGGGCCAGGGAAGTTAATTTTTTCAAGTCCTGAAATGTTCCATCAGAGATTATGGAGATCTGATTTTTGTCAAGGTCTAATGTTTCCAAGTCTCTATACCTTGTAAAATCTGACTGACGTATGGTTGAGATGTCATTGTCCGACAAGTCAAGGCTAGTGATGGTTGTGGGCAGGTCCTGGGGGACGCTGGTGAGGCCTCTGCTGGTGCAGCTACAGGATGATGAACAGCTGCTGCTGCAGGCTGCTGTCGGTCCGGCTTCCTTCAGGACGATCAGCAGCAGAACCAGGAGTCTCTTGTTGAACATCCTTGGTCCCCACGACACTAAAGAATGAATTAGATGAAGTTCAGCACGTTACATGTATGGCATTGTTAACCAATAAAAGGCAAGTGGTGTCTGTAGGCTGGTTCTGAGGAACAATGCTGAGGCCTATGTTGTTGTTATCAAAGCGTAAAAAAACACAAGTAAATAAAATATCAGGGAGGCATTCTTGTGCTGCTGTCGGCCCAGAACCAGCATCCTCTTCACCAGCATGTTGAATCTCTCAAACCGTTTTTTCTCCACTAAACAAGAGAACATGTGTGTCGTATATCAAACAGACATACCTTTTACTCAACAAAATGAAATTTGCCAATCACTGCTGATTTGCTATCATAATTATCATGTTTTCCTGTGCTAGGAATTGGCGCCAAGTGCCTTCACTGATTTCCATATGACCTCTGACCTGAGCATCACCAGGGGTCGACTCTGTGGACTTCAAAATACGAAAAAAGGGACGTGTCCCCAAAATGACTACAGTATGGTTTCGAAGTTGCTCAAGTCGACTTCGGAAAAAGGAGACTGGATTAGCCTTACTTTCGGTTAAACAAACTTGGGTCGACTTCACTATCGTGAAGAAAAAAAATCGTGTGCTTGTCGGAGAGGGTTGATCTTTGAATTACAGAAATATAAATATGACGAGGAATCTTTGCACTTTTGACAAGAAAATGCTGGGTTCTGTTCAGTTCAACTTACTGCTAAACCAATGGTGTTATCACATGATAGGTGAGGCAAACACAGTCACCTATCCTTGATACCTTGTTGCCTTTTGGGTTCACCTTTGCTATTTCGAGACACAAGTATTCTAGCCAACAACTGTTTCAAACTATTTTAAGAACTTAGAATAGACAAATGATGTAGAATTGTTGAGAAAGAGTAGAAAGACTCACCACAGCTAGGAGGTTTGGTTGACCTTGGCTCCTCAGTCCGAGAACTTCTGTAAATGTCGGAAGTCCGTCTTCAGGTGGCGAGGATTGGGTGCGGAATTCCAACGTCCGGTTTGGCCGTCCTACCTGCGCAATGATTATTAAAAAGCGGAGAGATTAAGACAGGTGTGGCTATTTGTTTGTGGCTCGGGAGACAAACTTGACACAGAAAATGGATAATTTGGAAATGAAAAAGGAACAATGTACGAGAAATAAGTCTTAACTAAATGCTTTCTGACGGTAATAGTCAACTTCATGCTGGATTCTGATGAAATGGTTTATTTGATGATAACACACTTAGAAGCTCTGGGGCTAAATAGCAGTGTAATGAAATTACCTACCCCGAGCTCGGTATGTATGGCGTTAAAAGCCCTGGTCATTTGCTATAACTATCAAATACAATTGCCCAGTTACAAGAAAAAGAGCTTAAACACTTGACAAATATCAATACTTTTTGACGCTCATCATCATGATTGACAGTATCCTACCACGAAAATGCTATATAACCAATAGCTCATAAATCCAGTTAGGAGTTACTTATCTATCCCTTCAATTGCAGAGAAAGGTAAGCACAGTCATCCTCAATTGAGGTGAAGCATGATGCTTTTTCAAGTAGCTAGTGGTAGTGCAATGCGGCTTTGCTACAGCTCGCTTTTTAGTCAAGCACGCCGGGTACCCCTACTCTTCTCAATAAGTGTGTTGGGTCCTTTTACGTGAACTGTACAGATTCAATTATCAAAAAGCATGAATTTTTTCATTATAAATTGTAATGATTTAATGGGATATTGACAGAAATTAGGTTTTATCGATCGTTGACCAATATGTTGAAAAATATATTTTCTCTTGATACGTTTATGGAGGTTAGACATCCAGGTAGTAAGATACGCCAGCAATAGTTACTCAGGCAACTGGATAAAAATCGAAACAGTCAGACGTTTCAGACACCATCCGCATTTCGTCAGTGACTAACGATAGGGCTGGGAAACCATGGCAAGTTTTATACCAAAACTTATGTTAATGAGGTTAAGACGATTTAGGATACCTTGACGTAGTTTTCCAAAGAAGATTAGCTCAAGACAAGGTTTATCCTAATAGTTCAATTAGCTACTGTTGTTTTAGTACAGTAATTAAATGTTGTTCGTATTTTCTCTTGAATACGATGAGGAAATGGTGCCTGTGAAGAAATCAATATACATGACAACCTAAATTTTCCCAGCGATAAACATTGTAATTAACATCTTGCTTAGCAGTCGATAACTCACACAGGCCAACGCAGAGGTAGAACTGATTGCATCCATGATAGCTCTAACAAATAACTACGACCTTTCAGGAATGTTGTGTCGTCAGTAGCACAAAGGAACAAATTATGGGATCGAGGACAGGTCATCTGCTTTAGTGAAGACACCTTTGTTGTTCGTTTGAAGGACACGTCTGTACGGCACGTTGTCCTCACCTGACCTCCCTATACATGACGCTGTCAGGGCGCAAGCGCAGCGATCGAAGACTCGCACGGTGTCCTCCCCTAGGTTTCTCTAACCTTCGCTTCTCTTTGTGCCCACGCCTATTTATTCTTTGATGCCATCTTACCATCGTCCTTCTATCTTTTAATTATCTGCATAATTTATTCAAGTTTGAAGACCTTGCCATTTGTGTTGGTCCTACCAGCTCAGTTTCACAGGGTTTCGTATATATAAACCCTTGTACAAGACAGTCAGTGTGTTAATCGGGTCTAGAAATTATGGGCATTGTTTCATCATTACAAAAGGAGCGTCAAACTTCAGCTATCACACCATAAATGCCCAACCTGCAGTATCGTTTGTTGTCATTTCTTCGTCGCCAATTTGGTTCGACGCAGGGACGAAAGTTTTAGCCTGTCAACTGTTCCAACAACTTTTTCACCGGTGAAATGAACTTAAGACACGCCAACTATCATGTAGGACTGTTGATAAACAGACGGATGACTCACCAAGAGTATGGATGGATGGCAGATCTTGGCTCTTCAGTCTGAGGACGTCTTTAAGAGTCGGGAGTCCGTCTTACAATGTTCTGCACTGCTGTCCAGTGATCTTAAATGTGAGCTCAGACTGCCTTTTGTCTCACATGTCCACAGGCTAAAATCCTTTGGTAATTACTGTGCCAACCAGTCTCCTAGGACTTCTGTTGCCATTGGCAACAGCGAAGACGTCACGATGACGTCAGTTATTGACACATCCCCCCATTTGCTCTGTCTATCCACCTTTTCTCTTGTAAAATGAACAAAAGACACGTCAACTATCATGTAGGATTGTTGGGAAACAACAGGAACACTCAAGAGAATATGTTTCTTGGCAGATCTTTGCACTTCAGTCTGAAACCTAAGCGTAGGGAGTCCGTCTAACAGCGTTCTTCACTGCCGCTAAGCTAATGACTTTTAGATTACAGCTCACACTGTTAGATTAGATCTGATAATGAGGTAATCACTGTACCAACCAGGTGAAGCTAATCTGTTGTTTGTGTCGCAGTCATGATCTCAGAAACAACCTGTGCTTGTCAGAGAGAGGCAGTGCTGATATTTCAATTAAACAAAACTTCACAATGAACAGGATAATTTGCACTTAAAAAAGGCTGAGTTCAGTTCAGTTCAGCTACTGTTAAAATGCAGGATTTTTCACCTGATGAGGTGAACAAAACACACCTGTCCTTGAAACCTTGTTGCCCCCAGGGCTCACCTATAGATGCTTTAGAATGTTAAACAAACACTGCGAACCCAGTTCCTGATGTTATTTGGACAAATTACTCTATAGATCAGCATAGTGTTGCTCCTATTCCCTGTTAGAAGTTATCCAGATGATTCGAATCAACAATTTCGGCACACTGAACTGCTTTTGATGAAATAGATATGAATTTCAGGCATGATTATAATTCGTGCAGCCCCGGGGCTCAACTGTCCTTCTCTGGAATGTGTCTTGAAATATTTGTGGTTACAAACATTAATTTTTGTTCCAAGGGATATACTCAACTTTAGACTCGCCTCTATGACAAGGCAATCAATCAATAGTATTATACACTAAGCCATTACATGCGTACTAGAGTTTACCTGCGCAATGGTTTTCCGAAATGTTTTAAATCAATCGTTTTGCTTTAATCTAGTTGCATGGAGCTCGAGTGTAACAAGCCATTGTTCTTATGTGGTTATTTTGTAAAGCTGTCAGTGTTAGTAATCCCCAGTCTACGCGTCAAGGGCGTCACCCAGCGGAATGTAAAGAAACTGCACCACACAGATCGTGTAGACAGTAATGTCGGCTACGGAAACGTGATTCATGGTGACTTTTCAAAACATCGTTTCATTTGGATTCCAATGCCCTATCACATTTCCTGTACAGCACCATGTGACTTACATTACTATTCAGTAAAACATGCAATTCAGACGATCGTCGATGTTATAACTCAGCTGAAATGTTGCCTTCCAAACCCACTAGAGATCCTTAAATACTCGTTGTAAGATAACTTTACAATCGCTCTACGTGGTGCAATGATTTTTCATTCCGCTAGGTGACGCCCTTTCTGCACTCTTGGACATTCCAAATTTGAAATAACACGGAGTTCGTTGTGATTCAGTAACCCTTTGTAGCTAACAAGTAATTTGGTGAACCTTCCGCTTCATCTATCCTGGCACAGACAAACAAACAAACAAAAAACGAACAAACAAACAAACATACAAACAAAAATACCGCCTCTCAGAACTGGGTCCCATCGCTCTTCACGGCTGGGCCGAAATGTCCTTCTGTCATTTTTGTTTGTCTATGCCAGGATAGATGAAGCGGAAGGTTCACCAATTTACTTGTTAGCTACAAAGGGAATTACAATCAGCAATCTCCTCGACCATGCTGGCATGGCCTTCCCTGGAACATCAACACACTGTCACATCTCCTGCTCTAACCCCCCTCCCCCCAGCAGCCCCCCTCCCCCGCACAGCCCCCCTCCTCCCACAGACAGTATGATAGCCCCAGGCTTCTCCAGTAGCGTCTCAGCGATCTCCTCTACCAGGCTGGCATGGCCTTCCCTGGAACAACAACACACTGTCACATCTCCTGCTCTAACCCCCCTCCCCACAGCAGCCCCCTCCCCACAGCAGCCCCCCTCCCCCCCACAAAAAGTATGATAGCCCCAGGCTTCTCCTGTAGCGTCTCAGCGACCTCCTCCACCAGGCTGGCATGGCCTTCCCTGGAACATCAACACACTGTCACATCTCCTGCTCTAACCCCTCTCCCCCCAGCAGCCCCCCTCCCCCCACAGCAGCCCCCTCCCCCGCACAGCAGCCCCCTCCCCCACAGCAGCCCCCCTCCCCCCACAGCAGCCCCCCTCCCCACAGCAGCCCCCCTCCCCCCACAGACAGTATGATAGCCCCAGGCTTCTCCAGTAGCGTCTCAGCGACCTCCTCTACCAGGCTGGCATGGCCTTCCCTGGAACAACAACACACTGTCACATCTCCTGCTCTAACCCCCCTCCCCACAGCAGCCCCCCTCCCCCCACAGCAGCCCCCCTCCCCCCACAGACAGTATGATAGCCCCAGGCTTCTCCAGTAGCGTCTCAGCGACCTCCTCTACCAGGCTGGCATGGCCTTCCCTGGAACAACAACACACTGTCACATCTCCTGCTCTAACCCCCTCCCCACAGCAGTCCCCCTCCCCACAGCAGCCCCCCTCCCCCACAGCAGCCCCCCTCCCCACAGCAGCCCCTTCCCCCACAGCAGCCCCCCTCCCCCACAGCAGTATGATAGCCCCAGGCTATTACAAAAAGCTGCTTTATTCAGCTTTGTTACGACAGAATATAGATATGTGTTCTTAGTTTTAGTAAATGAAGTCATTTCACCACGAAATTGTACATATTATCCTTATAACTATGACGTTTTAACGGAAAAGATTCACAGAAACAAGTGTTATTCTCTAACAGTGAACAGTTATGAATATTAATTATACCAATTCCTAATCAGATGGAAAAATCAAGTAAGTATTCAACCATTTTTAGGTAATTCTCTAACAAAATAGTTTCCCAACCGACCTCCACTTCATCTTAAAACAGCAACAAAAGTCAATTTACTATCATTCACTAGCAAAGGGGAGAATCAAGACACTAACTCATTATATTATTGAGCAAAATCCACAAACTGCCAAAATTTTTTCAGTCTTCATATCATTACTATAGATCACATCACGTTTGTAGGAATAGGGGAAATTCGGGGATATTCAGGGGTTTATCAGGAGAGCATTACTGCTCAGTATGTATGAAAGGTTGGGGGTGTTCAGGGGTTTATCAGGGGTGCATTACTGCTCAGTATGTATGAAAAGTTTGGGGTGCTCAGGGGTTTACCAGAATGTTGCTGCTGCATGGTGACGTTGCTAGCATTGTGTTTTCTTTAGTTCAGCATAATAGTAGAATCAATTCTCAACCACCATTTAGTGTACTGCGCCATGTGACTTACATGGCGATTCAGTCAACCACGTAGTTCAGATCGATAGTCGATGTCATAAGTCAGCTGAATTGTTGCCCTCAAAACCCACCGGAGATCGTTAATACTCGATGTAAAATAGCGTCACAAGCACCCTGCGTGGTGCAATAATTTTTCATTCCGCTAGGTGACGCCCTTTCTGCACTCTTGGACATTCCAAATTTGAAATAACACGGAGTTCGTTGTGATTCAGTAACCCTTTGAAGCTAACAAGTAATTTGGTGAACCTTCCGCTTCATCTATCCTGGCACAGACAAACAAAAATGACAGAAGGACGTTTCGGCCCAGCCGTGAAGAGCGATGGGACCCAGTTCTGAGAGGCGGTATTTATGGTCGTTTGTTTGTTTCTTCGTTTTTCTGTTCTTTGTTTGTTTGTTTGGTTGTTTTCTTGTCTGTAAGCTATACCCAAGTAGCTCAACGGAGGAGAGGTTTTTATTTTTACTTTTAAACGGTTTCCTTCATTCATTCACTCACTCACTCACTCACTCACTCACTCACTTACTCACTCACTCACACTCACTCACACTCACTCACTCACTCACTCACTCACTCACACTCACTCACTCACTCACTCACATTCACTCACTCACTCACTCACTCACTCTCTCACTCACTCACTCACTCACTCACTCACACTCACTCACTCACTCACTCACTCACTCACACTCACTCACTCACTCACTCACACTCACTCACTCACTCACTCACTCACTCACACTCACTCACTCAGTCCCTCACACTCACTCACTCACACTTACACTCACTCACTCACACTCACTCACTCACTATCTGGTTTATCGTCCTTTGTAAAATACTTTAGTATATATGTATACACTTTCCAGTTATCTGCAATCGTTGAGGTCCTACAACTGTTACTGTTTAATCATGTCGGGTAAACTAGTCCTCAGACCAACCGACACAACTGCACCACGATCATCCTTCATTAACAACGCTGGAGCCGCAGGAGTTTTGTTCCCCTTTGGAACTTTTATTCAGTCCGTTTTTTCACCAAAAAAATACAGTAGTTGTCAATAGTTATCAGTAATCTTCAAAGCTCCCTTAATTCAGCTTTGTTACAACAAAATATGGATATTTGTTCTTAGCTTTAGTTAAGAAAGTCATTTCACCACAAAATTGTTCATATTATCCTTATAACTATGACGTTTTAACGGGAAATGATCACAGAAACAAGTGTTAATCTCTAACAGTGAACAGTTATGAATATTAATTATACCAATTCCTAATCAGATGGAAAAATCAAGTAACTATTCAACCATTTTGGTAATTCTCTAACAAAATAGCTATAGTTTCCCAACCGGCCTCCACTTCCCCTTACAACAGCAACAAAAGTCAATTTACTAATATTCACTGGCAATGGAGAATCAAGACACTAACTCATTATATTATTGAGGAAAATCCACAAACTGCCAAAATTTTTTCGTTCTTCATATCATTACTATAGATCACATCACGTTTGTAGGAATAGGGGGAATTCGGGGATATTCAGGAGTATATCAGGAGAGCATTACTGCTCAGTATGTATGAAAGGTTGGGGGTGTTCAGGGGTTTATCAGGGGTGCATTACTTCTCAGTATGTATGAAAGGTTGGGGATGCCCAGGGGTTCACCAGGGGAGCATTACTGCTCAGTATGTATGGAACGTTGGGGGTGCTCAGGGGTTTACCAGAATGTTGCTGCTGCCTGGTGACGTTGCTAATATTGTGTTTTCTTTAGTTCAGCATAATAGTATCTTACATTATAGATATAACACTTGTTTCTGGGGTATACAATTGTTTTAAACAGAAGATGCTATTATAATGATTATGATATCAAATGTTAAAAGATATATCCTTTGATCACAAAGTCGTTTGTAAAAATTAATAGTTAATCTCTTATTATGTATGGAAGTTAAACAATTACTAATCAACATAATGTTAAATCTCACCACCCTTAAGGTATTATCATATCATAATGATAGAGAATAAAATTGTGACTAAAATCACCCTAAAGATATTGCAAGGTAATTAGTAAAGCTGTAACAGAATACAACTACTACAAAATGTAAAAAGTATTAAAGCAATTAGTCCTTTCACCATAATAATTCTACCCTTAAGATAGTAATTACAATATTGATGATGATGAGTATCCTAATAATACAAATATTCTTCAAAAGAATCCTTATTATCATATATCTGGTTAACAAAAATCTTAATTAGTTATATGTGAGATGGAAGAAAATACATTCTTGCGACCAAACTTTGTACATCAGTGCTCTCATAAACATCCTGCATTCTACATTCTTCCATCGTTATTCAGTCATTTTAAACAGTTTCTAAATTCTCTCTCTGTTACCGTCTCAGCATGATGTATATCAAAATAAGTGTTCCCATTCATTCATTAATAAGTAGAACGAGTGCTAGTAATCATTCTAGATTATGGGAGTAGGGGTTTCATTGATATTAATGTAGGACATTCACACTTGAGGGACTGAGAATTACAGTGCACATCATGAAGGCAGTCTCACTGCCATTTTGATCAATGATAATATTAATCTCTGGAACTCTTGCAACATCTTAGTAGCTACTTTCACATAACTGTTTTCATAACTAAGGGACTATGGACCTACTTTTAGGTACTGAACCCTAGTCATTAATGTATCCCTGTTGTGAAACTGTAGTAATGGTTTTTACATGGCTGTGTTCATATTTGTGGGACTCTGGTCTGGACCAAATTTTATCTATTGATCCTCCATAGCCTTTCGTTCATCCATGATAACAAGTGGATCTGTTGCAGCATCTTTAGCAGCCGTATTGACTCACATGGATGTTCTCATATTTGTGGGACTGTGAAACAACTTTGTAATATACACGATAGTCTGTGAACCAGCTGCTTTAATTCGATATTTTCATACTTGTGGAACTGTGGGATCTGGCTCTGTGGACCAAACTGTTCTTTCGAAGACTTCTCATTCTAGTACGAGATAAACGTTGGACAGACTACAACCCCATTGTCTTGAGAAACAGCAAATTGTGGGACAGAGGATAACCTTTTTTATTTACTGACTCATTGGTGTACATGAAAATCAGCGGGACTTCTCCCGAATCAGCTATCATGGCATTTCTCATAAAACATAAAGTACTTGTGGGACTGAGAGCCATCTGAAGCCTTTTGTGTCAATTTTTAGATACAGGAAGTCATAACTAAAGCTACATGTAACTACAGTTTAGATCAGGCCCCCTCTAAACCTACATGTACCTAGTACATGTTTGTGTAGGCACCTTTAAACCTTTGTGTAACTACAGTCTTGGGCAGGCACCTCTAAACCTACATGTACCTACAGTTTGTTTAGGCACCTTTAAACCTACATGTACCTACAGTTTTGGGCAGGGACCTCTAAACCTACATGTACCTACAGTTTTGGGGAGGCACTTCTAAACTTGAATGTACCTACAGTTTAGGGTAAGCACCTCTAAACCTACATGTACCTACAGTTTGGGCAGGCACCTCTAAACTTGAATGTACCTACAGTTTTGGGCAGGAACCTCTAAACCTACATGTACCTACAGTTTTAGCCTCTAAACCTACACGTACCTACAGTTTTGGGCAGGCACCTCTAAACCTACATGTACCTACAGTTTTGGGCAGGCACCTCTAAACCTACATGTACCTACAGTTTTGGGGCAGGCACCTCTAAACCTACATGTACCTACAGTTTTGGGCAGGCACCTCTAAACCTACATGTACCTACAGTTTTGGGCAGGCACCTCTAAACCTACATGTACCTACAATTTTGGGCAGGCACCTCTAAACCTACATGTACCTACAGTTTTCGGCAGGCACCTCTAAACCTACATGTACCTACAGTTTTGGGCAGGCACCTTTAAATCTACATGTGCCCACAGTTTTGGGCAGGCACCTCTAGACCTACATGTACCTACAGTTTTTAGGCATCATTATGAAAGCTTGTACCATCTGTTTCAGAGCCTGCAACACCTGTTTTAAAAGCTTATGATGCCTATCTTAAAGCTTTTGACACCTGTTTCAAAGCATGTTGCAAGAAATGTATTTAGGAACACTTCTTGAATTCGCGAAGACATGTGCCCCAACGTGTGCTTTTATCCGGACAAACCTTCCGAAACTTTCTGCGGCATTTACTGCAAGACTTGCTGCGGCAACTTGCCCTTTTCCAAAACTTTTTGTTTACACAATTCTTCCAAAATTTCGATAAGGTGCTACAAGTTGTCGCAGGTTTGGGGGTAGATTCTGGCGCCTGGGTCGAGGTCATTGCAGTAGAGGGGACAGTTGTGGTCTCTTCACATATCATATCTTCAGGATTTACATCGTTTAGCAGGCTTTTTCCTGTAAGGTTAGCAGGTCTATCTGGTCCGGCACATGTGATCTGGTTTTCAAAGTCATGAGAACCCGTCATCAATAGCTTAAAGGGTAGCATCTTGCAGTCGCAGTGCCAGGGATTATCACTAAGGTCAACCCAATCCGACACCGATGTGAGTGCTGGAAATATGCTAGCTGGCAGACTTGACAACTGATTCTGAGAAAGATACACTTCCGACAGGATATTCAGTCCCTCAAATATGTCAGAAGGCAGACTGGACAACTGATTCCCATCAAGATACAAGTAATAAAGGGCAGCAAGCCCATCAAATATGCCAGCTGGCAGACTTGACAACTGATTCTGAGAAAGATTAATTTCCTCCACGATATTCAGTCCCTCAAATATATCAGAGGGCAGACTGGACAACTGATTCTCATCAAGATACAAGTAATAAAGGGTACCAAGCCCCTCAAATATGCCATCTGGCAGACTTGACATCTGATTCTGAGAAAGATAGACTTCCTCTAGGTTATTCAATCCCTCAAATATGCCGGCTGGCAGACTTGACAACTGATTCTCAGAAATATCCAACTCCTCCAGGCTACCAAGTCCCTCAAATATGGTTTCAGGGAGACTAGACAGCTGATTCTTGTCAAGAACCAATTCTGTCAGGCTGCCAAGCCCCGCAAAAGTGGTTGCAGGGAGGCTAGACAAATGATTCTCGTCAAGATTCAATTCCTCCAAGCTACCCAGATCCTGAAATATGTAGGCTGGAAGACTAGACAACTGATTCCGGTCAAGAGTCAAGTACCTTAGGTTATTAAGTCCCTGAAATATGCCAGCTGGAAGACTCAATAACTGATTCCGGTCGAGATACAAACCCCCTAGGTTACCAAGTCCCTGAAATATGCCAGCTGGAAGAGTCAAGAACTCATTGTCATATAGATACAATGCCTCCAGGGTACTAATTCCTACGAATATGTCAGCTGGAAGACTACTAGTAGACAACTGATTTCGGGAAAGAATCAACCTTTTTAGGTTTCCAAGTTCCACAAATAAGTCAGCTGGAGGACTGGATAACTGACTATCGTGAAGGGATAAGTGTTCCAGGTGACCGAGACCCACAAATGCATCAGCTGTTAGATTGTTCAACTGATTACCATCAAGCCTCAGGTAAATTAAGCTGGTCAAGTCCTGAAATGTTCCATTATTGATTATGGAGATAGGACTGTTTCGAAGGTTTAATGTGTCCAAGCTTCCATACCTCGTGAAATCAGCCTGACTTAAGGTTGTGATGCCAGTGTCCCACAGGTCAAGGGTAGTGATGGTTGTAGGCAGGTCCTGTGGGATACTGGTGAGGTCACTTCCCGAGCAGCGACATACTGTTGATGAACAGCTGCTGCTGCAGGTTTGCGCTGGCGCCGCTGCTGTCGGTCCGGCTTCCTTCAGGACGATCAGCAGCAGAACCAGCATCCTCTTCTTCACCAGCATGTTGAACTCCTTGAGTCTTCTTTTCTCCACGATACAAAAGAAGATGTGTCGTTTATCAGACGGACATATTTGTTTTGCAGGAAATTACTCAGCAAAATGAAAATGGCCAATTATTCCTGATTTACTATAATGATTATCTAATTTTGGTATTTGGTGGGATGGGCGGGAATATCAGCATTAGATTGTACATTAAAGTTTGTACTTTCTGATTGGCTTGATTTTCTATTACTTCATATAGAAAGTCGCTTTCTTCGGAAATGACTAAGAGTAGTTATTGCTATACTGCTCTAAATTGTTTTTTGGTAGCCTCTATTCGCCTCACATTGGTTGTTAGGTTCTAAGCAGTATTCGGCTCTTTTTGCATTGACCAAGCATATATCAGATCCGTTAATGAATTCGTTTTAAGTACAAGACAACACCTCCTACAGATGCCTGTAATATGTCCACATACAAACCTACACACATTCACACACACACACACATCCACATATCCACACACACACACACACACACACACACACACACACACACACACACACACACACACATACACACACACACACTACATACATGAGTAAATACACCGTGCATACAAACACTACCAAAAACATAACCTTCTTGTACAAGGTAAAAAGCTGGCCACAACTTATGAGACTTTATATGAGCCAAAGATCTACCTGCCACACAAAAAAACATTATGCCCATAGCATGTCCAGAACACAAGCAGATACCAAACCTTAAATTTCTGCTAAACTGTTCAGGTACAAGGCTGAACAAATAGACAAGTAACTCCTTATTGAACACTGGGGCATGTGAGCTGTTGATACATAGGATTCTAGACTTTCGTAAGATACAGTCAAGTTTATCTTTTTTATAATTATGTTATATTTGCCCAGTGATAGATTGTGGACATGTAGTTGAAAATTTACAAAACTGTTTTGTTTTACCAACCTTGACTCTTATGTTGAAGAAAGGCGCGGATCACTTAAACCAGCCAAAGACGGGGAAATAGTGTCTGCAAAGTAAAAAGAAACTTCGTGTAATTCCAAGAGTTGATTAAGAAGTGTCACAATGTTAAAGCACAGATCAGTTGCAAATATTTAACTTAAAAAGCAGACAAATTGCAGTCCTTTGACTTCTGACTACTGACGCAAAGATTGGAACCGTCTGTTTGCACTGACATATAATTCAGACAAGGCACAGCAGAAACATATTTCATTGACCGCTGACTAAACAATCCAGCACATTTCGGACTATGTATACGCTGCGCACTACCCGCCTTATATTTTCTTCAACAAGGGGGGGGGGGCATGATGCTTAGAAGTAAGTTCTAACATTGAGCTCCAAAGTTTGACTTGTAATGGATATCGCGTACTTTCAAAAGGACGTACTTCTGGGCAGTACTCAATCCAGGATAACAAAATTCTTTGTACAAAATTCATGGTAAGTCATTGGATAACAGAATTATTTGTACAAAATTCAAGTGTTTTGTTCAACCCGACATTTCGGTAACCGTCTGTCACCTTCTTTGGGTCAATGCAAAAAACAATATGATACTCATTAAACCCGTTCAGACCCTACCCATGTATTCCCTATGCGTAAACATACATCATTAATCGTTGATATTTTTGGCATAAATGAGGGTGGTTAAGCACAATAAGAAGGCCAATTGTTGTTAAGATATAAAAGAACACATAGCAAGACGAATTTTTCTTAACCCCCATGACATTCTTTTCATAATCTAACTTTTGTCAGGCCTTGTTAGGAACACTGCATTAGGCCATAGGCTGAGGTTGTTTGATTTGATTGATCAGAAAATAGAGGGTCACATGGGGAATTCGGTAGAATACTGAATACTTTTTGATGCGCACGGTACTAGTGGGTACTTTATCGTATACTGTAAAAAATATCCATTTTTACTTCCTAAGATTATCATCTATTGGAAAATAACTCCCCCTCTGGGGTTTAGGACTCCTTTAAGCTGCAGCTAGGTAGGTGTCGCTGCTACATAGTTAACAATATCTGATATGTATAAGTGACGATACTGTACGTTTCGAACCTCATCCTTCCCATTGCAACAGCGACACCTTTAAGCTGCACTGCGTCACAAAACCAGTCAGTATTACGTAAACGTAGGCTTGAATAAAACACCTTTTGTGTACAATGACTCTATCATCCAGTGACTTAGTAATTTCTAAAAAAACGTCTCTTTGCCAAAACGTTTCAACAAGATGTACGAGACTGCTTGTCTCTAAAACAGGGCCATTTTTTGCCATGAACAACCTGAAGTTTCCCCCAGCTGTAAACGTTGTATTTAAGTTTTTATGTAACGGCAGTTACATCACTCAAGTCAACGCACATGTAACATCTGAGAGCTTTCTAATGAAGGGCCTCGACCTTTAAGGACTGTTGTCGCTAAAGCTATAAAAAAGACCAGATAATTGTAGAGTGAGGACAGATCTTACGCTTCAGGGAAGACGCCTTTGTTGCACGTTTGAAGGACACGGGTGTACGGCACGTTGTCCTCACATAACCTTCCTATAAAAGGGGCTGTCAGGGCGCATGCGCAGTGATCAAAGGCCCGCACAGTGTCCTCCTCCAGTTTTCTCTGACCTTCCGTTCTGTTTGTGCCCTGCTAACCTCGTTTCTATCAATTCTTTGATGCCATCTTCCCATCTTCCCTCTATCTTTTAATAATCCAGCGCCCTGTATAATTACTCCGGGAAGGAGGATGACCTCCTTCTGGGAGTATTGGGAATGCATTTGTTTGCGCGTTCGCAGCTATAACTCACGATCCCGTCGTCGCATTGGTGTGTAACTTTGCATATCGTTTGCCTGGTTCGGCGTGGTGATGCACAATAGCTTTGTTACACCATAACTACTTTAAACGTCAATCCAATATCGTAATTGCACCCCTATAATTAATGCTATGTCCCACTGCCCTGCCATAGGGACCATGTTATAATCCGTTATGCATGACTGGAATACTTCAGGCAGATACGGGGTATAAATCTTCCTTACTTGCTGTGATCGTATAGTCACTGTTAAATTGAAAAATAGACAACGTGCATCACCACACGCAACCTAGCAAACGATATACCAAGTTACATACCAATGCGGCAACGGAAATTGTGAGTTTTAGCTGCGAACATGTGCCGAGTGAGCTCCAGTCTGTGTATTAAGTATGCCGTGTCCCTCGCAACTCGCATACAGTATGTGCGCACGGGACGGACGATGCATTTTTACGCACAGTGTGAAAATGGCAAATCTCTGGACCTTCAAACTTACCACACTTGTAGTTTATAATACGGAGGCTGTGACAATGTAAAAAGTTTACGCAGGGGATGAAAGATTGTTGAGAAATATCTCTCAGAAAAGTGCGCGCGCCAGTGTCACTTCCGGGTGGTTAGATCCGGTGACCTTTGACCTTCGTGAAATGTTACGATAATATAAATTAGCCTTTTTTATTGCAAATAGCTTGATATAGATCAGGCCGGCCTGCAATAAATTGTGGAAAGAGGATTTTCTGCATATTTGTGATTTCTGATACGTCTTAGTTGTAAGGCTGAATGGTTCGTTGATAATTGAAAAGGGGCCATCTAGATCTAACTTTGTGACTTTTCCCGGAATTTCTAGATCCCATCTGTGCCATGCTGTAAAAACATACTTTTCAGCAGGTTGACCACTCCTGTATTGAAAGAAAAAGATAAACAAACACTTTTTCTTTACTTGCTCTAAAACACTACTTGGACTGAGCAGAGATGCAATTTGTGTGGGTCAATACTTGACTAATGTACATACTATAAATACTTCACGGAGAATTGTGTCCTACGGACTCTTGTTGCTGTTAGGTTTGAAGACTGAAGAGTCTGATCATAAAATGATGTCATAAGGACACCAAAGTTTCAATTTTATCAGTGAATTTCAAGTTTCCTTCTCAAACCTCACAATTCATGCGAGCGTCGGCCGACTTTGTAGATCGCCCGAAGCTCTCCGAATTTCAAAATCGCCCGAGCGTCGATCGTATTTTCCAATGAAAATCTCGGGCGACGTCCGTCGAAGACTAAAAACTAAAAATCCCCCATGAGATGGTACCATGCCATCTCTTGGACATGGACGAAGTCAGTATCGACTAATCTGGTGAAAGGCCAATATTTGGATCAACTTTTATTTCTAGAAATTGCCCGAAGCCCGCGTAATAGACAGGACGTCGGTCGTACTTCGGCCGAAAATGCACATTTGAAGCTCGCCGACACGTCGGCCGAGCTGAATTTCTCATTTGTGACGCCGGCTTAAGGACTGCGACCCTTTCCGGTAGCGTGCATGTCGGGTGAGCGACACAGTCGGGATCGAACCCGGGGCCTCTAGTTCCAGAGGGAGGGCCGCTAACCACCGAACTAAGCACGCTACCTTTTTAAAAGGAGAGTCAAATGCAGCTGCCAAACATTGAATGCCCAATCCTACAGTGTCATTTGGTGTCATTTCTTCGTCGCCATTTTGATGTGACGCAGGAATGAACATTTTGTCCTGCCAACTGTTCCGACAACTTTTTCACCGGTAAAACAAACTAAAAACACGTCAAATATCATGGTGAGAAACAGCAGGAAGACTCACCAGAGTGTGGATGGGTGGCAGATCTTGGCTGTTCAGTCTGAGAACTGCTGTAAGTGTGGGGAGCCCGTCTTACAGTGTTCTTCACTGCTGTCCAGTAGTGGTTGAACTGCCGACTTTTTTAACTGCCGATTATAGATTAGAGCTCACACTGTGTTAATCACTGTAACAACCAGGTGAAGCTAATCTGTTGTTTGTGTCGCAGTCATGATCTCAGAAACAACCTGTGTTTGTCAGAGAAAGATGATCTTTGAATCAAACAGAACTCAACTATTTCCATTTAAGAAAAGCAGATTCAGTTCAGTTCAGCTACTGCAACATTGCTGGTGTTCTCACCTGATAAGGTGAACAAAAATACAGCTGTCCTTGAAACCTTGTTAACCGTGTGTTTAATGTGTTGGAATACGTTAAATAATATCTAGACAGTGAAATAAAGGTTAGAAGCTGTTCAAAACAGTTACTTCTCTCAGATTGTTACAAAGGTTTCAAAAATATTAGAACAAAAAGCAACAATTACGCGTACGGTACTATAAAAGTGACTCTAGTTCCAACGAACGATTATAACATTCAAATCTTTCAGTCACTTCACCCAACTCAAGATGAGAAAATATTTCCTGCAAAGAAAGCATTATACATGCCCAACCTACGTTTACCATTGATGCTATGAACGTCGTAACTAACATGTTATGCAGCAGAGGTGAATTCACTCAGGCCAGTGCACAGGTAGGACTGATTATATCTGTGAACGTTCTAACAAAGGGCCGCGACCTTCAAGGCCTCTGGTCGCTCCAGTAACTCAACAGAAGAGATTATAGAGCGCGGACAGATCATACGCTTTAGTGAAGATACATTTGTTATACGTGTACGGACATTGCCCTCTATCAAGGGGAGGGACCACCAAATGAGTTGCGCAGTAGGGTGCACCTCGATTTTTTTTTACATATCTTTAAAATGATTTTTTTCCTGGGCAAATTATGCTCAGAAAGGTCCAGTTTTCTGCTAGGGAGGACAGAAGAATGTGTATTTTAAAAATCTTCCCAAAATATGTGACCTTTGGCATGTTTTGAGCTGTGATTGACCCCTGAAACCTTCGCTGATGTTGTCGCTCCAGTAATACAAAAGAACAAGCAATTACAGAGCGAGGACAGGTCATACGCATCAGAGAGGTCACATTTGCTGCACGTTTGAAGGACACGGGTGTACGACGGGGCGTTGTCCTCACCTAACCTCCCTATACATCACCCCGACCAATCGATCGCTTTGAAACTCGAATCAGCCATGACCCAACAAATCGCTTCCTAAGTTTCCTTAACGACATAATCTGACAAAAACAAACACGCCAGTGAGATACTGGAAGGTGCCAGCTTTTAAAATATGTTTTCAGATTAACAATTTGGCACTTTGGAAATGATAGTAGCTGGCTGCGATTTAACGTTTTAAAAAATGTTTCCAGATCGTGTGTAACATCGGCTACAGAAACGTGATTCCTGGCGACTTTTCAAAGATCATTTCATTTCGATCCCAATTCTCAACCACCATTTAGTGTACTGCGCCATGTGACTTACATGGCGATTCAGTCAACCACGTAGTTCAGATCGATAGTCGATGTCATAAGTCAGCTGAATTGTTGCCCTCAAAACCCACCGGAGATCGTTAATACTCGATGTAAAATAGCGTCACAAGCACCCTGCGTGGTGCAATAATTTTTCATTCCGCTAGGTGACGCCCTTTCTGCACTCTTGGACATTCCAAATTTGAAATAGCACGGAGTTCGTTGTGATTCAGTAACCCTTTGTAGCTGACTACTAATTTGGTGAACCTTCAGCATGTTTGCTTCATCTATCCTGGCACAGGAGATAAAACAACCAACAATGACAGAAGAGCATTTCGGCCCAGCCGGGGACAGCGATGTGACCCAGTTCTGAGAGGCGGCATTTCTGTTTGCTTGGTTTTGTTTGTTTGTTTGTTTGTTTGCTTAGTTTTCTTTCTTTTCTGTAAGCTACATACCAGCAGGAGAGGATTTTATCTTTACTTTTCAACGAAGGTTGCCCACACTCACTCAAACTCACTCACTCACTCACTCACTCACTCACTCACTCACTCACGCACACTCACTCACGCACACTCACTCAAACTCACTCACTCACTCACTCACTCACTCACACTCACTCACTCACTCACTCATTCACTCACTCACTCACTCACTCACGCACTCTCTCACTCACCCACTCACTCACACTCACTAACTCACTTACTCACTCACTCACTCACTCACACTCACTCACTCACTCACTCACACTCACTCACTCACTCACTCACTCACTCACTCACTCACACTCACTCAAACTCACTCACTCACTCACTCACTCACTCACACTCACTCACTCACTCATTCACTCACTCACTCACTCACCCACTCACTCACTCACGCACTCTCTCACTCACCCACTCACTCACACTCACTAACTCACTCACTCACCCACTCACTCACTCACACTCACTCACTCACTCACTCACACTCACTCACTCACTCACTCACTCACACTCACTCACTCACTCACACTCACTCACTCACTCACTCACTCACACTTCTTTTGGAAAATATTTTAGTATATATGTATACACTTTCCTGTTTACTGCCATTGTTAAGGTCCTCCAACTATTTTCATGTAGGGTAGACTCAGTACTTCTCCTAAACCCAACCGACACACCTGCACCACAATCATCCTTCATTAACAACACTGGAACCGCAAGAGTTTTGTTCCCCTTTGGAACTTTTATTCAGCCCGTCTTTTCACCAAAAAATACAGTAGTTGTCAATAGTTATTTATAAGCTCCTTTACATATTTTAACGACAAAATGTAGATATGAATAAGGAAAGTTCTTTCACCATAAACTTGTACATAGTATCCTTATGACTATGGAGTTTTAACGGAATAGATTCACAGAAACAAGTGTTCTTCTCTAACAGTGAACAATAATGAATATTGATATAAACAAATTCTTAATCAGATTGATGAAAAAATGTTCAGTAATCTTGAAACAAGATAGACCCAGCCTTCATTTTCACCCACATCATACAATAAAATAAGCCATTTACTAAGAGTGTCAAAGAGAACAATTTATGATGAACAAAATCCACAAACTGTCAAGAAGTACACTGGCATTTAAGATCATCCCGCTTTTGTAAGAATAGGGGCAATTCGGGGATCTATCGGAACATTATTGCTGTGTATGTATCAAAGATTTCATACTTGGGCAGGGAGGGGGGGGTGCTCTGGGGCTTTATCAGAATGTTAATGATGTTGCCAGTATGGTGTAATTTTTAGTTCAGCAAAATATTATCTTAGAAAATATAACACTTGTTTCTGGAGTACACAATTGTTTTAAACAGAAGATGCTATTATAATGATTATGATATCAAATGTTAAAAGATACATCCTTTGATCACACAAAGTCGTTTGTAAAAATTAACAGTCAATCTCTTATTTTGTATGGAAGTTTAACAATTACTAGTCAACATAATGTTAGATCTCACCACCCTTAAGGTATTATCATATCATAATGATAAAGAATGAAATTGTGACTAAAATCACCCTAAAGATATTGTAAAGGTAATTAGTCCAGCTGTAACAGAATACAACTACTACAAAATGTAAAAAGTAAAAGCAATTAGTCCTTTCACCAAAATAATTCTACACTTAAGATAGTAATTAAAATATTGATGATAATGAGTATCCTAATAATACAAATATTCTTCAAAAGAATCCTCAGTATCATATGTCTGGTTAACAAAGATCTTCTGTAATTATCATGTGTTAGATGGGAGAAAATACATTCTTGTGACCAAACATTGTACATCAGTGCTCTCATGAACATCCTGCATTCTACATTCTTCCTTCGATATTCACTCATTTTAAAAGTTTATAATTTTGTCTCTGTTACCATCTCAGTATGATGGACGTACATGAAAATCAGTTTTCCCCACATACCTTAATACAACGAGGAATCATACTAGAGTATGGGTGAGGGGTCTGACATATATTTGTAGGTCATTCTTAGCATGGTTTAGAACTCTATTGTCGCACTTGAGGAACTGAGGCTGCATTTTCCATTTTTCTTTGTTAAGTTTGGGTTATAAAATTATTATCAGGTCGCATCCATTTTGTTTTCTACTTAGTTATTATGATTCACAGTTCTGCATCCACTTGTTATTTACTTATTGTTATTATGATTTGCAGTTCTTCATCCACTGTGTTATTTACTTATTGTTATTATGATTTGCAGTTCTGCATCCACTTATTATTTAATTATTATTATGATTTGCAGTTCTGCATCCACTTTGTAATTGACTTATTGTTATTATGATTTGCAGTTCTGCATCCACTGTGTTAATTACTTATTGTTATTATGATTTGCAGTTCTGCATCCACTTTGTTAATTTACTTACTGTTATCATGGCTTGCTGTTTGCATCCTCTTTGTTATTTACTTTGAAAAGATTTTGTTACTTTATTCAGCCATGACCTCTGACCATCCCCACGTTTCATTTTAATTTCAGTTTTGAGTTAATGTTGTATGCGTTATGTTATATTTTGATTTAAACTCACACCTTTGTTATGTTGGTTTTACTTTCATGTACATTTGTTCTGTGTCATTGTTTTGGACTCCAGGAAGAATAGATTTACAATGTACAATCTAATGGAGATCTCAATAAACAATAAACAATAAACAGCCAGTCTCATTGTCATTTTCATCCATGATAACCTGTGGAACTGTCACAGTATTTTTAGCGGCTGTTTTCACATGGCTGGTCTCATGTTTGTGGGACAGTGGAACAAATTTGTTATGTCCAATTTGATAACATGTGGACCATGCTGTATTGAGTATCAAGCTGCTATGATTGGTTATTTTCAGACTTTTGGAAGTGTGCGCCAACTTTCTGGTCTATTGTCATCTTCATACATAGCAATTTGTGGATCAACTCCATTGTCACACTGCTGTTTTCATACTAGATCGTTACCGAAGAAAATAAATCGCCACCTCGGCAATGTTTTTCCATTTCCTTTCTTGTTGTTATACTTCTTTTATAGACTTCTCAGTCTAGTACACAATAATCTGTTAACCGGATCCATTCTCTCGAGCAACAGTAACGTGCAGGCACCTCTAGACCTACATTTACCTACTTTTTTGACAGGCACCTCTAGACCTACATGTTCCTACAGCTTTGGGCAGGCACCTCTAAACCTACGCGTACCTACAGCTTTGGAAGGCACCTCTAAATCTACGCGTACCTACAGCTTTGGAAGGCACCTCTAAATCTACGCGTACCTACAGTTTTGGTAGGCACCTCTAAACCTACGCGAATCTACAGTTTTGGTAGGCACCTTAAATCCTAATCGTACCTGCAGTTTTGTTAATAGGCACCTCTAAACCTACGCGTACCTACAGTTTTGGTAGGCACCTCTAAACCTACGCGTATCTACAGTGTCGGGTAGGCACCTCTAAAACTACGCGTACCTACAGTTTCGGGTAGGCACCTCTAAACCTACGCGTATCTACAGTTTTTTGCAGGCACCTCTAAACATACGCGTACCTACAGGTTTTGGTAGGCACCTCTAAACCTACGCGTACCTACATTTTTTGGCAAGCACCTCTAAACATACGCGTACCTACAGTTTTGGTAGACACCTCTAAACCTACGCGTACCTACAGTTTCGGGTAGGCACCTTAAAACCTACGCGTACCTACAGTTTTGGTAGGCACCTTAAAACCTACATTAACCTACAGCCTTGGGCAGGGACCTCTAGACCTACATGTTCCTGTGATGTTGAGCAGGTAGTCCTAAACCTACATGCACCTACGAATTTGGACAGACACCTCTAAACCTTCATGTACCTGCGGTTATGGGCATGAGGTTCTAAACCTACTTGAACACTTTTGGGCAGGCAATTATAAACCTAGTTGCATGTACCTAAAGTTTTGGGCAGGCAATTATAAACCTAGTTGCATGTACCTACAGTTTTGGGCAGGCAATTATAAACCTAGTCGCATGTACCTACAGTTTTGGGCAGGCAGTTCCTAACCTTCAGAATCATGCAATCGTGACCTGCATGTACCCACAGTTTTCGGTTAATCCTATCTGAAGCTACATGTGCCTACAGTCTAATCATTAAAGCTTGGACGCCTGTTTTAAAGCTTCGACACCTGTTTTAAAGCGTGTGTTTTACGATATGCCTTTAGGTACAATTCTTTGTGAATTCGCGGCGACATGATTCCCAACGCGTGCTTTTATCCGGACAAACCTTTCTAAACTTCTTGCGGCATTTACTGCAAAACTTGCCGCGACAACTTGCCCTTTTCCAAAACTGTCTGTCGACACACTTCTTCCAAAAACCTGAAAGATTGCAAGTTGCCGCGGGTTTCGGGGTGGATGTTGGTGGCGCGGGAGTCGAGGTCGTTGGGGTTGAGGGAATTATTGTGGTCTCTTCACACATCATATCTTCAGGATTCATATCTTCAGGATTTACATCGTTTAGCAGGCTTTTCCCTGTAAGGTTAGCAGGTCCGGCACATGTGATCTCGCTTTCAAAGTCATGGGTCCCGTTCATCAATAGCTTAAAGGGAAGCATCCTGCAGTCACACTGCCAGGGGTTGTCGTAAATTTCAACATATGAAATGGAGGCCAGTGCTGGAAATATGCCAGCGGGAAGACTTGAAAACTGATTCTCGCTAAGATACAAATCCTCTAGGTTATTCAGTCCCTCAAATATGCCAGCTGGCAGACTGGACAACTGATTTTCGTAAAGATTTAAATCCTCCAATTTAGCCATTCCTGCAAATATGTTTGCTTCCAGACTGGACAACTGATTGTAACTAAGATCCAAGTCCTCCAAGTTAGCAAGTCCCCCAAATACGCCAGGTTGTAGACTTGACAACTGATTCTCGTAAAGATACAATTCCTCAAGGTTAGGAAGACTTTGAAAGATGCCATCTGGAAGACCCGACAGCTCATTCTCGGCAAGATGCAATTCCGCCAGCTTGATAAGCCCCTCAAATATGCCAGGGGGAAAACTCGACAGCTGATTCCCGTAAAGAATCAATTCCGTCAGGTTACTCAGTCCGTCAAAAATGTTTTCAGGGAGAGTAGAGAACTGATTATCGTAAAGTTCCAATTGCTCCAAGTAACCCAGTCCCTGAAATATGCCAGCTGGAAGACTAGAAAACTGATTACCGTAAAGATACAAGACCCTTAGGTTATCCAGTCCCTGAAATGTGTCAGCTGGAAGAGTCAACAACTCACCCCGGTCAAGGTACAATTTCTCTAGCTTACCAAGTCCCTGAAATATGCCAGCTGGAAGACTCGACAAATCAGTAGCACTAAGATACAATCGCTCCAGGTTATCAAGTCCCGCGAATATGTCAGCTGGAAGACTAGAAAACTTACCCCGGGAAAGAGTCAAGCCTTGTAGGTTTCCAAGTGCCACAAATATGTCAGCTGGAGGAATGGATACCAGACTATTGTAAAGGGATAAGTATTCCAGTTTACCAAGACCCACAAATGCAGCAGCTGTTAGATTATTAAACTGGTTATTACGAAGGCTCAGGGAAGTTAAGTTGGCCAAGTCCTGAAATGTTCCGTCACTGATCATGGTCATCGGAATGCTGTTGCTAAGGCTAAAGCTTTCCAAGCTCCCATACCTTAATAAATCAGCCTGACTTAAGGTTGTAATGGCATTGTTCCAAAAGTAAAGGGTAGTGATGGTTGTAGGCAGGTCCTGGGGGATACTGGTGAAGCCACCTCCCCAGCAGCGACATACTGTTGATGAACAGCTGCCGAATGGGCAGGTTTGCGCTGCTGTCGGTCCGGCCTCCTTCAGGACGATCAGCAGCAGAACCAGCATCCTCTTCACCCCCATGTTGAACTCCTTGAGTCTTCTTTTCTCCACTATACAAAAGAAGATGTGTCATCTTTAGCCTACAGGCTTTTTTCCGAAAGGAAGCTACTCACTCACTCACTCACTCACTCACTCACTCACTCACTCACTCACTCACTCACTCACTCACTCACTCAATCACTCACTCACTCACTCACTCACTCACTCAACAAAATGAACATGAAAATGGCCAATAATTCCTGATATACTATAATGATTATCAGAGTTTCCTTTTTTAGCTCAGAAGGAAACGTCAATTTTTCTACATAGGGTCAATTGAGTAATTGATTTCATCGGAGAACATGGGGCGGGAATATTAGCATTAGATTGTACATCAAAGATTCTGCACTTTCTGATTGGTTTGATCATGATTACTGCTTTTGTCAAATGGCACTGTCCACATAATACTCTGTAAAAAAGTAGGAAGGATGACATCAAGAGTAGTTATTGCTCTTGGTTTTAAGCCCTCTCCTCGCCTCGCCTCACATCGTACGTTAGTTTAGTTTTCAGTTTAGTTTAGTTAGCAGTTTTCAGCTCTCGTAGCCTTGACCAAGCATCTATCAGATCCGGTGATGAATACGTTTTAACTACATGAGCACACCTCCTAGACATGCCTGGTAATAAATCAACACGCACACGCGCGCACGCGAGCACACACACACACACACACACTCACACTAACACACTCACACACACACACACACACACACACACACACACACACACACACACACACACATACACACATACATACATACAGACACTACCAAAAACATAACCTTCCGGCGAAGGTAATAAGCTGGCCCCAACTTATGAGACTTTGATCTACCTGCCACAAAAAACAACAACATCATGTCTATAACATGTTCAGAACACAGAAAGATACCAAACCTGAAATTTTTGCTGAAGTGCCATCGAAAATCTGCTTGATCTTTTTTTCTGATTATAAGGTCATGAACAGTTGAACAAATAGATAAGTAACTCCTAATTGAACACTGTTGCATGTCAGCTGTTGATATATAGAAATTTGATGATGAGCACCAAGAATTATCTATATTTGCCCAGTGATAATGTCTTGTTTGTTTTTACCTACCTTGACTCTTATGTGGAAGAAAGACGCAGATCACTTAACCCAGCCCAAGATGTGGAAATAGTGCCTGTAAAGAAAACAAGAAACTTCATGTAACTCCAAGAATTAATTAAGTGGTGTCACAATGTAAAAAGACACATCAGTTGCCATTATTTAAATGGCAAAAAGCAGACAAAATGCAGTTCTTTGACCACTGATGCAAAGATTAGAACCACGGCCATTTGTTTGTATTGACATATGATTCAGAGAAGATACAGCGGAGACAAATGTATATTGCACTGACCAGTGACTAAACAATACTGAATATTTTGGACAATTCTATACTGTGAATACGCTGCACTACTTAGGCCTAGGAAAAAAATGTTGTGTTTCCTATTACGGTCCTGAAAAAATAGGGTCGGTAGGTAGGGTTTCACTTTTTTTTTGCTAGTGACATCAAATGCACTGACTGTTGCAATGGCCTCACAGTGCTTGGGCCAGGCTCATTGCACTCAATTCTCAAGTGGTTAAACATGCGCTGCCCGGAGGGGGGTGAACAAAATCTAATAAAAGTACCCCCGGAATAGAATTACAAATTGGAAAAGTGACAGGTGAATTATTAAGAATATACATGTATAATAATCACTAAATACAATAGTCTATGTCATTGTCCAGTTGCTTTTTCACTGTCACAACATTTTAACAGCTTTCTTTGTTTATTCTGTAATAATTGATGCAAAGTTGAGAATTTAAAAAAAATCTCAGCTTAGTAAAGGGACTCATTCACCACTTGTGCAATTTTCAATATTGTCAAGGAAAAAAATCAGCACAAGCAACACTTCGCCCCATAGAAATACAATTGCGACTCAAACACTGCCCTCTACCGGTATTTGACGGTACTGCAGATTACGCGTCAATACGCTCACGCATTCTCGCGATAGTTGATGAATCCAACATGGCGGCTGCATGTTTACGTTTTTCGACCCGGAGCTGCGCTCTCTCTCTGACGGATCTTTGAGTTTTAGGCAGAATAAAACAAGTTGACTTATAATGGATGCAAACGAGTGAAAAAGTATCGGTAACTTTATTAACTTGTTTGTTAATTAGCAGTGCTGAACTCACACAGGCCAACGCACATGTACCACTAATTTAATCTGTGGACGTTCGAACAAAAAGACCGCGACCTTTGAGGAATGCTGTCTCTTCAGCAATACAAAAGAGTAGACAATTATAGAGTGATGACAGGTCATACGCTTCAAGGAAGACGCCTTTGTTGTACGTTTGAAGGACACGCGTGTACGGCACGGTGTCCTCACCTAACCTCCCTATACATGGGACTGTCAGGGCGCATGCGCAATGATCGAAGACCCGCACAGTGTCCCTCTCTAGTTTTCCCTGACCTCCCCTTCTCTTTGTTCCCTGCTAACTTAAAAACATGGGTAACAAGGTATCAAGGACAAGGTATAAAGTGTTTTGTTCACCAAATCAGTTGAGAATACCTGCATTTTAGCAGTAGCTGAACTTAAATATGTTTTTGAGTGAAAATGATTCAGTTCATATTCGAGTTATGATTGATTTAAAAATCAGCTCCCTCTGATGACCACATGTTGTTCTAAGATCATGACTGATGCACAAACAATAGATTAGCTTCAACAAATAACAGATTAGCTTCAACTAGGCGTTACAATATTTATCAAAAGAGATCTAATCTATAACCATATCCAAACCTAGTTCAGCCACTACTATAGGGAGGTTAGGTCAGGACAACGTACGCTGTACTCGTGTCCTTCAAAAGTCCATACGTAACCAACCTAAGTTTTTCTTGTAATAAATATTTTAATTAACACCTTAATTAGCATGTTAATTAGCAGTACTGAACTCACACAGGCTAACGCACATGTACCACTGATTTAATCTGTGAACGTTCGAACAAAAAGACCGCGACCTTTGAGGAATGCTGTCTCTTCAGCAATACAAAAGAGTAGACAATTATATAGTGATGACAGGTCATACGCTTCAGGGAAGACGCCTTTGTTGGACGTTTGTAGGACACCAGTGCACAGTGCATTGTCCTCACCTAACCTCCCTATACATGGGGCTGTCAGGGCGCATGCGCAATGATCGAAGACCCGCACAGTGTCCCTCTCTAGTTTTCCCTGACCCCCCCTTCTCTTTGTTCCCATGCTAACTTAAAAACATGGGTAACAATGTATCAAGGACAAGGTATCAAGTGTTTTGTTCACCAGATCAGTTGAGAACACCTGCATTCAAGAAGTAGCTGAACTTAAGTATTTTTAGTGTAAATGATCCAGTTCATATTCGAGTTATGATTGATTTAGAGATCAGCTCCCTCTGACGACCACATGTTGTTCTAAGATCATGACTGATGCACAAACAATAGATTAGCTTCAACAAATAACAGATTAGCTTCAACTGGGCGTTACAATATTTATCAAAAGAGATCTATAACCATATCCAAACCTAGTTCAGCCACTACTATAGGGAGGTTAGGTCAGGACAACGTACGCTGTACTCGTGTCCTTCAAAAGTCCATACGTAACCAACCTAAGTTTTTCTTGTAATAAACATTTTAATTAACACCTTAATTAGCATGTTAATTAGCAGTACTGAACTCACACAGGCCAACGCACATGTACCACTGATTTAATCTGTGAACGTTCGAACAAAAAGACCGCGACCTTTGAGGAATGCTGTCTCTTCAGCAATACAAAAGAGTAGACAATTATATAGTGATGACAGGTCATACGCTTCAGGTAATACGTATGACAAGGTATCAAGTTTTTTTCATCAAATCAATTGAGAACACCTGCATTTAAGCAGTAGCTGAACTTAAGTATTTTTTTAGTGTAAATGATCCAGTTCATATTCGAGTTATGATTGATTTAGAGATCAGCTCCCTCTGACGACCACATGTTGTTCTAAGATCATGACTGATGCACAAAAAATAGATTAACTTCAACTGGGCGGTGCAGTATTGATCACATGAGATCCAGTCTATTGTTTGTGCATTAGTCATGATGATTAAGGTGTTAATTAAAATGTTTACTACAAGAAACACTTAGGTTGGTCACGCGTTGTGATTTTGAAGTACATGAGTGCACTTTACTTTGTCCTCACCTAACCTCCCTGTAGTAGTGGTTGAACAAGTTTAGATATGACTAGGGAGGTTAGGTGAGGACAAAGCACGTGCACGCGTGTCCTTCAAATGTACAACACGTGACCAACCTAAGTGTTTCTTGTAATAAACATTCTAATCAACACCTAAATCAGCATCTTAGTTAACAGCGGATAACTCACACAGGTCAGCGCACAGGTAGTACGGATAGTATCTGTGGACGTTCCAACAAAGGACCGCGACACCCTTCAGACACCCCTCCTGCTGACATTTCGGGGCACACAGGAATGCCCTATTTACACGGTTTCAGTCAATATAATCACAAAACGATGTCAAATGACATCATTTTACGTCATTGTGACAACAAAACTTTTATGATTCAATTTATCGACGAATAACAAGTGGAAAAATGGCATTAGAAACGAAGTCTTTCGGATTCAGAGTGTTTTTCCGGATGGATAAATGTCAACTGTAACGTTACATGTATAAGACCCAGCGGGTAAATCAGACCTAGTGATTTTATAGATTCATCCTTGCAAAAGGAGCATCCAAATGTAGCTGTTACACTATAAATGCCCAATCCTACATCGTCCTTTGTTGTCATTTCTTTGTCGCCATTTTGTTGTGACGCAGGAACCAAAATTTGGCCAGCCAATTTTCAACTGCTTCTACAACTTTTTCACTGGTTAAATGCACTAAAGACACGTCAACTACCATGTAGGACTACCGTGCGGTCGTGTGGCGTAACGGCAGGGGGTTTGACTCGGATCCAAGAGGTCCCGAGTTCGAATTCCCCTGACGCCACCGATGTCGTGCCCTTGGGAAAGGCACTTTACACGGCTTTCCTCACTTCGCTCAGGTGTATGAAAATTAAAAATGGGTATGTTGTTATCTGTGCGTGGCACTGTTGATATAAATTATAAAAACTTGAGTGCAGTGCCTCGTCGTCCTTGTCTGTCAAAAACCGAAGTAAAAAAAAAAAAAAAACTACCATGTAGGACAGTTTTGAAAGAGGAGCAAGACTCACCGGGATATGGATGGGCGGCAGATCTTAGCTCTTCAGTCTGATAACGTCTTTAAGTGTGGGGAGTCAATCTTACGGTGTTCTTCACTGCTGTCCGGTAGTCCTTGAACTGGGTGAATTTGATTTTAGATTAGAGCCCAGGCTGCCTGTTGTCACTCTTGCCCAAGGGTGAAAAACCTGCGGGAATTACAGTCTGATGAGATTTCTGTTGTCAATGGCAACAGCAAAGACGTCAAGATGACGTCAAATATCGACACACACCCTCACTTGCCCGGTCTTCACAGAGATGACTTTTTACTCGTATGAGACTGTATAAAACAATTGTTCACACGTGTATGAAATTGTCCAGAACAGTTACTTAGTGACCCTCGATTAAGCAATAAGTAAGAACAGATAATTATGGAGCGAGGACAGGTCATATGTGCGCGTGTTCTTAGCTAACCTCCCTACTATACATGAGACGGTCATGGCGCATGCGCAGTGTTCAAAGGCCCGCTCGGTACCCTCCTCTAGTAACCTCTGACCTCCCCTTCTCTTTGTGCTAATCTCATGCCGATCCACTCTGTGATGTCATCTTCCCATCGTCCTTCTATCTTTCAACAATCTAGCGCCCTGCATAATGTTTGTACGGTCTGAAGACCTTGCCTCTTGTGATGGACAAACCAGCTCAAAACGATCTGCGAAGACTGCTTCTGTTGCCAATGGCAACAGCAAAGACGTCACGATGACGTCAAAAATCGACACATTCCTTCATTTGGTTTGTCCACACAGAGATAACCTTTTCACTGTAAAACGAACAGAACACGAGATAACTATCATGTAGGAATGTTAAGAAACAGCAGGAAGACCCACCAGAGTGTGGTTGGTTGGCAGATCTTGGCTCTTCTGCCTGGGAACCTCTGAGTCGGGAGTCCGTCTTACAGGGAGTGGTTGATCTAAGTTTGGATATAATTCTAATCGTCAGTAATACAAAAGAACAGATAATTATGGAGCGAGGACAGAGAAAACATCTTTGTTGTACATTTGAAGGTCACGCGTGTACGGCACGGTGTCCTCACCTGACCTCCCTATACATGGGACTATCAGGGCGCATGCGCAGTGATCGAAGACCCGCACAGTGTCCTCCACTAGGTTTCTCTGACCTCCCCTTCTCTTTGTGCCCATGCCAGCCTCATGTCTATCCATTATTTCATCTTCCCATCTTCCTCCTAACTGTCGATATTCTAGCTCCTTGCATGATTATTGTGAGGTCTGAAAACCTTGCGACTTGTGTTGGCCCAACGATTTTTATAGAGTCTGCTTGTGTTGGTCCTACCGACTCAGAACGATTCAAATAGGGTCTCGTAGCTTGTTCAACTTTGTAAATCAAGAACATCCTCAATTGTCAAGCGGTTAACAATGTTAATGTTGCCATTGTTGATATTCTATCAGACACCTTTTCAGTTGACATATTTTAACACAACTTCTGGCTTTGACAGGAATACCCGATCTATACGGTTTCAGCCAGATAATCACAAACATCATATTACGTCATAAGGACACCAAAGTTTTAATGATTCAATGTTATCAGTGAATATCAAGTTTCTCTCTCAAACTATGCCGTGATAATCAAAGTCTTTCGGCATATTTTGAAACTCCAAGATCTCCAAACACCCTTGGTGTACGAGACTCGTGTTAATAAGAACTAACTTGCAATAAACTTATCATTATTTACTAGACATCACCAATCCTACAGTGTCCGCTGTTGTCATTTCTTCGTCGCCGTTTTGGTGTGACGCAGGATCAAACTTTTATCCTACCAGCTATTCCAACAACTTTTTCACCGGTAAAATAAACAAAAGACAGGGCGGGTATCTTGTAGGATTGTTGAGAAACAGCAGGAAGACTCACCAAATCATGGATAGGTGGCAGATCTTGTCTCTTCAGTCTGAGACCTTCTTTAAGAATCGGGAGTTCGTCTTACAGTGTTCTTCACTGGAGTGGCTGAACTGAGTGCATATGATTTTATATGTGAGTTCTCACTGCATTTTGTCGTACATGCTCACAGGTGAAAAAGACGCACCTATCAGAATTAACTGCGAGATAATCACGTCAGAACATTTCTTGTGTCCGGTCCATTTAAATGTCACCAGCATTTAGCTTGACATGATAGGCTCTAATTACACGATGGCGATCAGATAATTATGGAGCGAGGACAGGTCATACGCTTCGGGGAAGACACATTCGTGGTAAGCTTGAAGGACACGCGTGTACGTCACGTTGTCCTCACCTAACCCCCCTATAGATAGGACTGTCAGGGCGCATGCGCAGTGATCGAAGACACGCACGGTTTTCTGTAACCTCCGCTTCTCTTTGTGCCCAACTTCATGCCTATCCATTCTTTCATGCCATCTTCGTCCTCCCATCGTCCTACTAACTTTCAATAATAACGAACAAAAGACACGTCCAATATCGTGTAGGAATGTTAAGGAACACCAGAAAGATTCTCAAGAGTGTGGTTGGTTGGCAGATCTTGGCTCTTCAGCCTGAGAACTTCCACAAGAGTCGGGAGTCCGTCTTACAGTGTTCCTCACTGCTGTCAAGTAGTGGCTGGACTTGGTTTAGATCCGATTTGAGATCAGAGCTCACACTATGGTTATTACTGTAGCGAACAGGTGAAGCTAATCTGTTGTTTGTGTCGCAGTCATGATCCCAGGAACAACCTGTGTTTGTCAGAGAGAGCTGATCTCTGAATTAAACACAACTCGACAATGAACAAATAATTTCCACTAAAAAGGGTTGAGCTCAGTTCCGATACTGCTAAAATGCAGGTTTTCTCACCTAACGAGGTGAACTTAATACACCTTGATGTCCTTGATACCCTGTTGCCCTCTGGGCTCACCTATAGATGCTTTAGAATGTGACACCAACACTAACTACCCAGTTTACTGGTGGACAGGATACCTCGGAAAGAAAGTTAAATGGAGGTCCCGTGTTTGGGGAGAGCCACACCCCGCGCACTCACATAGGCTAACTCACACAGGCCAGCGCACAGGTGGAACTGGTTGCATCTGTAGACGTTCTAACGAAGGACCGCGATCTTAAAGGCCTCTGGTTGCTTCAGTAATACAACAGAACAGATAATTATGGAGCGAGGACAGGTCATACGCTTCAGGGAAGACACATTTCTTGTACGTTTGATGGACACGAGTGTACGGCACGTTGCCCTCACCTAACCTCCCTCTCTATGGCACTGTCAGGGCCCTATGATCGAAGACCCGCACAGTGTCCCCTTCTCTCTGTGTCCATCCAAACTTCATGTCTATCCATTCTTTCATGTCATCTTCATGTCTCCTTGTGGTGAATTATTGGATGTTTCAAAGTCTGCTGAATGTGTTGATCTGACGGGAACCTTCAGCTTGGTACCTGGCAGCGGTAGCCTGACCAGTCGCAGTTCGTCTTCATTTCATCCTGCCTGGTTTAATACTTCTAGTATTTTTGGTCGCGTTATGGTGTCGAAGGCACGACATATCTATGCCCATTTTATGGAAGTCCCAGTGTTTGGACACACTGTGCTTACACTGTGGTAATTACTGTACCAACCGATTGAAGATAATACGTTGTTTGCATGGCAGCCATGATCTCATAAACAACATGTGTTTGTCAGACAGAGCTGAATTTTCAATTAAACAAAACTTCACAATGAACAGGATAATTTACACTTAAAAAAGGCTGAGTTCAGTTCAGTTCAGCTACTGTTAAAATGCAGGGTTTTTTTCACCTGATGAGGTGAACAAAACACACCTGTCCTTGAAACCTTGTTGCCCTCAGGGTTCACCTATGAATTCTTTAGAATGTTAAACAAACACTGCGAACCCAGTTCCTGATGTTATTTGGACAAATTACTCATTACATCATCTTAGTGTTGCTCCTATTCCCTGTTAGAAGTTATCCAGATGATTCGAATCAACACTGAACTGCTTTTGATGAAATAGATATGAATTTAAGGCATGATTATAGTTCGTGCAGCCCCGGGGCTCAACTGTCCTTCTCTTGAATGTGTCTTGAGATATTTGTGGTTACAAACATTTTTTTTGCAAGGGATGCTCAACTTGAGACTCGCCTCTATAGCAATGCAACCAATCAGTAGTATTATACACTAAGCCATTACATGCATTGATTTTACCTGCGCAATAGTTTTCCAAAATGTTTTAAATCAATCGTTTTGCTTTAATCTAGTTACATGGAGCTCGAGTGTAACAAGTTATTGTTCTTATGTGGTTATTTTGTAAAGCTATCACTGCTAGTAATCCCCAGTCTACGCTTCAAGGGCGTCGCCAAGCGGAATGTAAAGAAACTGCACCACACAGGTCGTGTAGATAGTAATGTCGGCTACGTAAACGTGATTCATGGTGCTTTTCAAAGGATCGTTTCATTTGGCTTCCAATGCCCTATCTCATTTCCTGTACAGCACCATGTGACTTACATTACTATTCAGTAAAACATGCAATTCAGACGATCGTCGATGTTATAACTTAGCAGAAATGTTGCCTTCCAAACCCCCTAGAGATCCTTAAATACTCGTTTAAAGATAACTTTACAATCGCTCTACGTGATGCAATAATTTTTCATTCCGCTAGGTGACGCCCTTTGTGCACTCTTGGACATTTCAAATTTGATTTCTTGTCTATAAGATGCACTCACCAGCAGGAGAGGATTTTATCTTTATTTTTAAACGAAGGTTGCCTAAACTCACTCACTCACACTTATTTCGGAAAATATTTTAGTGTCGATGTATACACTTTCCTGTTGAATGGTATTGTTAAGGTCCTAGGACTGTAACTGTTTACTTATGTCGGGTAGACTCAGTAGGTGCATCATAATCATCCTTCATTAACAACGCTGGAGCCGTAGGAGTTCAGTTCCCCATTGGAACTTTTATTCAGCCCGTCTTTTCACCAAAAAATACAGTAGTTGTCAATAGTTATCAGTAATCTTCAAAGGTCCTTTATTCTATTCAGCTTTATTACGACAATATATATATATATGTTCTTAGTTTTTAGTAAATGAAGTCATTTCACCACGAAATTGTGCATATTATCCTAATAACTATGACGTTTTAACGGGAAATGTTCACGGAAGCAAGTGTTATTCTCTAACAGTGAACAGTTATGAATATCAATTAAACCAATTCCAAATCAGATGGAAAATCAAGTAAGTATTCAACCATTTTTGGTAATTACCTTACAACAGCAACAAAAGTCAATTTACTAATATTCACTAGCAAAGGAGAATCAAGACACTAACTCATTATATTATTTTGCAAAATCCACAAACTGCCAACAAATTTTTGTTCTTTATACCATTACTGAAGATCCCATCACGTTTGTAGGAATAGGGGATATTCAGGGTTTATCAGGAGAGCATTACTGCTCAGTATGTATGAAAGGTTGGGGGTGTTCAGGGGTTTATCAGGGGTGCATTACTTCTCAGTATGTATGAAAGGTTGGGGATGCCCAGGGGTTCACCAGGGGAGCATAACTGCTCAGTATGTATGGAACGTTGGGGGTGCTCAGGGGTTTACCAGAATGTTGCTGCTGCCTGGTGACGTTGCTAATATTGTGTTTTCTTTAGTTCAGCATAATAGTATCTTACACTATAGATATAACACTTGTTTCTGGGGTATACAATTGTTTTAAACAGAAGATGCTATTATAATGATTATGATATCAAATGTTAAAAGATATATCCTTTGATCACAAAGTCGTTTGTAAAAATCAATAGTTAATCTCTTATTATGTATGGAAGTTAAACAATTACTAATCAACATAATGTTAAATCTCACCACCCTTAAGGTATTATCATATCATAATGATAGAGAATAAAATTGTGACTAAAATCACCCTTAAGATATTGCAAGGTAATTAGTAAAGCTGTAACAGAATACAACTACTACAAAATGTAAAAAGTATTAAAGCAATTAGTCCTTTAACCATAATAATTCTACCCTTAAGATAGTAATTACAATATTGATGATGATGAGTATCCTAATAATACAAATATTCTTCAAAAGAATCCTCATTATCATATATCTGGTTAACAAAAATCTTAATTAGTTATATGTGAGATGGAAGAAAATACATTCTTGTGACCAAACTTTGTACATCAGTGCTCTCATAAACATCCTGCATTCTACATTCTTCCATCGTTATTCAGTCATTTTAAACAGTTTCTAAATTCTCTCTCTGTTACCGTCTCAGCATGATGTATATCAAAATAAGTGTTCCCATTCATTCATTAATAAGTAGAACGAGTGCTAGTAATCATTCTAGATTATGGGAGTAGGGGTTTCATTGATATTAATGTAGGACATTCACACTTGAGGGACTGAGAATTACAGTGCACATCATGAAGGCAGTCTCACTGCCATTTTGATCAATGATAATATTAATCTCTGGAACTCTTGCAACATCTTAGTAGCTACTTTCACATAACTGTTTTCATAACTAAGGGACTATGAACCTACTTTTAGGTACTGAACCCTAGTCATTAATGTATCCCTGTTGTGAAACTGTAGTAATAGTTTTTACATGACTGTGTTCATATTTGTGGGACTCTGGTCTGGACCAAATTTTATCTATTGATCCTCCATAGCCTTTCGTTCATCCATGATAACAAGTGGAACTGTTGCAGCATCTTTAGCAGCCGTATTGACTCACATGGATGTTCTCATATTTTTGGGACTGTGAAACAACTTTGTAACATACACGATAGTCTGTGAACCAGCTGCTTTAATTCGATATTTTCATACTTGTGGAACTGTGGGATCTGGCTCTGTGGACCAAACTGTTCTTTCGAAGACTTCTCATTCTAGTACGAGATAAACGTTGGACAGACTACAACTCCATTGTCTTGAGAAACAGCAAATTGTGGGACAAAGGATAACCTTTTTTATTTACTGACTCATTGGTGTACATGAAAATCAGCGGGACTTCTCCCGAATCAGCTATCATGGCATTTCTCATAAAACATAAAGTACTTGTGGGACTGAGAGCCATCTGAAGCCTTTTGTGTCAATTTTTAGATACAGGAAGTCATAACTAAAGCTACATGTAACTACAGTTTAGATCAGGCCCCCTCTAAACCTACATGTACCTACATGTTTGTGTAGGCACCTTTAAACCTTTGTGTAACTACAGTTTTGGGCAGGCACCTCTAAACCTACATGTACCTACAGTTTGCTTAGGCACCTTTAAACCTACATGTACCTACAGTTTTGGGCAGGCACCTCTAAACCTACATGTACCTACAGTTTTGGGCAGGCACTTCTAAACTTGAATGTACCTACAGTTTAGGGTAAGCACCTCTAAACCTACATGTACCTACAGTTTGGGCAGGCACCTCTAAACTTGAATGTACCTACAGTTTTGGGCAGGAACCTCTAAACCTACATGTACCTACAGTTTTAGCCTCTAAACCTACACGTACCTACAGTTTTGGGAAGGCACCTCTAAACCTACATGTACCTACAGTTTTGGGCAGGAACCTCTAAACCTACATGTACCTACAGTTTTAGCCTCTAAACCTACACGTACCTACAGTTTTTGGTAGGCCCCTCTAAACCTACATGTACCTACAGTTTTGGGCAGGAACCTCTAAACCTACACGTACCTACAGCTTTGGGCAGGCACCTCTAAACCTACATGTACCTACAGCTTTGGGCAGGAACCTCTAAACCTATACGTACCTACAGTTTTGGGCAGGCACCTCTAAACCTACATGTACCTACAGTTTTGGGCAGGCACCTCTAAACCTACATGTACCTACAGTTTTGGGCAGACACCTCTAAACCTACATGTACCTACAGTTTTGGGCAGGCACCTCTAAACCTACATGTACCATCAGTTTTGGGCAGGCACCTTTGAACCTGAATGTACCTACGATTTTGGGCAGGCAGTTCTAAACCTACATGTACCTACAGTTTTTAGGCATCATTATGAAAGCTTGTACCATCTGTTTCAGAGCCTGCAACACCTGTTTTAAAAGTTTATGATGCCTATCTTAAAGCTTTTGACACCTGTTTCAAAGCATGTTGCAAGAAATGTATTTAGGAACACTTCTTGAATTCGCGAAGACATGTGCCCCAACGTGTGCTTTTATCCGGACAAACCTTCCGAAACTTTCTGCGGCATTTACTGCAAGACTTGCTGCGGCAACTTGCCCTTTTCCAAAACTTTTTGTTTACACAATTCTTCCAAAATTTCGATAAGGTGCTACAAGTTGTCGCAGGTTTGGGGGTAGATTCTGGCGCCTGGGTCGAGGTCATTGCAGTAGAGGGGACAGTTGTGGTCTCTTCACATATCATATCTTCAGGATTTACATCGTTTAGCAGGCTTTTTCCTGTAAGGTTAGCAGGTCTATCTGGTCCGGCACATGTGATCTGGTTTTCAAAGTCATGAGAACCCGTCATCAATAGCTTAAAGGGTAGCATCTTGCAGTCACACTGCCAGGGATTATCACTAAGGTCAACCCAATCCGACACCGATGTGAGTGCTGGAAATATGCTAGCTGGCAGACTTGACAACTGATTCTGAGAAAGATACACTTCCGACAGGATATTCAGTCCCTCAAATATGTCAGAAGGCAGACTGGACAACTGATTCCCATCAAGATACAAGTAATAAAGGGCAGCAAGCCCATCAAATATGCCAGCTGGCATACTTGACAACTGATTCTGAGAAAGATTAATTTCCTCCACGATATTCAGTCCCTCAAATATATCAGAGGGCAGACTGGACAACTGATTCTCATCAAGATACAAGTAATAAAGGGTACCAAGCCCCTCAAATATGCCATCTGGCAGACTTGACATCTGATTCTGAGAAAGATAGACTTCCTCTAGGTTATTCAATCCCTCAAATATGCCGGCTGGCAGACTTGACAACTGATTCTCAGAAATATCCAACTCCTCCAGGCTACCAAGTCCCTCAAATATGGTTTCAGGGAGACTAGACAGCTGATTCTTGTCAAGAACCAATTCTGTCAGGCTGCCAAGCCCCGCAAAAGTGGTTGCAGGGAGGCTAGACAAATGATTCTCGTCAAGATTCAATTCCTCCAAGCTACCCAGATCCTGAAATATGTAGGCTGGAAGACTAGACAACTGATTCCGGTCAAGAGTCAAGTACCTTAGGTTATTAAGTCCCTGAAATATGCCAGCTGGAAGACTCAATAACTGATTCCGGTCGAGATACAAACCCCCTAGGTTACCAAGTCCCTGAAATATGCCAGCTGGAAGAGTCAAGAACTCATTGTCATATAGATACAATGCCTCCAGGGTACTAATTCCTACGAATATGTCAGCTGGAAGACTACTAGTAGACAACTGATTTCGGGAAAGAATCAACCTTTTTAGGTTTCCAAGTTCCACAAATAAGTCAGCTGGAGGGCTGGATAACTGACTATCGTGAAGGGATAAGTGTTCCAGGTGACCGAGACCCACAAATGCATCAGCTGTTAGATTGTTCAACTGATTACCATCAAGCCTCAGGTAAATTAAGCTGGTCAAGTCCTGAAATGTTCCATTATTGATTATGGAGATAGGACTGTTTCGAAGGTTTAATGTGTCCAAGCTTCCATACCTCGTGAAGTCAGCCTGACCTAAGGTTGTGATGCCAGTGTCCCACAGGTCAAGGGTAGTGATGGTTGTAGGCAGGTCCTGTGGGATACTGGCGAGGTCACTTCCCGAGCAGCGACATACTGTTGATGAACAGCTGCCGCCTGGGCAGGTTTGCGCTGCTGTCGGTCCAGCCTCCTTCAGGACGATCAGCAGCAGAACCAGCATCCTCTTCTTCACCAGCATGTTGAACTCCTTGAGTCTTCTTTTCTCCACGATACAAAAGAAGATGTGTCGTTTATCAGACGGACATATTTGTTTTGCAGGAAATTACTCAACAAAATGAAAATGACCAATTATTCCTGATTTACTATAATGATTATCAAATTTTGGTATTTGGTGGGATGGGCGGGAATATCAGCATTAGATTGTACATTAAAGTTTGTACTTTCTGATTGGCTTGATTTCTATGACTTCATATAGAAAGCCGCTTTATTCGGAAATGACTAAGAGTAGTTATTGCTATACTGCTCTAAATTGTTTTTTGGTAGCCTCTATTCGCCTCACATTGGTTGTTAGGTTCTAAGCAGTATTCGGCTCTTTTTGCATTGACCAAGCATATATCAGATCCGTTAATGAATTCGTTTTAAGTACAAAACAACACCTCCTACAGATGCCTGTAATATGTCCACATACAAACCTACACACATTCACACACACACACATCCACATATCCACACACACACACACACACACACACACACACATACACACACACACACTACATACATGAGTAAATACACCGTGCATACAAACACTACCGAAAACATAACCTTCTTGTACAAGGTAAAAAGCTGGCCACAACTTATGAGACTTTATATGAGCCAAAGATCTACCTGCCACACAAAAAAACATTATGCCCATAGCATGTCCAGAACACAAGCAGATACCAAACCTTAAATTTCTGCTAAACTGTTCAGGTACAAGGCTGAACAAATAGACAAGTAACTCCTTATTGAACACTGGGGCATGTGAGCTGTTGATACATAGGATTCTAGACTTTCGTAAGATACAGTCAAGTTTATCTTTTTTATAATTATGTTATATTTGCCCAGTGATAGATTGTGGACATGTAGTTGAAAATTTACAAAACTGTTTTGTTTTACCAACCTTGACTCTTATGTTGAAGAAAGGCGCGGATCACTTAAACCAGCCCAAGACGGGGAAATAGTGTCTGCAAAGTAAAAAGAAACTTCGTGTAATTCCAAGAGTTGATTAAGAAGTGTCACAATGTTAAAGCACAGATCAGTTGCAAATATTTAACTTAAAAAGCAGACAAATTGCAGTCCTTTGACTTCTGACTACTGACGCAAAGATTGGAACCGTCTGTTTGCACTGACATATAATTCAGACAAGACACAGCAGAAACATATTTCATTGACCGCTGACTAAACAATCCAGCACATTTCGGACTATGTATACGCTGCGCACTACCCGCCTTATATTTTCTTCAACAAGGGGGGGGGGACATGATGCTTAGAAGTAAGTTCTAACATTGAGCTCCAAAGTTTGACTTGTAATGGATATCGCGTACTTTCAAAAGGACGTACTTCTGGGCAGTACTCAATCCAGGATAACAAAATTCTTTGTACAAAATTCATGGTAAGTCATTGGATAACAGAATTATTTGTACAAAATTCAAGTGTTTTGTTCAACCCGACATTTCGGTAACCGTCTGTCACCTTCTTTGGGTCAATGCAAAAAACAATATGATACTCATTAAACCCGTTCAGACCCTACCCATGTATTCCCTATGCGTAAACATACATCATTAATCGTTGATAGTTTTGGCATAAATGAGGGTGGTTAAGCACAATAAGAAGGCCAATTGTTGATAAGATATAAAAGAACACATAGCAAGACGAATTTTTCTTAACCCCCATGACATTCTTTTCATAATCTAACTTTTGTCAGGCCTTGTTAGGAACACTGCATTAGGCCATAGGCTGAGGTTGTTTGATTTGATTGATCAGAAAATAGAGGGTCACCTGGGGAATTCGGTAGAATACTGAATGCTTTTTGATGCGCACGGTACTAGTGGGTACTTTATCGTTTCCTGTAAAAAATATCCATTTTTACTTCCTAAGATTATCATCTATTGGAAAATAACTCCCCCTCTGGGGTTTAGGACTCCTTTAAGCTGCAGCTAGGTAGGTGTCGCTGCTACATAGTTTACAATATCTAATATGTATAAGTGACGATACTGTACGTTTCGAACCTCATCCTTCCCATTGCAACAGCGACACCTTTAAGCTGCACTGCGTCACAAAACCAGTCAGTATTACCCCGAAGAAGGTGACTGTCTAGACAGTCACTGAAACGTAGGCTTAAATAAAACACTTTCTGTGTACAGTGATTCTTTAATTTCTAAAAAAACGTCTCTTTGCCAAAACGTTTCAACAAGATGTACGAGACTGCTTGTATAAAACAGGGCCATTTTTTGCCGTTAACAACCTGAAGTTTTCCCCAGCTGTGAACGTTGTATTTAAGGTTTTTAAGTATCGGCAGTTACATCACTCAGGCCAGCGCACATGTAGTACTGCTTGCATCTGGGAGCTTTCTAACGAAGGGCCTCGACCTTTCAGGACTGTTGTCGCTAAAGCCATAAAAAGAACAGATAATTGTAGAGTGAGGACCGATCTTACGCTTCAGGGAAGACACCTTTTGTTGTACGTTTGAAGGACACGAGTGTACGACACGTTGTCCTCACATAACCTCCCTATAAATGGGGCTGTCAGGGCGCATGCGCAGAGATCAAAGGCCCGCACAGTGTCCTCCTCTAGGTTTCTCTAACCTCCCCTTATCTTTGTGCCCTGCTAACCTCGTGAATATCCGGCCGAAAATGCACATTTGAAGCTCGCCGACACGTCGGCCGAGCTGAATTTCTTATTTGTGACGGGGGCTTAAGGACTGCGACCCTTTCCGGTAGCGGGCATGTCGGATGAGCGACACAGCCGGGATAGAACCCGGGGCTTCTAGTTCCAGAGGCAGGGCCGCTAACCACCGGACTTAGCACACTACCTTTGTAAAGGGAGAGTCAAAATGCAGCTGGCATACATTGAATGCCCAATCCTACAGTATCATTTGGGTGTAATTTCTTCGTCGCCATTTTGATGTGACGCAGGAATGAACATTTTGTCCTGCCAACTGTTCCGACAACTTTTTCACCGGTAAAATAAACTAAAGACACGTCAACTATAATGGCGGACTGTTGATAAACAGCAGGAAGACTTACCAAGAGTATGGATGGGTGGCAGATCTTGGCTCTTCAGTCTGAGAACTGCTGTAAGTGCGGGGAGACCGTCTTACAGTGTTCTTCACTGCTGTCCAGTAGTGGTTGAACTGCCGACTTTTTTAACTGCCGATTATAGATTAGAGCTCACACTGTGTTAATCACTGTAACAACCAGGTGAAGGTAATCTGCTGTTTGTGTCGCAGTCATGATCTCAGAAACAACCTGTGTTTGTCAGAGAGAGCCGATCTTTGAATCAAACAGAACTCGACTATGAAGAGGATCATTGCCATTTAAGAAAAGCAGATTCAGTTCAGTTCAGCTACTGCAACATTGCTGGTGTTCTCACCTGATCAGGTGAACAAAAATATACCTGTCCTTGAAACCTTGTTAACCATGTGTTTAATGTGTTGGAATACGGTAAACAATATCTAGACAGTGAAATAAAGTTTAGAAGCTGTTACTTACAAAACAGTTACTTATCTCAGGTTGTCACAAAGGTTTCAAAAATATTAGAACAAAAAGCAACAATTACGCGTACGGTACTATAAAAGTGACTCTAGTTCCAACGAACGATTATAACATTCAAATCTTTCAGTCACTTCACCCAACCCAAGATGAGAAAATATTTCCTTCAAAGAAAGCATTATACATGCCCAACCTACGTTTACCATTGATGCTATGAACGTCGTACTAACATGTTATGCAGCAGAGGTGAATTCACTCAGGCCAGCGCACACGTAGGACTGATTATATCTGTGAACGTTCGAACAAAGGGCCGCGACCTTCAAGGCCTCTGGTCGCTCCAGTAACTCAACAGAAGAGATTATAGAGCGCGGACAGATCATACGCTTTAGTGAAGATACATTTGTTATACGTGTACGGACATTGCCCTCTATCAAGGGGAGGGACCACCAAATGAGTTGCGCAGTAGGGTGCACCTCGATTTTTTTTTACATATCTTTAAAATGATTTTTTTCCTGGGCAAATTATGCTCAGAAAGGTCCAGTTTTCTGCTAGGGAGGACAGAAGAATGTGTATTTTAAAAATCTTCCCAAAATATGTGACCTTTGGCATGTTTTGAGCTGTGATTGACCCCTGAAACCTTCGCTGATGTTGTCGCTCCAGTAATACAAAAGAACAAGCAATTACAGAGCGAGGACAGGTCATACGCATCAGAGAGGTCACATTTGCTGCACGTTTGAAGGACACGGGTGTACGGCGGGGCGTTGTCCTCACCTAACCTCCCTATACATCACCCCGACCAATCGATCGCTTTGAAACTCGAATCAGCCATGACCCAACAAATCGCTTCCTAAGTTTCCTTAACGACATAATCTGACAAAAACAAACACGCCAGTGAGATACTGGAAGGTGCCAGCTTTTAAAATATGTTTTCAGATTGGCAATTTTGGCACTTTGGAAATGATAGAAGCTGGCTGCGATTTAACGTTTATAAAAAGTTTCCAGATCGTGTAGCAACATCGGCTACAGAAACGTGATTCCTGGCGACTTTTCAAAGATCATTTCATTTCGATCCCAATTCTCAACCACCATTTAGTGTACTGCGCCATGTGACTTACATGGCGATTCAGTCAACCACGTAGTTCAGATCGATAGTCGATGTCATAAGTCAGCTGAATTGTTGCCCTCAAAACCCACCGGAGATCGTTAATACTCGATGTAAAATAGCGTCACAAGCACCCTGCGTGGTGCAATAATTTTTCATTCCGCTAGGTGACGCCCTTTCTGCACTCTTGGACATTCCAAATTTGAAATAGCACGGAGTTCGTTGTGATTCAGTAACCCTTTGTAGCTGACTACTAATTTGGTGAACCTTCAGCATGTTTGCATCATCTATCCTGGCACAGGAGATAAAACAACCAACAATGACAGAAGAGCATTTCGGCCCAGCCGGGGACAGCGATGTGACCCAGTTCTGAGAGGCGGCATTTCTGTTTGCTTGGTTTTGTTTGTTTGTTTGTTTGCTTAGTTTTCTTTCTTTTCTGTAAGCTACATACCAGCAGGAGAGGATTTTATCTTTACTTTTCAACGAAGGTTGCCCACACTCACTCAAACTCACTCACTCACTCACTCACTCACTCACTCACGCACACTCACTCACGCACACTCACTCAAACTCACTCACTCACTCACTCACTCACTCACTCACTCACACTCACTCACTCACTCACTCACTCACTCACGCACTCTCTCACTCACCCACTCACTCACACTCACTAACTCACTTACTCACTCACTCACTCACACCCACTCACTCACTCACTCACTCACTCACTCACACTCACTCACTCACTCACTCACACTCACTCAAACTCACTCACTCACTCACTCACACTCACTCACTCACTCACTCACTCATTCACTCACACTCACTCACTCACTCACTCACGCACTCACTCACTCACTCACACTCACACACACTCACTCACTCACCCACTCACTCACTCACTCACTCACACACACTCACTCATTCACTCACTCACACTCGCGCACACTCTCTCACTCACCCACTCACTCACTCACTCACGCACATTCACTCACTCACTCATTCACTCATTCACTCACTTACTCACTCACATACTCACTCACTCACTCACTCACACACTTCTTTTGGAAAATATTTTAGTATATATGTATACAGTCACTTTCCTGTTCACTGCCATTGTTAAGGTCCTCCAACTGTTTTTATGTAGGGTAGACTCAGTACTACTCCTAAACCCAACTGACACACCTGCACCACAATCATCCTTCATTAACAACACTGGAACCGCAAGAGTTTTGTTCCCCTTTGGAACTTTTATTCAGCCCGTCTTTTCACACAAAAATACAGTAGTTGTCAATCGTTATTTGTAAGCTCCTTTACATATTTTTAACGACAAAATGTAGATATGAATAAGGAAAGTTCTTTCACCACAAAATTGTACATAGTATCCTTATGACTATGGAGTTTTAACGGAATAGATTCACATGAACAAATGTTATTCTCTAACAGTGAACAGTAATGAATATTAATATAAACCAATTCTTAATCAGATTGATGAAAAAAAAAATGTTCAGTAATCTTGAAACAAGATAGACCCAGCCTTCATTTTCACCCACAACTGTTACAATAAAAGAAGCCATTCACTAGTCAAAGAGAACAAGACACCAATTTATGATGAACATAATCCACAAACTGTCAAGAAGTACATTGGTATTTAAGATCATCCCGCTTTTGTAAGAACAGGGGCAATTCGGGGATCTATCGGAACATTATTGCTGTGTATGTATCAAAGATTTCATACTTGGGCGGGGGGGGGGGTGCTCTAGGGCGGGGGGGGGTGCTCTAGGGCTTTATCAGAATGTTAATGATGTTGCCAATATGGTGTATTTTTTAGTTCAGCAAAATATTATCTTAGAAAATATAACACTTGTCTCTGGAGTACACAATTGTTTTAAACAGAAGATGCTATTATAATGATTATGATATCAAATGTTAAAAGATACATCCTTTGATCACACAAAGTCGTTTGTAAAAATTAATAGTTAATCTCTTATTTTGTATGGAAGTTTAACAATAACTAATAAACATAATGTTAGATCTCACCACCCTTAAGGTATTATCATATCATAATGATAAAGAATAAAATTGTGACTAAAATCACCCTAAAGATATTGTAAAGGTAATTAGTCCAGCTGTAACAGAATACAACTACTACAAAATGTAAAAAAGTGAAAGCAATTAGTCCTTTCACCATTATAATTCTACACATAAGATAGTAATTAAAATATTGATGATAATGAGTATCCCAATAATACAAATATTCTTCAAAAGAATCCTCAGTGTCATATATCTGGTTAACAAAGATCTTCTGTAATTATCATGTGTTAGATGGAAGAAAATACATTCTTGTGACCAAACATTGTACATCAGTGCTCTCATGAACATCCTGCATTCTACATTCTTCCTTCGATATTCACTCATTTTAAAAGTCTATAATTTTGTCTCTGTTACCATCTCAGTATGATGGACGTACATGAAAATCAGTTTTCCTACATTTATTAGTACAACGAGGAATCATACTAGAGTATGGGTGGGGGGTCTCACATATATTTGTAGGTCATTCTTAGCATGGTTTAGAACTCTATTGTCGCACTTGAGGGACTGAGGCTGCATTTTCCATTTAGCCAGTCTCATTGTCATTTTCATCCATGATAACCTGTGAAACTGTTGCAGTAATTTTCACATGGCTGTTTTCATATTTTTGGGCCTATGGACCAAAGTTTAGCTATCTATCAATTCCGATAGTCATTCATTCATCCATGATAACCTGTGGACCTGTCACAGTACTTTTAGCGGCTGTTTTCACATGGCTGGTCTCATGTTTGTGGGACAGTGGAACAAATTTGTTATATCCAATTTGATAACATGTGGACCATGCTGTATTGAGTATCAAGCTGCTATGATTGGTTATTTTCAGACTTTTGGAAGTGTGCGCCAACTTTCTGGTCTATTGTCATCAGCAACTTGTGGACCAACTCCATTGTCACACTGCTGTTATACTAGATCGTTACCGAAGAAAACAAATCGCCACCTCGGCAATGTTTTTCCATTTCCTTTCTTGTTGTTATAATTCTTTTATAGACTTCTCGGTCTAGTACACAATAATCTGTGAACCGGATCCATTCTCTCGAGCAACAGTAACGTGCAGGCACCTCTAGACCTACATTTACCTACTTTTTTTGACAGGCACCTCTAAACCTACGCGTACCTACAGTTTTGGTAGGCACCTCTAAACCTACGCGTATCTACAGTGTCGGGTAGGCACCTCTAAAACTACGCGTACCTACAGTTTCGGGTAGGCACCTCTAAACCTGCGCGTATCTACAGTTTTTTGCAGGCACCTCTACACATACGCGTACCTACAGGTTTTGGTAGGCACTTCTAAACCTACGCGTACCTACATTTCTTGGCAAGCACCTCTAAACCTACGCGTACCTACAGTTTTGGTAGGCACCTCTAAACCTACGCGTACATACAGTTTCGGGTAGGCACCTTAAAACCTACGCGTACCTACAGTTTTGGTAGGCACCTTAAAACCTACATTAACCTACAGCCTTGGGCAGGGACCTCTAGACCTACATGTTCCTGTGATGTTGAGCAGGTAGTCCTAAACCTACATGCATCTACGAATTTGGACAGACACCTCTAAACCTTCATGTACCTGCGGTTATGGGCATGAGGTTCTAAACCTACTTGAACAGTTTTGGGCAGGCAATTATAAACCTAGTTGCATGTACCTACAGTTTTGGGCAGGCAATTATAAACCTAGTTGCATGTACCTACAGTTTTGGGCCTGCAATTATAAACCTAGTTGCATGTACCTACAGTTTTGGGCAGGCAATTATAAACCTAGTTGCATGTACCTACAGTTTTAGGCAGGCAATTATAAACCTAGTTGCATGTACCTACAGTTTTGGGCAGGCAATTATAAACCTAGTTGCATGTACCTACAGTTTTGGGCAGGCAATTATAAACCTAGTTGCATGTACCTACAGTTTTGGGCAGGCAGTTCCTAACCTTCAGATACATGCAATCGTGACCTGCATGTACCCACAGTTTTCGGTTAATCCCATCTGATCATGAAGCTACATGTGCCTACAGTCTAATCATTAAAGCTTGGACGCCTGTTTTAAAGCTTTTACACGTGTTACTATATGCCTGTAGGTACAATTCTTTGTGAATTCGCGGCGACACGATTCCCAACGCGTGCTTTTATCCGGACAAACCTTTCTAAACTTCTTGCGGCATTTACTGCAAGACTTGCCGCGGCAAGTTGCCCTTTTCCAAAACTGTCTGTCGACACACTTCTTCCAAAAGCCTGAAAGATTGCAAGTTGCCGCGGGTTTCGGGGTGGATGTTGGTGGCGCGGGAGTCGAGGTCGTTGGGGTTGAGGGAACTATCGTGGTCTCTTCACACATCATATCTTCAGGATTCATATCTTCAGGATTTACATCGCTTAGCAGGCTTTTCCCTGTAAGGTTAGCAGGTCCGGCACATGTGATCTCGCTTTCAAAGTCATGGGTCCCGTTCATCAATAGCTTAAAGGGAAGCATCCTGCAGTCACACTGCCAGGGGTTATCGCTGATGTCAACATATGAAATGGAGGCCAGTGCTGGAAATATGCCAGCTGGCAGACTTGACAACTGATTCTGAGGAAGATACAAGTCCTGCAGGTTATTAAGCCCCTCAAATATGTCAGATGGTAGACTGGACAACTGATTTTTCCAAAGATCCAATTCCCCCAAGTTAGCAAGTCCCCCAAATACGCCAGATGGCAGACTGGGCAACTGATTCTCGCTAAGATACAATTCCTGAAGGTTAATCAGTCCCTCAAATATGCCAGCTGGCAGACTGGACAACTGATTCCCACCAAGATACAAGTAATAAAGGGTACCAAGCCCCTCAAATATGCCAGCTGGAAGGCTGGACAACTGATTTTCGTAAAGATTTAAATCCTCCAAGTTAGCCATTCCTGCAAATATGTTTGCTTCCAGACTGGACAACTGATTGTAACTAAGATCCAAGTCCTCCAAGTTAGCAAGTCCCCCAAATACGCCAGGTTGTAGACTTGACAACTGATTCTCGTAAAGATACAATTCCTCAAGGTTAGGAAGACTTTGAAAGATGCCATCTGGAAGTCCCGACAGCTCATTCTCAGCGAGATGCAATTCCGCCAGCTTGATAAGTCCCTCAAATATGCCAGGGGGAAAACTCGACAGCTGATTCCCGTAAAGAACCAATTCCGTCAGGTTACTCAGTCCGTCAAAAATGTTTTCAGGGAGAGTAGAGAACTGATTATCGTAAAGTTCCAATTGCTCCAAGTAACCCAGTCCCTGAAATATGCCAGCTGGAAGACTAGAAAACTGATTACCGTAAAGATACAAGACCCTTAGGTTATCCAGTCCCTGAAATGTGTCAGCTGGAAGAGTCAACAACTCACCCCGGTCAAGGTACAATCTCTCTAGCTTACCAAGTCCCTGAAATATGCCAGCTGGAAGACTCGACAAATCAGTAGCACTAAGATACAATCGCTCCAGGTTATCAAGTCCCGCGAATATGTCAACTGGAAGACTAGAAAACTTACCCCGGGAAAGACTCAAGCCTTGTAGGTTTCCAAGTGCCACAAATATGTCAGCTGGAGGAATGGATACCAGACTACTGTAAAGACTCAAGTATTCCAGTTTACCAAGACCCACAAATGCACCAGCTGTTAGATTATTAAACTGGTTATTACTAAGGCTCAGGGAAGTTAAGTTGGCCAAGTCCTGAAATGTTCCGTCACTGATCATGGTCATCGGAATGCTGTTTCTAAGGCTAAAGCTTTCCAAGCTCCCATACCTTAATAAATCAGCCTGACTTAAGGTTGTAATGGCATTGTTCCAAAAGTAAAGGGTGGTGATGGTTGTAGGCAGGTCCTGGGGGATACTGGTGAAGCCACCTCCCCAGCAGCGACATACTGTTGATGAACAGCTGCCGCCTGGGCAGGTTTGCGCTGCTGTCGGTCCGGCCTCCTTCAGGACGATCAGCAGCAGAACCAGCATCCTCTTCACCCCCATGTTGAACTCCTTGAGTCTTCTTTTCTCCACTATACAAAAGAAGATGTGTCATCTTTAGCCTACAGGCTTTTTTCCGTAAGGAAGCTACTCACTCACTCACTCACTCACTCACTCACTCACTCACTCACTCACTCACTCACTCACTCACTCACTCACTCAACAAAATGAAAATGAAAATGGCCAATTATTTCTGATTTACTATAATGATTATCAGATTTTCCTTTTTTAGCTCAGAAGGAAACGTCAATTTTTCTACATAGGGTCAATTGGGTAATTGATTTCATCGGAGAACGTGGGGCGGGAATATCAGCATTAGATTGTACATCAAAGTTTGCACTTTCTGATTGGTTTGATCATGATTACTGCTTTTGTCAAATGGCACTGTCCACATAATACATCGCCTCACATCGTACGTTAGTTTAGTTTTTTTTAGCAGTTTTCAGCTCTCGTAGCCTTGACCAAGCATCTATCAGATCCGGTAATGAATTCGTTTTAACTACATTAGAACACCTCCTAGACATGCCTGGTAATAAATCAACACACACACACACGTAATTCTACATTAGAACACCTCCTAGGCATGCCTGGTAATAAATCAACACACACACGCGCACACGCGCGCGCACGCGAGCACACACAAACACACACACTAACACACTCACACACACACACACACACACACACACACATACACACATACATACATACATACAGACACTTCCAAAAACATAACCTTCCGGCGAAGGTAATAAGCTGGCCCCAACTTATGAGACAAAGATCTACCTGCCACAAAAAACAACAACATCATGTCTATAACATGTTCAGAACACAGAAAGATACCAAACCTGACATTTTTGCTGAAGTGCCTTCGAAAATCTGCTTGATCTTTTTTTTCTGATTATAAGGTCATGAACAGTTGAACAAATAGATAAGTAACTCCTAATTGAACACTAGTACTGTTGCATGTCAGCTGTTGATATATAGAAATTTGATGATGAGCACCAAGAATTATTCATATTTGCCCAGTGATAATGTCTTGTTTGTTTTTACCTACCTTGACTCTTATGTGGAAGAAAGACGCAGATCACTTAACCCAGCCCAAGATGTGGAAATAGAGCCTGTAAAGAAAACAAGAAACTTCATGTAACTCCAAGAATTAATTAAGTGGTGTCACAATGTGAAAAGACACATCAGTTGCCATTATTTAAATGGCAAAAAGCAGACAAAATGCAGTTCTTTGACCACTGATGCAAAGATTAGAACCACGGCCATTTGTTTGCATTGACATATGATTCATAGAAGATACAGCGGAGACAAATGCATATTGCACTGACCAGTGACTAAACAATACTGAATATTTTGGACAATTCTATACTGTGAACACGCTGCACTACTTGTGTAGTTGAAAAAAAATGTTGTGTTTCCTATCACGGTCCTGAAAAAATTAGGGTCAGTAGGTAGGGTTTTTTATTTTTTTTAATAATAGTGACATCAAATGCACTGACTGTGCTTGGGCCAGCCTCCTCGCCATTGCACTCAATTCTCATGTGGTTAAACATGCGCTGCACGGAGGGGAGTGAACAAAATCTAATTAAAGTACCCCCGGAATAAAATTACAAATAGGAAAAGTGACAGGTGAATTACTAAGAATATACATGAATAATAATCACTAAATACAATAGTCTATGTCATTGTCCAGTTGCTTTTTCACTGTCACAACTTTCTTTGTTTATTCTGTAATAATTGATGCAAAGTTGAGAATTAGCTTAGTAAAGGGACTCATTCACCACTTGTGCAATTTTTCAATATTGTCAAGGAAAAAAAATCAGCACAAGCAACACTTCGCCCCATAGAAATACAATTGCGACTCAAACACTGCCCTCTATCGGTATTTGACGGTACTGCAGATTACACGTCAATACTCTCACGCATTCTCGCGATAGTTGATGAATCCAACATGGCGGCTGCATGTTTACGTTTTTCGACCCGGAGCTGCGCTCTCTCTCTGACGGATCTTTGAGTTTTAGGCAGAATAAAACAAGTTGACTTATAATGGATGCAAACGAGTGAAAAAGTATCGGTAACTTTATTAACTTGTTTGTTAATTAGCAGTGCTGAACTCACACAGGCCAACGCACATGTACCACTGATTTAATCTGTGGACGTTCGAACAAAAAGACCGCGACCTTTGAGGAATGCTGTCTCTTCATCAATACAAAAGAGTAGACAATTATATAGTGATGACAGGCCATACGCTTCAAGGAAGACGCCTTTGTTGTACGTTTGAAGGACACGCGTGTACGGCACGGTGTCCTCACCTAACCTCCCTATACATGGGACTGTCAGGGCGCATGCGCAATGATCGAAGACCCGCACAGTGTCCCTCTCTAGTTTTCCCTGACCTCCCCTTCTCTTTGTTCCCTGCTAACTTAAAAACATGGGTAACAAGGTATCAAGGACAAGGTATAAAGTGTTTTGTTCACCAAATCAGTTGAGATTACCTGCATTTTAGCAGTAGCTGAACTTAAATATGTTTTTGAGTGGAAATGATTCAGTTCATATTCGAGTTATGATTGATTTAAAGATCAGCTCCCTCTGATGACCACATGTTGTTCTAAGATCATGACTGATGCACAAACAATAGATTAGCTTCAACAAATAACAGATTAGCTTCAACTGGGCGTTACAATGTTTATCAAAAGAGATCTAATCTATAACCATATCCAAACCTAGTTCAGCCACTACTATTGGGAGTTTAGGTCAGGACAACGTACGCTGTACTCGTGTCCTTCAAAAGTCCATACGTAACCAACCTAAGTTTTTCTTGTAATAAACATTTTAATTAACACCTTAATTAGCATGTTAATTAGCAGTACTGAACTCACACAGGCCAGCGCACATGTACCACTGATTTAATCTGTGAACGTTCGAACAAAAAGACCGCGACCTTTGAGGAATGCTGTCTCTTCAGCAATACAAAAGAGTAGACAATTATATAGTGATGACAGGCCAAACGCTTCAGGGAAGACGCCTTTGTTGGACGTGTGTAGGACACCAGTGCACAGTGCATTGTCCTCACCTAACCTCCCTATACATGGGGCTGTCAGGGCGCATGCGCAATGATCGAAGACCCGCACAGTGTCCCTCTCTAGTTTTCCCTGACCCCCCCCTCTCTTTGTTCCCATGCTAACTTAAAAACATGGGTAACAAGGTATCAAGGACAAGGTATAAAGTGTTTTGTTCACCAAATCAGTTGAGAACACCTGCATTTTAGCAGTAGCTGAACTTAAATATGTTTTTAGTGCAAGTTATCCAGTTCATATTCGAGTTATGATTGATTTAAAGATCAGCTCCCTCTGAAGACCACATGTTGTTTCTTAGATCATGACTGATGCACAAACAACAGATTAACTTCAACTGGGCGGTGCAGTATTGATCACATGAGATCCAGTCTATTGTTTGTGCATTAGTAAAGCTGATTAAGGTAAACATGAAAATTGTTACTACAAGAAACACTTAGGTTGGTCACGCGTTGTGATTTTGAAGGACATGAGTGCACGGTACTTTGTCCTCACCTTACCTCCCTGTAGTAGTGGTTGAACAAGTTTAGATATGACTAGGGAGGTTAGGTGAGGACAAAGCACGTGCACGCGTGTCCTTCAAATGTACAACACGTGACCAACCTGAGTGTTTCTTACAATAAACATTCTAATCAACACCTTAATTAACAGCATCTTAGTTAACAGTGGATAACTCACACAGGTCAGCGCACAGGTAGTACCGATTGCATCTGTGGACGTTCGAACAAAGGACCGCGACACCCTTCAGATACCCCTCCTGCTGACATTTCGGGGCACACAGGAATGCCCTGTTTACACGGTTTCAGTCAATATAATCACAAAACGATGTCATAATGACATCATTTTACGTCATCGTGACAACAAAACCTTTATGATTCAATTTATCGACGAATAACAAGTGAAAAAATGCCATTAGAAACGAAGTCTTTCGGATTCAGAGTGTTTTTCCGGATGGATAAATGTCAACTGTAACGTTACATGTATGAGACTCAGCGGGTAAATCAGACCTAGTGATTTTATAGATTCATCCTTGCAAAAGGAGCATCCAAATGTAGCTGTTACACTATAAATGCCCGATCCTACATCGTCCGTTGTTGTCATTTCTTTGTCGCCATTTTGTTGTGACGCAGGAACCAAAATTTGGCCAGCCAACAACTGCTTCAACAACTTTTTCACTGGTTAAATAAACTAAAGACACGTCAACTACCATGTAGGACTACCGTGGGGTCGTGCGGCGTAACGGCAGGGTGTTCGACTCGGAACCAAGAGGTCCCGAGTTCGAATTCCCCTGACGCCACCGATGTCGTGCCCTTGGGAAAGGCACTTTACACGACTTTCCTCACTTCGCCCAGGTGTATGAAAATTAAAAATGGGTATGTTGTTATCTGTACGTGGCACTGTTGATATAAATTATAAAAACTTGAGTGCAGTGCCTCGTCGTCCTTGTCTGTCAAAAACCGAAGTAAAAAAAAACAAAAAAAAACTACCATGTAGGACAGTTTTGAAAGAGGAGCGAGACTCACCGGGATATGGATGGGTGGCAGATCTTGGCTCTTCAGTCTGAGAACGTCTTTAAGTGTGGGGAGCCAATCTTACGGTGTTCTTCACTGCTGTCCGGTAGTCCTTGAACTGGGTGGATTTGATTTTAGATTAGAGCCCAGACTGCCTGTTGTCACTCTTGCCCAAGGGTGAAAAACCTGCGGGAATTACAGTCTGATACGATTTCTGTTGTCAATGGCAACAGCAAAGACGTCAAGATGACGTCAAATATCGACACACACCCTCACTTGCCCCGTCTACACAGAGATGACTTTTTACTCGTATGAGACTGTATAAAACAATTGTTCACACGTGTATGAAATTGTCCAGAACAGTTACTTAGTGACCCTCGATTAAGCAATAAGTAAGAACAGATAATTATGGAGCGAGGACAGGTCATATGCGCGCGTGTCCTTAGCTAACCTCCCTACTATACATGAGACGGTCATGGCGCACGCGCAGTGTTCAAAGGCCCGCACGGTACCCTCCTCTAGTTTCCTCTGACCTTCCCTTCTCTTTGTGCCAACCTCATGCCAATCCACTCTGATGTCATCTTCCCATCGTCTTTCTATCTTTCAAAAATCTAGCGCCCTGCATAATGTTTGTACGGTCTGGAGACCTTGCCACTTGTGTTCAACTTGGTAAAACCAGCTCAGAACGATTTTCACAGGGTCTCGTAGCTTGTTCAACTTTGTTAATCAAGAGCATCCTCGTTTTTGTCATGCGGTTGACATTGTTGCTGTTGCCATCGACAACGAAAGTCTTAGCAGACTCTATAAAATTCTATCAGACATCTTTCCTGATAACGTTTTGGTGCATACCTTCTGACTTTGACAGGAATACCCAATTTACACGGTTTTCAGCTAATATAGTCCCACAACGATGTCATAATGACATCAAAGTTCGAAAACTCAATGATATCGGTAAATACAAAGTTTCCTTCACAAACTATACCATGATATTAAAAGTTTTCCGGATTCAAGATTCAGATTTTTCAGGATCTATAAATGTCACCTATTTCATGTATATTTTGTAACTCCCAGATGTCCCACCACCATTATACACATGCGAGACACAAAGAGTAAATCAGAAGTAGATATCGTGGGAATCTTTATAGATTCGTATTTACAAAAGAAGAGTCCAAGTGCAGCTGTCACATGCCCAGTGTCCTTTGTTGTCATTTCTTCGTCGCCATTTTCATCTGACGCAGGACTAGAACTTTGGCCTGCCAACTGTTGGGAAACTCTTTCACCGGACAAATTAATAAAAGACATGTCTGCTCTGGTGCCGGACTGTAGAGAAACATAGGAAGACTCACCAGAGTATTGGTGGGTGGTAGATGTTCGCTTTTCAGTCTGAGAACGTCTTTCAGTGTCGATATTCCGACTTACACTATTCTGCACTGCTGCCCAGTAGTGGCTGAACTGGATGAAATATAAATAATAAGCTCTCACCGATCGTTTTTTTGCCCACAAATGACGCACCAGTGGTAATAACTGTACCAACCAGTCTGATAAGACTTCTGTTGTCAATGGCAACAGAAATGTGACGTCGAAAAATGACGTATTCCCTCATATGCCCTGTCTACACAGAGATAAGTTTCACTTGTAAAATGAACAGAAGGCACGTCAACTATCGTGTAGGATTGTTAAGAAACAGTAGAGAGGCTCACGAGATTACGGATGGTTGGCAGATCTTCGTCTGATAAGTAAGCGAAGGGAGTCCGCCTTAAAGCGTTCTTCACTGCCGTGGATACGATTTTAGATTAGAGCTCACACTGTTAGATTAAATCTGATAATGAGGTAATCACTGTACCAACCAGGTGAAGGTAATCTGTTGTTTGTGTCGCAGTCATGATCTCAGAAACAACCTGTGCTTGTAAGATAGAGCTGATCTTTGAATTAAACAGAACTTGACTATATACAGATGCGTTTGCACTTAAAAAAGGTTGAGGTAAGTTCAGCTATGGTAAAATTTCAGGTGTTCTCGCCTGTCCTTGGTACTTTGTTACCCTTGCCTTTAACATGTTAGAACACAGCAATATCTAGGATGTGAGATAAAAATTGTTCAAAGCACTCACTTATCTCAGATTGTTACAAAAATGTCGGTGATATAGAATGGACTCTAGTTTCACCAAATGATTATAACATTGAAATCTTTCAATCACTTCACCCAACCCAAGATGAGGAAAAAGTGCCTCCAAAGAAAACAATATACAGTACATGGCCAACCTAAGTTTTCCCAGCGATGAACATTGTAATTGAAACCTTATAATGTAGCAGAGGTGAACTCACACAGGCCAACGCACAGGTAGTACTGATTGCATCTATGAATCTTCTAACAAAGGATTAAGGAATCTCGTGTCGTCAGTAACACAAATAACAAATTATGGAGCGAGGACAGCTCAGGTCAAACGCTTCAGGGCAGACACCGCTGTCGTACGCTTTAAGGACATGTCCTCACCTAACCCCCTATACAAGGTAGGTAAATGTAAAGGTAAAGATAGTCCCATAGCCTATTTGAGGCCGTAGGGGGAGTATGATGTTTTAACCTCACTATACATAATAACAAACCAACGAGACGAGGACAGGCCATACGCTTTTGGGGAGACACCATTGTTGTACATTTGAAGGTGTACGGTGTGTTGTCCTCACCTAACCTCCATATACATGGGGCTGTCAGGGCGCGTGCGCTGTGATCAAAGGCCCGCACAGTGTCCTCTTCTAGTTTCCTCTGACCTCCCCTTCTCTTTGTGCGCATGCCAACCTCATGCCTATCCATTCTTTGAAGTCATCTTTCCATCGTCCTTCTATCTGTCAATAATCTAGCACCCTGTATAATTGTTGTAAGTTCTGAAGACGTTGCTTCTTGTGACGGATAAACCAGCTCAAAGCGATCTGCTAAGTCTTCAATGGCTGAGCAAAGACGTCAAGATGACGTCAAAAATCGGCACAATCCCTCATTTGCCCGGTCTACACAGATATGGCGTTTTCACTTGTAAAACGAACCAAAGACACGGTAACTAACATGTAGCATTGTTGAGAAACAGAAGGAAGACTCACCAGAGTATGGTTGGTTGGTTGGCAGATCTTGGCTTCAGATCTAGAGTCGGGAGTTCGTCTTACAGTGTTCTTCACTGCTGTCTAGTAGTGGTTGAACTGACAATTATAGATTAGAGCTCACACTGTGTTAATCACTGTAACAACCAGGTGAAGCTAATCTGTTGTTTGTGATGCAGTCATGATCTCAGAAACAACCTGTGTTTGTCAGAGAAAGCTGATCTTGTAAATTAAACAGAACTCGGCTATGAACACGATCATTTGCACTTAAAAAAAGCTGAGTTCAGTTCAGCTACTACTAAAACGCTGATGTCATCACTTGATGAGATAATTCACACCTGTCCTTGAAACCTTGTTGCCCTCGGGGTTCCTCTACGGATGCTTTGGAATCTTTCACTAACACTGAATACCCAGTTTCCTGAAGTTTTATGGATACAAATTGCACATTATAGAATGTTTAGTGCTAGTGAGAGATTTGTGGATACACACATTTATGTTTTTTTTTTTTTTTTAAAACAGACAAAGTTCGGAAATCACTCACTGGTCGTTTTATAAACTAATTTGAACTGCATCTATAAGTCACCGTAGAATCACCGAGATAACAGGCCAATTTTGTTTGTTAGTTCTCTGATCAAGACAACTGTTGCAGTAGAATGCGAGGGGCAAGTCCGTGCCTCGGTAAACTCAGTTTCAGGGGGTTAATATACAGATGCAAGCCTTTCTCCTGGACCTCAGGTTTCTTGTTTTTATCTTGCCAAACGAGCCCGTAGCGATAACCAATGGATAGTTGGACAGCTCCAAAACCTATAAATAAACAAAAGACACCCCTGCCTTACCTCTGTCCGTAGATCATGAGCGCCTCCTGGTGGAGCCGGCCTGCGGTGCAGCCCTGGCAGCGATCTACAGCCCATGCTGTGACTGCAGGACCAGGGAAGGCTGCCAGGGGGCGTCACGTCGTTGGTGGGTTGTGGTAGGGAACAACATCACGTGGAAGGGACAGCTAGGGCTGTCATGAGGCCACACTTATGTCATAGTTTGTCAGATGTCTTAAAAAGCTAAGCTGGAAAATCGAGTCGAGTCGAGTGGGGGAAATATTGCTCGGCACTGGGGCCTTGGATTCAAACCCTGGACCTTTAGATTCTGTTTGTGAGAATAACTAACGTCTTTGCCTTGGTGTGAGTTCTTTAAGATAATTAAATGCACGAGTCTCTCATTAACAACGCAGACTTGTAGTTCCCCTTTGGAACTTTTATTCATCCCATTTTTTCACCACAAAATATTCGTTGCTGTAAATAGTAATACATCCTCAAAATACAAACTTGGAAAATACAAAGTCAGCTACAATTGTATTTAGTTTTACTAAAACCAGTCCTTTCAGTAGTAACTTGACAGAAACAAGTGTTATTTTTCAACAGTGGACATTTATGAATACGAAATCAACCAAATCTTCATCTTTGATTGTATTTAGAGATCGAATATAAAATCTAAAACAATATAAAATTCAACCTCTTTTGTTATGTTGTAGCTGAATGGTGACCCCATGTGGACCATCATTTTGGCCCTTAAAGTAAATCCTTTCAGTAATAACTTGACAGAAACAAGTGTTATTTTTCAACAGTGGACATTTATGAATACGAAATAAACCAAATCTTCATCTTTGATTGTATGTAGATAAAAGGATAAAATCTAAAAAAAGATAAAATTCAACCTCTTTTTGTTATGTTGTAGCTGAATGGTGACCCCATGTGGACCATCATTTTGGCCCTTACAATAACAATACAATAACGATAATCCGTTTATCATATGATTCCTTAAAAGCAAAGGAGAATCAATATTCTAATACAACTATATTAATTATCTGATTAATTAAAGATCTAACTAATCCACGGAATTTTTTTTTTCTAAATCGTTACTGACAATCACAATTTGGGTTTATGAATTCAGGACATAGCTGTTGTATATGTATGGAATATTGGGGACATTTGAGGGTGCCCAGGGGTTTATCAGAATGTTGTAGCTGCCTCGGGTGAAGTTGCAGTATAATGCTTTCTTTTGTTCAGCAATATAGTACCTAACGAAATGTAACACTTGTTTCTAGAGTCTATAATTGTTTTAAAGCAGAAAATGCTGCAATAAATGGCAATGTTAAAAGATACATCCGTTGGACACAATGTCGTCAGTAAGAATTAACATACAGTGTTAAGCTACTATTCTGTATGGAAGTTAAACAATTTTTTGATAAACATCATTTTAGTTCACATCAGCCTAAAGGTATAACATTGAGAGAGAACAAAGTTTTGATTAAAACTAAATAAAAGCCAAACGATATTCTAAATGTAAGTAGTTAACAGAATACAGCAAGTCGAATGTAAAAAGTAATAAACCAAATTAGTCCTTCACCATAACATCTTTTTACAGATTCTTCAGTAAATATAGTAATAATATATAATATATTGATGATAAGGATAATCCTAGTTATACAAATATTCTTCAGAAGAATCTTTAGTATCATAATCGTTGCTTTACACAAATGTTCTGTAGTTCCTCGTGAGATCATCCGTGCTCTCATGAACATCCTGCCTTCTACATTATTTCAGCCAGTCCAGCCATGCCAAACCATTTCTCTCTTTGTTGCCATCTCTATATGATGCTAATGAAAATGATTGTTCCCATTCATTAACTAGTTCATCAGGAATAATACTAAAGCATGGGTGCTAGTCTCACTTATATACGTGCAACACAGCTATTTTCATACTGGAGGGAACGAGGACTTCATTTCGCAGGTAGATCGAACCAATATTTGTCATTTTCATCCATGATAACTTGTGGAACTGTCACAGCATCTTTAGCGGCTGTTCTCATAGTTGTGGGACTCAGGGTCAACTTTCTCATAAACCGCGCCTGTCTTCTCTGTCACGACCGGCGGAGGACTAGCTCTTCAGTGAGCTAAACTGGTTCGATATCACTTTAACTTTATAGTGGACCAGTTCTGTTGTCTTAAGAATAACTTTTACCATTAGATATTTTCATTCTTGTCGGACTCTGGAACAACTTTTTCTTTGACAATGTATAATCTATCGCCATTGTAATTCAAAATAGCACGTGGTTCATGACTGTTTTCAGATACATGATGATAAGTCATAACTAAACCTACATGTGCCTACAGTTTTCGGCAGGTACCACTTTAGCTACATGTACGCACAGTTTTTTGGACGGGCGCCTCTAAACCTACATGTACATGTACCTATTGTTTTGGGCAGGCACCTCTAAACCTACATATACTGACCATTTTGGGCACCTCTTAACCTTCACGTGTCTACAGTTTTTCGCAGGCACCTTTAAACCTGACTGCACCTACAGGTTTGGACAGGCACCTCTAAACCTACATGTACCTACAGTTTTGAGCAAACGCCTCGAAACCTATATGTACCTACAGTTTTGAGCAAACGCCTCGAAACCTATATATGTACCTACAGTTTTGAGCAAACGCCTCTAAACCTATATGTACCTACAGTTTTGAGCAAACGCCTCTAAACCTATATGTACCTACAGTTTTGAGAAGGTATCTCTAGACCTCCAGGCAGGAAAAGTTCCCATTTTTGAGGAGATAATTACTTGTTGCCACACCTGTTTTAAAGCTTGTGACACCTGTACTAAAGCATGTGACACCTTTTCAAAAGCTTATTGATACTGTTATAAAGCTTGTGTCACCTGTTTTAAAGCTTGCGACTCGGTGTTTCAAGATTACAGTATACCTTCAGGAACACTTCTTCCTAAATTCGCGGAGACATGGGCTCCTCCAGCGGTTGCGGGGATCCGGGCAAACCTTCCGGAACCCTTTGCGGCATTTACCACAAAACCTGCCTCGGCAATATTCCCTTCTCCAAAACCTTTTGCTGACACACGTTTCCCAAAAGGTGCTGCAAGTTGCCGCTGGTTTCGGGGTAGATGCTGGCGCCATGGGAGTAGAAGCCCTCGCAGTGGAGGGAACAACAGGCGATGTACTGACTGTATTGCTGATTGAGCTGGGGGTAGGGCTAGTTTTGCGAGCTGTACTAGGTGCTGGGGGAGACGAGGTCCTGGCAGTGGAGAGAACAAGAGGAGATGTACTGACTGTACTCCTGATTGAGCTGGGGGTAGGGCTAGTTCTGCGAGCTGTACTGGGTGCTGGGGAAGACGAGGTCCTTGCAGTGGAGGGAACAAGAGAAGAGGATGTTATGGCTGTACTGCTGATTGTGCTGGGGGTAGGGCTAGTTTTGCGAGCTGTACTAGGTGCTGGGGAAGACGAGGTCCTTGCAGTGGAGGGAACAGTTGTGGTCTGTTTGCACATATCTTCAGGATTTACATCGTTTAGCAAGCTTTTCCCTAGGAGGCCTACAGGTCCGGCACATATGATCTGGCTTTCAAAATCATGAGACCCGTTCATCAATCGCTTAAAGGGAAGCATCCTGCAGTCACACTGCCAGGGGTTGCCGCCAATGTCAACATCAGAAATGGAGGCCAGAGCTGGAAACATGTCAGCCTGGAGGCTGGTCAGTTCATTATTACCAAGCTCTAAACGGTCAAGGTTGCCAAGTCCCACAAATACGTCATCTGGCAAACTAGTCAATTGATTGCTTTCAAGTGCCAACAACTGAAGGTTACCAAGTCCATCAAATATCTCAGCTGGTAGACTGGACAACCTATTACTGTAGATATACAAGAACTCCAGTTTACTAAGACCGGCGAATATAATTGCAGGGATACTAGTCAACTGGTTACCTCCAAGCCACAAGTTCTGCAGGTTATCAAGTCCTTTAAATGTCTCAGCTGGAAGACTGACCAACTGATTTTGGTAAACATACAAGGATGTCAGGTTTCTAAGTCCCGCAAATATGTCAGCTGGAAGACTGACCAAATGATTCTGATAAAGAAACAAGGATTTCAGGTTATTAAGTCCCAGAAATATGTCTGCTGGAAGACTGGACAACTGATTCTTATTAAGAAGCAACAACTCCAGTTTACCAAGTCCCGCAAATATGTTAGCTGGTAGACTGGACAACTGATTCGACCAAAGCCACAAGCGCCGCAGGTAAGTAAGGCCCACAAATGTATCAGCTGCTAGACTGGATATCTGATTATCGGAAAGGGACAACTCTTGCAGGTTATCAAGACCCGTAAATGTTCCATTATCGATAATAGAGATCAGATTGGATCTAAGGCGTAATATTTCTAAGCTTCTATACCTTGAGAAATCAGACTGACTTAAGGTCGTGATGGCATTGTAACGCAAGTCGATCTTAGTGGCGGTTGTAGACAGGTTCTGGGGAACACTGGTGAGGCCAGCAGAGCCGCAGGCGCAGCTACCGAAGACGTCGCAACTGCAGGCTGCGGTCGGTCCAGCTTCCTTCAGGACGATCAGCAGCAGAACTAGCATCCTCTTCACCAACATGCTGAATCTCTCAAGCCCACTACACAAAAAGAAAATATGTGTCTTTTATCAAACAGATTCTTTTGGGAAAGAAAGCTTCTCAACAAAACAAATCCGGATGATTGCACGAAATACGCTGACAAATAGCCATGGGATGTGCAAATAATCGGCTTCTACTGTACTATAAAGTTCCAATATTTACTGATTTCAATGTATTATATATCATTGGACAGCTTGTGTGATTTCTTTTTATCGAAGCCAAGCCAAAATACCCAACTTATTATGATTGTAAATTAATGGCAAGATCACCAGGCCTTCTTATGCGAGTGGGTCACATAAAAAAAGGCCCGAGATCATCCTACTAAAGTCAAACACTCAATTCAGTATTCTTTCTCCTGTTAGCAGTGGCTTGCGTACGAAAGTAATATGAGACTTGAACCAACAAAACATATTAATATGAAAGCCAAGGTTACTCTTCATTCAAACAAAAATTGCGGCGTTAAGAAGCCTCAGTTATGATGAAGGTGGCTTAATATTGAGTACGCAAGCCACGCGCTGTCACCACAGCCCGGCACATCCTCCTCATGACCAGTTTTGATACGCGATCCCTGGTCATTCTTCCACCAGGAGTCGTCGAAGTTCGACCAGTGTTGTTCTGTTGGCCATTCTAGCATGCGCAGCTCGCCCAAGCTGATCACAGAGCCTAAGAGCTGTTCAATGGTGTTGAGGTCTGGGCTGCAGGAAGGCCATTCTATCCTCTGTATTCCTGCATCCTGGAGGTGGTCTGAAATGACCCTCATTCTGTGTGGACGGGCACGCCCTCTTGCAGAATGACACAGTATTGCAGAGGTAAGGCTCTAGGAAATGCGACTGGATAGAGAATGGTGTCCTTATATCTTGACGCATTGAGGTTGCCTGGGATGATTAGCCTGTTTTTTGCTTTCTCTGGCAGTTATATTGCCCCACACCATGACACTGACTCCAACAAACACTGTCGGTCTGTCTGTGGACCAGTCAGCATAGGGTTCTCCTCGCTGCCTCCACACTTTGATTCACCCATCTAACAGTCAAAATAAATCTACTCTCATCTGTAGCTGTGAGCACAACGATTCTCCACAAACTGTTCCATTCACGATGTGGACGACACCACCACAAACACTTGCAGGAAAATTTCGGCACTTTTATTACAACTCACGTAACAGGCCTGGCGCTCGTTCCATGCGATTGCAATTATAATGAGTTGGGTATCATAGGAAAGCAAATTACACAAGCTTTCCCATGATATATACTAGGTTGAAATTGATAAAGAAACAACAGAAATACATGTAGGATCAACCAGAGTTCAGTTTCCAAACATTCTGTGCCAATTTTATATAAGGCTTTTCCTTGCACTATTGACAGGATCACACTTAATTTAATATCACTTTAATCAGGCACCAGTAATTCAATTTAGATATAGGAGACAAGAGACTTGCACCCACCTGGGCAGTGATCCTAGAGCCGGCTTCTGGTTGTTGTAGAAACAGTTGATGACGTCAGGGCACAATCAGCTGGGTTCTCAAGCCCAGGACACGGTGCCTGCAAAAATAGGAACAGTTTGGGGTTGATAAATAATAATGATTTATTTGCAAGTTCTTGCCCGAGGGCTAATTGCAACATGATTAATTTCCTGAATAGTTACATGGTACATGTGATATTTCGCTCAAGTCAGAAAAAAGAAACGGACGAATCCGACAACCAAGAAATCAATTTGGTGTGGCCTCAGCAGTCATAACAAAGTGAGAATAGCTCACCCAGATAATCACCGGGGTCTAGCAATGTAAAGGTGATGACCCTGAGTTGGTGCCCCACCTTATTGAAGTGCATTCAACAAAACTGTCAAGGAAAATACGTTTAGACCTGCTGAACGTCTGCAACAGTTTTCCTCAAAACACATATGGTCACAACAGCATTTATCAAACATCAGTATTTTGCGCACCGACGTTTTGTCACCTGTGCTTCTCTCTGCCGTAGCTTGTTAGAAAATTTCCTAGAGAATGACTTAAGTGCAACTAAGGTTCAGGTATGTTTAGAAACTTTCTCTTGTGCATGTTTGAGAATCAGTCTGTGGATCTGAACTAGAAATGATAAGAACTTTTTTGATTGACTTCAAGATTACCAAAGGAGAGTCCAGATGCAGCTGTGTTGAATATGAAATACAAGTGGCTTCTGACCGTGCCCTTTGTTGCCATTCCTCGTCGCCATTTTGATGTGACGCAGTAACAAATTTTGTCCTGCCAACTGTTCTAACAACCTTTTCACTTATAGAATTAACAAAAGACGCGTCAACTACCATGTAGGACTGTTGAGAAACAGTAAATAGACTCACCAGAGAACGGATGGTTGTCAAGGCTTGGCTCTTCAGTCTGAGAACTTCTGTAAGCGCCGGATTTCTTTTTACCGTGGTCTTCACTGCTGTGTACTAGCGGGCGAACTAGGTTTAGATTTGATTTTAGATTAGAGCTCAGACTGCCTTTTGTCTTACATGCCCATGGGCGCTAAACCTGCGGTAATTACTGTACCAACCAGTCTGAGCAGACTTCTGTTGCCAATGGCTACAGGAAGGACGTCGATGTGACGTTAAAAATTACGCATTCCGTAATTTGTCCTGTCTACACAGAGATGACCTTTGCACTTGTAAAACGAACAAAAGACACGTCAACTACTTGTACCATCTATCAGTTGTTGAGAAACAGCAGGAAGACTCACCAGATTATAAATTGTGGGCAGATGTTGGCTCGTCAGTCTTAGAACTTTAAATGTCTGGATTCCGACGTCTTGCTACTGTGCACTAATGGTAGCTAGGTTTAGGTTTCACACCGCCTATTGTCTAATTTGCCCACTGGCGATTAAGCTGTGATACTTATTTTACCAGCCAGGCTAAAGTAATATGTAATATCTCGTCCCCAAACTGTGTTTGTCAAAGAGAACTGATCTTTGAATTCAACAGACATTGACTATCAATACGATCCTTTGCACATTAACGGTGATAACGCAAAGTTTTCAGTAGTCTAAAGCTCCCCAACCGCACTTCAATTCAAGACATTCTCACGACACTGGGAAGTCGCATTCATACGCTGCGAAGCTGATTACAGACATGCATTCAACCGCACGAGTTAGTGACACGCCTTGGTATGCGGGAGTTTACTCATCCGCTAGGCGGTGCATTTTCTGCAGCACTGTATCAGAAACGTTCTCCGACATTTGAGACGACACAGAGTATCACTAGTGGCGTCGCGGTTGCGCAGTGGCTGGGTGTTTGGCCCAGAATCCAGAGGTCCTGGGTTCAAATTCGGGGTCCCCATATTTGTCCCGTTGACGTTGTGCCCTTGGGAAACTTTCTCCACTTCAATCACTGATTACGACAATGAGTACCTAGCTTCAGTTAGGGACGTCCCTCGGATAGGACGTTAAATGGAGGTCCCGTGTTTGAGGAGAGCAACACCTCGAGCATGTAAAGGAACCACTCTTTAGTACAATCTTGGTGCGTTACGCAATGAGGCAGTTTACCGGGTATGCAATATAAAAAATATATAAATGCAAAAAAAAAACGGTTGGTTCAGTAACCCCGGGCTATGCAGCTCGCTAGTAATCTGATCAATTTTAATTTCAGCATGTTCCCCCTGAAACTGTGGGTGTTCATATAAAGACTTTCCCCTCAAACTCTGTTTTCATGTTGATTTCAAAGTTCAGAATTGTTTTGTTTAGTCTAGGAACCAACAAATTAAACTAATAAAGCTGTGGCATGGCAGCAGTAGTTATTAGCCCTCATTCGACGGACACATTTTTGCGACGAATCTGGCCGTATGCATTCTCGTCCACCAGGACCTTTCCGCTCTACGTTACATCGCTCGCGGAAAAGGCCCTGGTAACACGGGATGGCATCCATGGTTATTGCAGGTCGACGAGACTTGCTCATGAATAATTAATGAGCTAACCCTTATTTGGCACCAACGGCAGTTGTAGCTCATGAATAGTTAATGAGCTAACCCTTATTTGGCACAAACGGCAGTTCTAGCTCATGAATAATCAATGAGCTAGCCGTAACACGTAACCTGATTGGTTGATAGCTTCCCAGCGTTCTTTGCGCGTTTGCTTCCGATGAGTGGAAGCAAATGGGTTTTAACCCCTCTGATTGGCTGAAGCTGTTTTGGAGGCTCGACCTGCAATAACCATGGATGCCACCCCGTGTTACCAGGGCCTTTTCCGCGAGCGATGTAACGTAGAGCGGAAAGGTCCTGGTGGACGAGGATGGCCGTATGGGTCACGGGTACAAACGGACCCCATTTTGTTTGCCCCCCCCCCCCTAAATATATTTGTGGTGGATCTTTTTGCAATTATTTTACAAGTACTGTTTCAATAATCTATGGATAATATTTTGACAAGTTCTGATGTCAATGATTAATGCTCATTATCATAATTTGTTGTTGAACATTTTGCAACGGCACACATTAAAGCACGCCTGGGGTCCAAACGGACCCCATACGGTCGTAGAGATGGTTTATATGCCATCAAAAAACACACTAGCAGCATAAGGTTGACTTGTGGTTTCGACAGTAGTTTTGACAATAAGTAAACGGCAAAGCCAAATCTAAAAAGTAACACGTTAAATTTAAATACAAGCGTCTAGGTCAGATGGCACTTATAATCCAAATCAATTCTTTAGAATATTTGAATGGTAAATTAAAAAGGTGTGACATTGAATACAGACACAAATCTAACCGCACAAATCAGTTCCACGCCTCGCCATGCGGCAGTCCGTCTTCCCGCAGGCGGCGATGATGTATGGCGGACCTTACTAGGCAGGGCGGCGTTTTATATCGACTGGCGTAACGGTGTCTTATTGGATTTGTCGTGCGGACACCGCGGGACGTTCAAGACGTCGGTGCGAATCTTTAAGAAGGGCGGGGCGGGGAAGGAAGGAACGTCTTAGTCTGTCATCTGTGAAAGTGTCTCGGGAAGTTCACGTCAAGACGCGGCGTCAGACCTGATTGAAATGCCGAAGGATCGGCGAGTTAATGTCTTAGACTCTCCTTAAGGCCCCCATTCCACTTGACGGCGCTCTCGCTGCGACCTCGCTGCGACCTAACTTAAGTTTGTGTGACCTTTGACTTCATAATTGGAATATCCTGCAAAATGTACCATTATGACTGAAAAGACACTTAAACACACTAAGCGCAAAAAGATTAGTTTTTTTTTGTCTGTGAAATTCGTTAAGGGCTCTGTCAAATTTTACGTCGCAGCGCGATCGCAGCGAAGTCGCCACCCTGGCGGACTGGGGTGTAAATCGTTAAGGCGCGGCGAGACGTCGGCATGCTGAAGACGTCTCCCTGTGACACCTGGAAAGGTGGCGTGATGAAGGCGCGGTGTCAGCCTTGATTGAAATGCCAGGAGATCGCCGGGTTAAAGACGGGGGGTGAAGAGTTATGGCGACATTTTACACCGTGAAATTGTGAGATATTCACGGTACCGGGCCGCCCGGGACATCACTCATGTAGATGTGCACCTGAGATACCTGACAGATAGGTATATTGGGGGGGGGGCGTTGGGGGGGGGGGCGTAGCAGCCTATGGAGGGGGTCTAGTGTTTCCAAGTCCTGGTGTAGAGAGAGGGGGAGACATTCACGATACCGGGCCGCGCGGAACATCATTAATGTAGAAGTACACCTGAAATACTTGGCAAATAGGTAAAGTAGGGGGGTGGAGGATTCGGGGGGGGGGGGTCTAGCGTTATTGAGTCCTGGCGGAGAGATAGAGGGGAGGGGGAGATATAATCACGTCTCCAAATTTGGACAGCACGGCGCATTACTAAACACCTGCGAAAAAATAAAGTAGGGGATAAGCCGATGAGGGTGGTGTGTGTGAGGGTGGGAGAGGGGGAGGTAAGGGGTTGTTGAATCTTGCGAAAGGGGGTTCAGATATTGCCAGACGGGACATTAGTTATGTAGATATACGATTGAGATATCTGGCAATTAAGTAATGCATGGGATGGGCCCGTCAAACAGGGAGTGGAGCGGGGGGGGGGTAGATTTAGCGTTGTTGAATCCATCTGTGGCCGAGGGTGGGTGAAAAATACGTACTTTAATGTGTCGATCTTAGCGTATCCGGCGGAATCATGAGTTTTCACGACAACGCCTTTGGTATGCTGTGAGGAGAGCACGCGGACACCTCGCAGAACGCGCGCGTGAAATTGCGCGGATTTACGTGTAAAATCGGCCGGAGACGGTTCCTTTGTTGTCGGCGCGGCTGACGGAACAGCCGAGACGTCGGCCGGGACGGGCGATCAGCGGGAAATATCACGTTTATCAACCAGCCTGACCCCCGTTAGTCACTACGTTTTCTAACAAAACGAAAAGGGACAAGCTGAAGCAAAGTAGCTCCTGTACACAGCCGGCTCTTCAAAAAAAATGGCAATACATGCTAAATTGGAATAAATAAAAAATAAATCACAATAAGAGTACGGAAAGTACACGAATGAAAAGAAATCAAATTATAATGCGGGGACTTTAAACTTGCAGTCGCAGGGACTGACGGGAAACTTTCGAACCGAGTCAGGAACTGTCGGGACGTGATGACGTCAGGAACGGTCGGGACGCGGTGACGTCATGAACTGCCGGGACGCGGCGACGTCAGGAACTGTCGGGACGCCGCGACGTCAGGAACTGTCGGGACGCGGCGACGTCAGGAACTGTCGGGACGCGGCGACGTCAGGAACTGTAGGGACATGATGACGTCGTGAACTGTCGGGACGTCGTGACGCCATGAACTGTCGGGACGTGGCGACGTCAGGAACTGTCGGGACGCCGCGACGTCAGGAACTTTCGGGACGCGGCGACGTCAGGAACTGTAGGGACATGATGACGTCGTGAACTGTCGGGACGTCGTGACGCCATGAACTGTCGGGAAGCGGTGACGTCAGGAACTATCGGGACATGATGACGTCATGATTGTCGGGACGTCGTGACGCCATGAACTGTCGGGAAGCGGTGACGTCAGGAACTGTCAAACGACGTTTTTGGAGAAGTTGACGGCAGGTGAGATTAACTTTCCTCACTTCTCCGCCACGGCTGAAGACAAGACGTTGACGAGAAGACGACTTGATCCTCCCCTGGGGTTTTGAAGTAATCGCGGAAGGGTCTGTAGAGAAAGGAGCCATCAAGGCGCTCACCTGATTCTGTCTCCTTGTGAGGTCTGCCATAATTAACATGGACACCTTGAATCTGCAAATGAAAAAGAGTGGAGGCCGCATCATCGCATTTCTCTGGGTCATTTATGTATATATTATGATATGAGGAAGACAGCAACGTGAGAAACAGGGCTGGAGATAAACTTGAATTTGATCTGAGCACGTTTCCTTCGGGCTCTCTGACATTTCAGTAAAAATTTACCGGGATAAAAAACAGCTGAAAGGAAATCCTGAAGCCGACTATTTTTTTTTTCATTATTCATTTAATTCATTTAAAACCACGAACTTACATGCACAGGAAATGGCCTGCGCCTCCATGCATTATGAACAGTTTTTCACAATGGGCTATTAAAAAAAAACAATTACACAACACATTATTTTCATCGATTGACCCAACCAGGACAGCCGTCTGGCCCAGGTCATTGACCTTATTTGTTTAGAGAAGGGGGAGAGAAAGAAGAAGAAACGGAGGAAAAGAGTTTGTTTCCCATTCGTTCAAGATAAACATAAAGAGAATAATCACAAAAAAACGGGTTGAATAAAGCAACTATATGTTTGTGCACAATGAATTTGGCATAACGGAAAGTAATTCATTCATTTATTCTTTCTAAGGTAAGAACTTAAACCTATAGCAAACAGATCTAGATATGGAAAAATTGTAGTCTCCAACCAGACCCAATGGATTGCAAAGACCGTATCCAACTGGAAGAAGGAGCTTGTAATGCTTGGGTTGCGAAGCGTACTTCCTCTGCCAGTTTGATACGGTCTTTATGCAACCTATAGATCTGCTTGGAGATTAGAAAAATTGTATTTATTTGCAAAAAAAAACACAGCTCATCTTGCCAAAAGGGCAGTCGTAAGGGAAACACACAGATACGATCTATTTAAAACAAAGACAGCCGGAGGTTGGACCTAAGCATTCACTCTAAGCTAAGCTTTATTCACCCCCTGACACTGTGGGTAGCAAGGTGCAAACTTTCTCCACAGACTCTGTTTTCATGTTGATCTCCAGTTCACCATCATCTGTCTTTTTTTTCTGGAAGCAAGAAATCAAATTTGTGCGGCCGTAAAAAAGTGACAGATATCATAGAAAAGATCACGTGGATTTGACAACATTGTGACAGTCTTCCTCACTTCACATCCTCCTCCTTATGATCTTCACTCCTCTTCACTCCTCGCTTTCCCTAGCAACGGTCGCTAAGGCCCACGGGATGATCTATCGGTCCATCAAACCTCTCGGAGAGGCAATTTGGGCGCGGTGGTTCTACTGATTGGAACACAGCCTCAACTTGGAAACAGCGTTTTTCCTGTCTAACAGGGAGAGCGGCGTGGAACGACCTCACGTGGCCTCACGTCAGCCCAACTTCGCGTTATTGATGACGCCCCCCCCCCTCTTCGTCTTGACCTTCAACTTATAGCCGAGATGACCTTCAGGTCAGGAACCGGGGATGCTAAAGAGAATCGAGAGAGGGAACATTTTCAAAATATGGTGAAACCAGTACTTGTGTTCGCATCTGCCAGTTGTGGTCATCTTTTTTGTACAGCCGGCAAGCTTCCCTGGTTATCTTTTAAACCATTTGGTCAGTTTTTACCATTTTCCGCTAACGCGCGACGCATAACCGTCACCGAAGAAGCCTGTGTTGAGGCTACAGCGTCACACGTAACACACACGGGCCGCAGATTCGAAACCAGCTAGATAACGCACGACTCTTCAACGTCACCGAAGAAGTCTGCATCCAGGCTACAGCGTGACGAGTAACGCACACGGGCCGCCGTATCTCCGCGCGACTCATAACTGTCGGCGGTTTTTTGGCCAAAAGAGAAACATACGCCAAAAATAGTTACTCCGGAACTGGATAAAATTTTGAAGCAGACGTTTCAGACAGCATTACGTCACCATTATAGATAACAAACACATCAGATGCAAATTAACAAATTGTATAAAGAAAGGTTAGGCCTACGTGTTTCTGAAATATCGAGAATAAAATAAATCAATAACTCATAATTTAAAACAGAATTATGCAACGCGAGGTACAATAGATTCAATAATGTCACGATATGTGGTACTGACTTTAACAAGCAATGCTGAACGAAAAATAACAAGAAGAAGACAGTTTGAGAGGGATGTGTTAGCGTACAGAATGAATATAATTTGCCTCTAGCTTTCTGTTTTCATCTCGACTCCTTGCTAAATTTCTGCTCCGGGACGTCCGACGAGAACCAGTGATATACCTTGGCGGGGCCTGATGTTCGCATGTTTGACACGCGCAGGTCGGCAATATGGCCCTGGATGTGGCTCCTTCAAGTCGCCACAGGCCGGGATAAGATATAAAGATGACAGAGATGATCGCTAAAGTGGGAAAACGCCCGATGCTGATAACACAAAACACTTACGGACATGTAGCATAAAAGCAGCATAACACTGCCAGACCCATTCGCCCGATTGCTCTCGTCCTTGTATGGCCGCTAAAATACGAAAGCAATAAATGACAACGAATGTAAAGTTTTCTTATATCGACCACTTAGACCGTAGTGACCGAGATATGGACTCAAGTGCAATAACTTATATTACACCACCATAATCTACATAAGTGCGTTGAAGATAATGTTTACCCTAACATGTCTAGCCTTAAAAACTACTGCTCTGTTTATTTTTCCTGAATGATATTATATCTATATATATATATTGCATTAATTTACAACCATACTAAGTTTGGTATCATGGGAAAGAAAATCACACAAGCTTTGTAATGATATATAAATCATTGAAACTGATCAAGAAACAAGTGAACGGAGATATGATCGACCAGAGTAAACTTTACAAACTTTTTGTGCGTAGTTTGTATATATCAATTGGCTACCACAGGATGTCTACTACTCTACCAGTAACCATGGTGACAGCCGTCTGGTCCAGGTCATTGAATTTATTTGTGTAGAGGAGAAGAGGAAGAAGAAGAAAAAGAACAAAAACTATTTGTTTCCCATTCGAGAATAATCACACAAAAACAGGTTGAATAAAGCAATATATGTTTGTGCACAATGAAGTTAGCATAACGAAAGGTAATTTATTCATGTATTATTTCTTAGGTAAGAACTTGAACCTATTGTCAACATAAGTGGAAAAATTTGCCAAAAGCAGCTCATCTTGCCAAAAGGACAGTCGCAAGGGAACACAAACATACGATAACGTCAAAAGGTGAAGAAAGAATAGATCTCTTTAAAAAAAATTATCTGTAGATATATCGGATGCTTCTAAAAGTATCCCTCTCCCCCATATAACGTTGACATAGCCCATCCATTCAAGTAGCGCGCAGCACGGTTCCCTCTACATAAATGCGCGCGCTCCACGCCAGCCGGCCGCCCCGTCCGCACCGAGACCTTGCCGGGTAGTTTACGGGCCCGGGTGCCACCCTGCCCGCCGGGTCGGCCCCAGGTGAGCCGGTGTGAGGGTGGGACGATGATCGATGGCGCTGGGAGCCGGGCAGGCGCGGTGCGGTGTACAAACCGATTGGCTGTTGTGGAACTCACAGCGCGGAGCCAACCCAAACACGCGGCCTGACGGGCTCAGTTAGCCTGGTCACCGGCCTACCGGAAACTCCCAGGGACTTCAGCGGTACCGTGAAGCGCTGCCCACCGCCTAGGTGCGGGGATTCTGCCCGGGCAGGTTCCAGTTATAACCAGAAACATCGGCTTTCAGAAAAACATTGTTAGTTGGAGTGAGCCGGTAAAACGCCTATGCCGGGCCTGTGAGTGGATGGGACCAGGCTACAACTCGCAGTAGCGTTAGGAGCAGGACGTACGGGACAGAGCGGCACGGACACACGGCCGGGCGGGGCTCGGTGGAAACGGGAGGGAGGGACGTGGCTCGAGCTAGGAAGTAGTACTAGACACGGAGCTGAAGGGACCTAGCGGCCCGAACACGCGGTCAGGCGGTGCTTAGGAACGACACGCACCGAGCAGCAGGGAGATACCGTCCCGTAGCAGCTCAACCTGTAGGACCGGCGACTTCAACGACTCTCAAAGACTGCATCAAGAAGGTAACTCCATACGCTTGTCTCTCTCAGACTACTTGTGGTAGGTTGTTAAAGGCACTGCGAGGGATTTCATCGTAAATACAGGTTTGTTGATGAGAATAATCTGCTGTCATACAGCGAGCAGAGTTGCATTTAATGTCCGCAGTTGTAACGTTAGTTTACAAGGGAACAAAATTACTGCTCACGTCCACGCGGAGTGAGTTATGTTGAAGCTGTCTGTAGAAGTGCGACGTTAGGAGACGTGCGGCGTTAGTATTGACTTAGTGTCACATGTAGCGGGGTGGGTGCCCGGTAGAAGGGGGGGGGCTGTCAGAAAGCGTTGCGACCATGAAGAACGACCTAGTTATGCTAGGGTCACATTTCCAACCCGGGGCCCGGCCGGGCAGTCTTTGGGAACGAAAACTATGATATAAAGGACAATAAAACACACGAAACACTAAAAATTATTCCTTACCATACGTTATGTATATCCTTTATATGCGTCTTATATGCTTTGTTTTCTCAAACAGCCCGGCCAGGCCCCGGCTAGGAAATGTGACCGTAGCATTAGTTGTGACTAGTTTTCAGGGAAAGCAAAATTACTGATCACGCCGACGCGTAGTGAGTTATGTTGAAGCTGTCTGTAGAAGTGCGACGTTAGGAGACGTGCGGCGTTAGTATTGACTTAGTGTCACATGTAGCGGGGTGGGTGCCCGGTAGAAGGGGGGGGGCTGTCAGAAAGCGTTGCGACCATGAAGAACGACCTAGTTATAGTTGTGGCTAGTTTTCAGGGAAAGCAAAATTACTGATCACGCCGACGCGTAGTGAGTTATGTTGAAGCTGTCTGCAGAAGTGCGGCGTTAGGAGACGTGCGGCGTTAGTATTGACTTAGTGTCACATGCTGAGCCCATGGTGGAAGGGGAGGCTGTGAGATAGCGCGGCAATCATGAAGAAGGGAACGAACTAACGTCAACTCTTATAACATCTTAGGTACCCCTACAGGCCCTAGGTAAGACCGCAGCACGAAAAAAGGATTGAGAGATATCTACTGATGCAGCATCAGTAATCCTCGAGGTGCGCACACGGCAGATATCCAGGTGTTCAAGATATTCACGAGAAGGCCTCGATAACGCCGTTTCTTAATGATGCGTTCTTATGGTACCTGGCGGAATTATGAGGCTTGACGTTTTCCCGGAATACTTAGTAGCTCTAGCGCATATGTGTCTGAATTTGTAGCAAATAGTGATAATAATAATTGTCTTTATTGCATGTTCCTGCCCAGATGGGCTAAATGCACAAAAGACCACATGTAGTCTATAAGAGGCATAATGCAAAACATGAATTGATAAGGTGCTACATTCTAACATTGAAAACTAACAAAAACAGACAAGCTGTGGACTATTGCTAAACTAGTGTCGATCACCAGTAGTTTCTTACCTCTTTTTGAAACATTTGGAAACATGAGCACATACTTTATCCATTGAATATTCGTTCTTACATGACATCAGGTATATGAAATTGTCCTGCTTTGACATTTTAACAATAAAATGTGAATGGTATAAAGTCGCTTAATCTTAATTCAAGGATAGCATTTTTTGAGGTATCGAAAATTTCAGAAAAAATATTGGCCAAGAAGAATAAATTTTAAAACATTGAGAAGTGACTGAACAAGGTGTAGCCACCGGTAAGCCCCCATTTTCTACACGGAGAAGATGTTTCACCAGCTGCGCGTCAGTTGCCGCCTCCCTGCCAGGTTCCTACCAGCGGAGTGATTTGTGGCGACTTGTTACTCGGCTTTAAACATTGTCGTGTGCCGCCGTGAATCCCTCAAACGGAGATCTCCTTGCGCGATTCGGAGGGAAGGGCTGAACATTGACGCGCGTTGCTAGGGAACCACCTGCCGCTTGGTTTATATCACTCCGCCCACGCCGGTTTACGACTGTCGTAAATCGGTGCAGAGTAACGGCCGCCATGACGGCGGTTTGAAGACTTGATGTGTTTTTCATTCGGGTTTTTATGGGCGGAGAAATACATCAAGATGTGGGTCAAACTCAACTCATGAATTACCGCGAAACAGTGACAGTCAAGCAACTTGCCTAATCTCCAAGCAGATGTTAAGTAGATGGTCTTGATTCTATCTCTGTGACGACCGCTACCTTAGAAATCCCGGCTGAAAGAGAACGTTACGATCCTTCATCCTAACATCTGCTTGGAGATTATGTTCTCCACCAATAGTGAGACACTGCGAGGTTTGTAAGAACATCTGATGCTGGTACCTACACACAAATATTGTCTTGATAACCTGATACTTAGTAGTTAGTTTTGAACGTCATTTCATTTGAATAGAGAATAGATAAGCTACTTCATTGCTTCGGCGCATTTTGTCTTTTTTGCTTTTCTTTGACGGTCAACAGCCCTTCAGTGTGCCATCAATGTTCTCCATTAGATTCCTATGATCTTCTTTCCACGACGTTTTGATGACCTCAAGTATCTCCAAGATCATCTTATAATCTCAAAGATCTCTCAATTATCTTCATGGTGTTATCATGATCTCCAAGGTCTTCGTATGATTTCCAAGATCCTCCAATAACCTACAAGATCATCGAATGAACGAAATTATCTAGAATTGATCTCACAGTTCTCTAATGTTTCTCAAGGGTTCCTCAATGATCAGATACTCATCTATATACAGGTTACGACTGCTGAAGACTCATTATTTATTACTGATGAAAGATGGCCGATGCTATCTGAAACGTGAGACTCTTTAAGGGAATTTATCCATTAACATGATCTATTTTGTGCGACGTAATGCTCTACCTGGACGTCTCACCCGCGTTGACGTAACGTGACGTGAGTTGCGGTAGGCTCAAGTCTCCCCGGAGGAAGCGGCGGAACTGTGTGAGAATTCCGATCCGGGGGATTTAGTCCGGAGTAGTAGAACTGCCGCCCCGGGGCGTTATTCGTGATGGAAATGTGAAAACTTTCTGTACATTGTTCAGTGCATATAGCCACCCTTCGGCGTAACACACCAGCTTCTGTCCGGTTTAACCACCCTTCTGCGTAACACACCAGCTTCTGTATCTGTATTGTTTAACTGGTATAGCCACCCTTCGGCGTAACACACCAGCTTCTGTATCTGTATTGTTTAACTGGTATAGCCACCCTTCGGCGTAACACACCAGCTTCTGTATCTGTATTGTTTAACTGGTATAGCCACCCTTCGGCGTAACACACCAGCTTCTGTACCTGTATTGTTTAACTGGTATAGCCACCCTGCGGCCTAACACACCAGCTTCTGTATCTGTATTGTTTAACTGGTATAGTCACCCTTCGGCGTAACACACCAGCTTCTGTATCTGTTTAGCCGGTATAACCGCCCTTCGCCGTAACACACCAGCTTCTGTATCTGTATTGTTTAACTGGTATAGTCACCCTTCGGCGTAACACACCAGCTTCTGTATCTGTTTAGCCGGTATAACCGCCCTTCGCCGTAACACACCAGCTTCTGTATCTGTATTCAAGTATTGTTTAACTGGTATAGTCACCCTTCGGCGTAACACACCAGCTTCTGTATCTGTATTGTTTAACTGGTATAGCCACCCTTCGGCGTAACACACCAGCTTCTGTACCTGTATTGTTTAACTGGTATAGCCACCCTTCGGCGTAACACACCAGCTTCTGTATCTGTATTGTTTAACTGGTATAGCCACCCTTCGGCGTAACACACCAGCTTCTGTATCTGTATTGTTTAACTGGTATAGCCACCCTTCGGCGTAACACACCAGCTTCTGTATCTGTATTGTTTAACTGGTATAGCCACCCTTCGGCGTAACACACCAGCTTCTGTACCTGTATTGTTTAACTGGTATAGCCACCCTGCGGCCTAACACACCAGCTTCTGTATCTGTATTGTTTAACTGGTATAGTCACCCTTCGGCGTAACACACCAGCTTCTGTATCTGTTTAGCCGGTATAACCGCCCTTCGCCGTAACACACCAGCTTCTGTATCTGTATTGTTTAACTGGTATAGTCACCCTTCGGCGTAACACACCAGCTTCTGTATCTGTTTAGCCGGTATAACCGCCCTTCGCCGTAACACACCAGCTTCTGTATCTGTATTCAAGTATTGTTTAACTGGTATAGTCACCCTTCGGCGTAACACACCAGCTTCTGTATCTGTATTGTTTAACTGGTATAGCCACCCTTCGGCGTAACACACCAGCTTCTGTACCTGTATTGTTTAACTGGTATAGCCACCCTTCGGCGTAACACACCAGCTTCTGTATCTGTATTGTTTAACTGGTATAGCCACCCTTCGGCGTAACACACCAGCTTCTGTATCTGTATTGTTTAACTGGTATAGCCACCCTTCGGCGTAACACACCAGCTTCTGTATCTGTATTGTTTAACTGGTATAGCCACCCTTCGGCGTAACACACCAGCTTCTGTACCTGTATTGTTTAACTGGTATAGCCACCCTGCGGCCTAACACACCAGCTTCTGTATCTGTATTGTTTAACTGGTATAGTCACCCTTCGGCGTAACACACCAGCTTCTGTATCTGTTTAGCCGGTATAACCGCCCTTCGCCGTAACACACCAGCTTCTGTATCTGTATTGTTTAACTGGTATAGTCACCCTTCGGCGTAACACACCAGCTTCTGTATCTGTTTAGCCGGTATAACCGCCCTTCGCAGTAACACACCAGCTTCTGTATCTGTATTCAAGTATTGTTTAACTGGTATAGTCACCCTTCGGCGTAACACACCAGCTTCTGTATCTGTATTGTTTAACTGGTATAGCCACCCTTCGGCGTAACACACCAGCTTCTGTATCTGTATTGTTTAACTGGTATAGTCACCCTTCGGCGTAACACACCAGCTTCTGTATCTGTATTGTTTAACTGGTATAGTCACCCTTCGGCGTAACACACCAGCTTCTGTATCTGTTTAGCCGGTATAACCGCCCTTCGCCGTAACACACCAGCTTCTGTATCTGTATTGTTTAACTGGTATAGTCACCCTAGCCTTCGGCGTAACACACCAGCTTCTGTATCTGTATTGTTTAACTGGTATAGCCACCCTGCGGCCTAACACACCAGCTTCTGTATCTGTGTTGTTTAACTGGTATAGTCACCCTTCGGCGTAACACACCAGCTTCTGTATCTGTTTAGCCGGTATAACCGCCCTTCGCCGTAACACACCAGCTTCTGTATCTGTATTGTTTAACTGGTATAGCCACCCTGCGGCCTAACACACCAGCTTCTGTATCTGTATTGTTTAACTGGTATAGTCACCCTAGCCTTCGGCGTAACACACCAGCTTCTGTATCTGTATTGTTTAACTGGTATAGCCACCCTGCGGCCTAACACACCAGCTTCTGTATCTGTGTTGTTTAACTGGTATAGTCACCCTTCGGCGTAACACACCAGCTTCTGTATCTGTTTAGCCGGTATAACCGCCCTTCGCCGTAACACACCAGCTTCTGTATCTGTATTGTTTAACTGGTATAGCCACCCTGCGGCGTAACACACCAGCTTCTGTATCTGTATTGTTTAACTGGTATAGTCACCCTAGCCTTCGGCGTAACACACCAGCTTCTGTATCTGTGTTGTTTAACTGGTATAGCCACCCTTCGCCGTAACACACCAGCTTCTGTATCTGTATTGTTTAACTGGTATAGCCACCCTTCGGCGTAACACACCAGCTTCTGTATCTGTATTGTTTAACTGGTATAGCCACCCTTCGGCGTAACACACCAGCTTCTGTACCTGTATTGTTTAGCTGGTATAGCCACCCTTCGGCGTAACACACCAGCTTCTGTATCTGTATTGTGCAACCGGTATCAAATATTTGTTACAGTTTCTATATTCAAGGAAAGCCCTACATCCATTTTCTTGGAGGTAAAAACGCTCACTACTACAAAACGCCGCGCCAAAACCACCAACCCCCCATCTGCTTGGACATCAGGCCTGAGGCAACCTGTCCTCACGAGGATCGTAAAGAGGATTTCCGTCTCCGCATGAGTCCTGCCGAGGGTCGTTAAGGGGATTTGTGGCTGTGACAGATGCATTCTCGCAGAGGAAGCGTCGTAACGCTGATCCCGGCATCATCGGGTCGGGTGTCCATTTCCGCCGCCGGGACGGAACAAGCACCTCATCACGGCGGGGCGTTATGGGGGATTTGCGGCTGCAGCTCTCCCGCGGAGACGCTAAACCCCTAACTAACCCCGACAGGCATGTGCGCGGCGCGCTGATCCCCGGGGAACCGCAGGGAAAGGTTCTATAACTTCTTCTTCAGCCGTCTGCGGGGCGCCTTAATACCCTTTCAAGGAACGGAAAATCCATCATATTTTCCGTGTAGAACTGATGAGTTCTTTGGTTCTCAGAGTGTAAGTTCAAGGAAGTCCAATTTCGTCCGACATGTTGTGGTGAGAGAAGTTAAGTTAAGTATTGATCGGTATGCATGATGCATTCCGGACATTGGGAATCGTGGAAGCACACACAGACAAAAGGGAAACAAAATTCTGTGTACACAAGCAGAGAGCTGTCACCTTCGTCAGGACACACAGAGTTGGGAAGGTGTGTGTGTGTGTGTGTGTGTGTGAGTGTGTGTGAGTGTGTGTGTGTGTGTGTGCGTGTGTGCGTGTGTGTGTGCGTGTGTGCGTGTGTGTGTGTGTGTGCGTGCGTGTGTGCGTGTGTGTGTGTGTGTGTGTGTGTGAGTGTGTGTGAGTGTGTGTGTGTGTGTGTGCGTGCGTGTGTGAGTGTGTGTGAGTGAGTGTGTGTGAGTGTGTGTGTGTGTGTGTGAGTGTGTGTGAGTGTGTGTGTGTGTGTGTGCGTGTGTGCGTGTGTGTGTGCGTGTGTGCGTGTGTGTGTGTGTGTGCGTGCGTGTGTGTGTGCGTGTGAGTGTGTGTGTGTGTGTGTGTATGTGTGTGTGTGTGTGTGTGAGTGGGGACTAAATTAACGCTTTACCAATACCCCCTCCTTTAAAGTGGAGTACCAATCGGCTGGGCCCATAGAGTGAAAGAAAGAGGCTAAAGTAAATAGAGTGAGAGAGTGGGATAAGAAGAGTGAGAGAGGCTACAGAGGGTAAAGATTTAGTGAGAGAGGAGGGGCAAAAAGGGCCTAGAGAGTGTGTGTGTGTGAGATACTGTGGTCTAAGTTAACGCCGCCCCCCCCCCCCCCTCCTTTAAAGTGAAGTGCCAATCGGCTGGGCCCGGCCTGGGACCACGGTCGCCAGACAGACGTGCAAGGCCGCTCGGTCGATCGCGCCGCCCGCCCGGGAGCACGCACCGCCAGCGGCCGGCGACTTCCTGTCGGCCAGGACTGCTGCTCGGGTCGAAACTATAGGAACTTGAGAAACTCGATATTCCTACCAAAGGTTTAAGATAAGTCACACTAACGGTTGCTATTGCTTCAAAACAGATGAGAAAAACGTACCTCAAATGTAGACAATCCTCCCCAAGAGCAATTAAAACAGTTACTAAAGCAACTAGAGAGGAAACAGTAGCCAAAAATAGTTACTGAAGCAACAGTCATTTAGAAACAGTCGTTTCAGGTAGCATCCATTAACTTTCGTCAGTTGCGTGTCCTATTACCTTGATGCCTAACCTTCCTCGACGTAACCGTGCCTCCACATGGTTGCCGAGTTCAGGCTTTGCTGAGTTCCAGGCACTTCTTGCTAAGACCTTCCCTGAACAGACTGAGATCATGTATTATAACGCTCGCTATGAATGCTTATATTGTATCTCCCCAAACACACCTAGCGATAAAAGGGGAAAAAAATGAGTATCTCTTCTGCAGTAAGACGAAAAGCCGCCAGAGGGCTAATAATCTCAATAGTTCATAGATAGTTCAGCACCTTATCCACTACAAAATTTCATAACAGTCAATCCACAGCCTCTTGGGTTATGCTATCAACTGCAGATAAAACTACAAAACCCCGCAGACTACGTGCAGAGGAACATTCTTGGCGTAGTGGAGGGCTCAAAATGGCAGTGCGATTTCAATGCCACCTTAAAATCTGTGAAAATCCTTAGACACAACATTACAAAACCACACAGGCTGCGGAAAACAGAACCTCCTTGGCGCAGTGGAAGGCTCAAAATGGGAATACGGTCGTAGTGCCTCCTCAAAATTCATGTAAATCCTTAAAACATTTTGGCCCAATCTGGAGAATTTTGGGTTAGAAGGAACAGGTAGGGTTTAAAAATTCCAAATTTTGTCAGAATTTGATCCCTGTGACTTTCTAGTGGAGAAGATTTTTTGAGATTGAAATTTGTGCAAGTCCTTTAACGACGTCTTATTTCAGTGCTAATCTTATGCTAGTTCCAAAGGGAGGCTCAACTCTTATGTTTGCCCTGTATATCATGGTCACGTGATGCGGGGTAACGGATCACGGCCTCATTTCCCGACATGCCCAATTTCCGCCGGGTGTAATAAGTTCCCGGATGATGGGTGGGGGCACTTTGACACATTTGCCCCGCCAGACGTCCGTATCTGTTACAACAGTTGCCACAGTTGCCCCGCCAGACGTTCGTATCTATTACAACAGTTGACACGCCGTTTGCCTGCAGGAAACCTTGTTCGCGGTTTGTCAGGCCATGCGTTACGATTGTTGCAATTAGTTTGGCAACAAAATCGCCACACCTACGCGTACTAATCTCCAAGCAGATGCGGGACCCGCCTCGGTGATTTACGAGGTCGCTACATCTAGAAGTACCTTTTTTCACCCTCCGACTGTTGCTGGCTGCAATCCTGAACAGGCGTACCAAGGCGAATCGTACGTGTACATTTTAAAACCAAAATGCTGGACTGACTCTATACCTTCTACTGGACGAGCTGAAATACACGAAGTACGAGTTTAAAGGATCCAAAAGTGGCTACAGCGCTGGACATAAGCTTACAGCTCGCACAGGATTGTGCAAAACGGAAGAAACACCGACCTATACGTGTTCAGAATCCGTTCATCCCCGAAACTATCATCGTCTAGCAGAGCTTGTTATCACCCCAAACCAGAGCTTCCTATTCAATAGATAGTTTCAAACATATCGGAGATCAGAGTGAAAAGCGCTGCTGGGGACTTGGGTGGGGCAATAGCGTTACAACAAGCCGCCTACGCGTGCCTGCGAATGCTAGTGTCACATTTCCAACCCGGGGCCCGGCCGGGCAGCTTGTGGGAACGAAAACTATGACATAAAAGACAACAAAACACCCAAAACTATCTAGAAATTTCTCAAGGCAGTGGAGGATAGGGTTGGGCTCCGCCTTCCAATATCGTTTCTATTACTGACATGTTGATGGGTTGGTAACACGGTTAATAACAACCCTTTATTCTTACGCCCCAAAAGACTTTGGGACTACATGTACCTTTACCCTTTTTTTTACATTTGCAACTGACGCTGTTAAACTGTGTCTCTAATCTTAAGTAATAACGGGTGTCTGGGATCCTGTCTCCAGCGCAGACAAGTGTCCTACAGGACGTGGGTCAGACGGCAGAGCGTTTAATTGACACAAAAACAATAAGCTCCCAGCCCATATGCAATCGTCCAATTGATTTCACTCTACACTTGAGACGATCGGTCCCCAATAATTAAGAACATTTCGATATGTCTAGAAACACGGACCTGAACAATGAAAAAGCGTGTGAGACGAGGTCATTCAGCTGCTAACTTTTGATGGGTTTCCGAGTGGTTTTGCAAGAGAGAGAGAGAGAGAGAGAGAGATAGAGAGAGAGAGAGAGAGAGAGAGAGAGAGAGAGAGAGAGAGAGAGAGAGAGAGAGAGAGAGAGAGAGAGAGAGAGAGAGAGAGAGACCTTACCGAGGCAAACGGCTCCATCGCGGCGTGCTAACCTCTGCGCGTAAAAGCAGCGAAGCCACATTTCACTACAGGCACCTTGAAGAAGCTTCACGCTTCACCTCAATTGAGGATGACTGCTTTACCTTCACCTTGCAGCGCTGAGGCTGAGCCCACCTTACATCTGCTTGGAGATACGGCCGGCCGTTGCGATATCGGAGATGCCCCCTTGCTGGAGCGGTGCCAGGTTCTGGTGGGAATATCGATATCTGTCTTATCTGTTCTACTGCGCTGTCACGCAGCCAAGACTACCGGCTAACCAAAGGATACTAAAGGTTAGAGGGTACTACTTCATCAGGCAGGCTTAACCCTCAAACCACCGTAGCTTTTTTACGACTAATCTTACCGTATGGGGTCAAAACTGACCCCACAATGTTTTCTACAAATATAGCTTTATTGGTGACTATTTTTGTGGTTTGTATATATGTATAGTTTGAGTAATCTAAAAGGGACAGTTTGACATGATTAGGTGTGAATAATTTCTGCTCATTTGCATAATTTATGCAAAAATAGGGAACATCGTCTTTTGCAACTAACGCTATTCAGACAAGCAGGCTCTTTTGAGGCCTGCGCCAACACTTGATGTCATATAGCATCTGAATGTCTTACGCTACGTTAACCAAACTTGGTCACCTTTGCGAAAATTTCGTTGGCAACAATTTTGATTTAATGAAATATCTAATTAATGTTTTCATGTTGCTATGGCAACTGGTTTCTTAGAGCCATATTTGGAAAAAGTCGCTAATTTTGGATTTTACAATGTAATTCTAGGGCTGTCTTTTTAAACTGCACTTATTTTCTTACATCAATACCAACCAATTTAATTCACTATCACTTTTATGATTTAATATTCATAATTTATGCCTATTGGATTACGTCATCGGTCAAAATCTAAGATGGCGGACGATATAATTAGATTAGCTATAACCGGCTATTTCAACCTCAAATTTCATCATTACCATGTTTATTCAAACAGAAACAATCTTAATATAACGTTTTGGTCCATTTTTTTATTGTGTTATTAGGTTATATGATGAAAAAATGCATCAAAAATAATTCAAGATGGCGGAACCAAGATGGCGGATTTCGCTAGTGTAACTTGATATGAATATAATTCTTATGACGTCATTTTGACACCATTCCTGTTGCCATCTTCAAATTACGTCTTTGGATATATTATAATTTATCATACATAATTTCTATTTAAGTTTTATCGTGTAGCTTTGAATTGTATGGAAATACCCAATTTGTTGGTTTTCGTCAATAAAATCACAATAAATGACGTCATAATACGTTGCAACGTCATTAATATTTAAGTGTATTGGAGAAATTTTTTTTCACGTTTCTACAAAATCATATTTTGTAACTATGATCATGATAACCCTTATCATACATGTTACTAGATGACAAGTATCAAAGAATAGGGAATGTGAGTGCAGATTTTGCTGGGGTCAGTTTTGACCCCACTGGACCATGCATAAACTTTCTAGGATAACTTAATCAACAATGAGCCAATCTCGGTAAAAGCTTGTGAGAAGTTATAAGACATATATACAAACAAACTCATAGAAGGAATTTTGTTTTCGACTCGAAATGTCGAAATGGCACATGTTGATATACGCCTGGGGTCAGTTTTGACCCCATACGGTGGTTTGAGGGTTAATTCTTCAAATATAGCTGCTGTACACGCCTAGTGTGTGTCTGATAAAGCCAGCCACGTGAGCCTGTAAGACTCTATCAGACAGGCTTTCTCCAACACACACCGCTACTGAACACGCTCAGTGTGAGCCTGTTAAAGCCAGTCACGTACCGAAAGCCTGTAATACTCTATCAGGCAGGCTTTAATTCTTCAAATACAGCTACTTTACACGCTGAGTGTGTGACTGTTAAAGATAGTCACGATAGCCTGTAAGACTCTATCAGACAGGCTGTGTCCCAGCCACAACGATACTTTACACGTTCAGTGTGTGCCTGTTAAAGGCAGTCACCGGGACCTTGTAAAACTCTATCAGTCAAGGGACCAAAGGCGCGTACCGTCTGGTCGAAAACTCATTACATCAAAAAGACTAAAGCATACTCAGCACAAAAGGTACAAAAAACGGAACTTCCGCTGCAGTACCAAGGCCATACAGCAAGGGGAGACCGAAATCGACCTCGACTGTCGTCTTGTCAGCACCTACCCACATATCACGTCTGGAGATTCTAAAGTTATTCTGACCACAATTGTCTGGAAACAAAACAGATACACAGAAGGGCTAACAACAATACTTCAATTTTTAAGGAATCAACAATGGTGTTTGGACAGGTGGGTACTCAAACCTCGACCTTACCGAAGCAAACGGCTCCATCGCGGCGGGATATTAAAATGAGCCGGCAGATCTGACCGGTTCAACCGTGCAGAGATCGTGTAAAGCCGCTTGACCCGACGTTTCGTACAGTTGGGCACAACAGGCCGGTCCGACTATTACAATTGGATTGATAAAGGGACAACAGCTATATGATGAGTCTTACCAGATTCCTGAAACTACTAGAAAGTGGGAAAAGGGGCTTGAAAATGGGCAAAATGATTAGTCAGAAGAGTGGGCCGGCCATACAGTAGAAGTTCACGTTTTTTCTGTAAGCAAGGATACGACCAAGAGCACGTTAAAGATCCCACCACATATGTCGGGTTCTATCCTGGTGTGTATGGATAAAACTGACAGTCTGGTATTACGCATGCGCGGCTTGTAAGTACTGTACAAAACTGGTGTGTTGCGCCGAAAGGCGGTTTACAGATACGGAAGCAAACAAAAGGAGAGGATGGAAAATCGCATCACAGAAACGAAGGTTGGCTTTATATTTCAATTTTTCCTCCTACTTTAGATATCTAACCCCAGATGACGTCATCGCGTGTCCTCATCCCACCTGACTTTGTCTTGAAGATGATGTTATCGTGTTCGGCTTCCTCGAAGACGTGGTGATGTCTTAGATCTCCATTACCTCCTCAAGGACCCACCGGCGCTGGAGTAAGACATGCTCGAAGACGTGTTTATGTCTCAGATCTCCATAGCCCCCTTAAGAACCCCCGGTGCTGGAATAAGACAGGCCCGAAGACGTGTTTATGTCTCAGATCTCCAACAGCCTCCTTAAAGACCCACCCGGCATGGTAATTACCTGTCCTGCCCAAACATCCATCATGCCGACGTTAATATCCCTGCCGGTTCCGTTTCGTGCCGTCCGCTTCTGACACCAAGTAACTCCACCCGACCTCTGACCCCGTGTACGTCACAGCAGCCGGTTATCGTTCTCTCTGGCATCTGGGCCCACATTCCGATAAAGGTGTATATTGTACAATTTTGGTGTCAAGACAGCAAATATTTCTGAATTTGAACATCTCTATTCAGATTTATATATTTGTAACTAAAATTCCTGTCAGTTTGGTTAACAACAAAAAAATCAGGCCGCGTGCAAGTCTGCATCACAACGTCATTTTGTGAGCTGAATCTAAATTTTGAATGTCGACTATGTCAAAAATGTCGAAAGTATATTCTGTGCTCTGTCGTCTCTTATTCTTAAACCTCAACAGGACCTGCTTATGCTTCGGTCACGATTGGAAAAAGGGGCCCCGCCGGGGAGTCCACGGGCTTTGGGGGGGGGGTACTCTCTGGCGTGACCCCTACGTGGCCCCGTGGGGAACCCTGCGGCTGCCGGGCTATTTTTGAGCACGGCCGAGCCCCGGGCTGACTTTAACTCGGACTTAAAATCAACCCGGATCCCGGTAACAAATAGACGCCGTGAGCTAATCGCACGAAATTCCTAGAGCCTCAGGTTGCAAAGGTCTTTTCGCCGCGCATTACCCTAGCTTCTCCTGAATGTAGCTGCCCGAACAGTGTGCATGTTCATCTGAATCGGCCATGTCGTGAATCATCCAAAATTTCCTACTCCTGTCAAAGCGGTTTAAGCACTTCAGGAAAAGGAGGTACTTCTTTGTTCCCGCCTCCCGCGTGTCGAAGCCTGTTTATCCGCCGTAGCTAAAGACGTGTCAGACATATGCGCATGTGCCCTTTAAGGTAACACCGCTGGTATTGATATTGATGCGGTTTGACATCTGCGGTCAGAACTATCCCCGCTCCGCGCCCACCGTGATGGGAGATCCGTTCATCATATCAGCTCACATCACGGCCCGGGGGAGCCGAGCGCCGGGGTCGTCTGCGGTCAGCTGGGAGTCCATAAACGCGTGATCATCACCTAATTTCGCCCGGTATCAGATAATATTTTATGTCACCTTTACACTAGGGCGGCGACCTTAATGTGACAGCACTGCGACCTCAATGCGACAGCACTACGACCTGAATGCAACAGCACTGCGACAGCACTACGACCTCAATGCGACAGCACTGCGAACTCAATGCGACAGCACTGTGGCCTCAATGCGACAGCACTGCGACCTCAATGCGACCTAGAATGCGACAGCACTGCGAACTCATTGTGGCAGAACTGCGACATTGACTGCGTATTCGACAGTGACCCCACTGCGACCTGCAATTTGAGAGAGTGCTCAACGACTTGATGATGATTCACTATATTCTGCAGCTGAATTACATAAATAGAAAAGCGAATCTTTTTTCGCTTTGTGAATTTAGTTGTCTTTTAAGTCATACTTTTACATTTTGCATGATATTTTATTTACGAAGTGAAGGCTTACACAAATCCAGTTCAGGTTGCAGTAAGGTCGCAGCGCGATCGCCGGCTAGCTGGACTGGGGGCGTAAAGCCCGTCACACTTGTGCGTATACCCGTTGCGTGTGAGTTGCGTATTGACATTTTTTCCATACGCCGCAGTGCGCACAATACGCATCTCACTCATCGATTTGTGTACTAGTAAGTTTTATGCACGCTGGCATACGCACAATACGGCCCAGTAGGCATGATAGTTTAGGGTATGAACGAAATTACACTAACAAGCAACTCATACGTTATAGATATTGTTCGATTATTTTGATGTATGTGTGAGGCACATCTAACATATGAATAATGAAATGTGAGCCACACATTCGTCAAAATAATCAACGAATTCCACAACTGTTGTGTGTACGGCTGCTTATTGAATTTTTTCCATACGCAGCTCACACGCAGCGGGTATACGCCCAAGTGTGACAGGGCCCTTACGTTAAGTCTGTAAACGCGTGATCATTAGCTTATCTTTGCTCGGCATCACATAGTTTTTGATGGCGATTTCGTTAGCAGCCTACGTCTGACTGTGACACAGCCTGACACTCACAAATGGTTTCCCCGCATCCCTTCGGCTGAGAGTCTACGCTGTTCTCATCAATTCCTTAATCTTAAACAGGATCTTATACCGCGTCTTCAAATTGATTACTTTCCTTTAGAGCGGAGACTGGAAAGTTATGCGCGGATTTCGCCGCCCGTTTTTCTCGGCGGACAGGGTAACAAGAAGGAGAGTCGGCGCGGTGCAAGAGAAATGGGAGGTTAGATAGCAGAACACGCCGGCACGGAATTAACACAGGGAGCGTCCGTTATAAGGCTTTGAACATCACCACCTCTCCGTCTTCCGCGGTCCTTGGTGGACACAGACCATCGGCCGCAATCCTTCACGAGCATCGGGCCGTTTCAAACCGTTACTGTAGGGGCATCCTCACTAAATAGCTTTAACAGTTGCAGTCAGATGTGCAAAGACTAGGTGTAACAGGCCGTTCGGTGTAATATAACCAGCTGCCCCCGCGCCGCGTGCCTGCGAAGCCGGTGTGTTACGCCGAATGGTGGTTATACCGACTATATAGATACAGATACAGTCTGAAACAATCTTCGAGAGACATTGAACCACCTTAAACATGTCTTCACCTCATTAACATATAGATTCAGGTTTATGGTTTAAAACCTGGTTACTCCAAATCTTTGTTTAGTCATTGGTGTTATGTGAAACGTGACCGTTTCCAAATCTTATCCAGATGCTTCACAAACTGTTACCTGCATATATTATTACCTGGATGTCTAATCTGCATCGACGTACCAGAAACTTTGCTTATCATCAGTTCGTGATTTACTTTTCATTGCTATCCACGGGTAGATCATGGGCTTGTCCTCATGTCATTGCAATTGTAACAGCCAACGCAAAGCCCCAATCGTGCCACCTACTGTCAGGATTGGAACCACTTCCCGGCTCCTTGGTGGCCACAGCCCATTTGGTGACAATCGCTCACAAGCATCCGGTCGTTTCAAAATGTTGCAGTCTAAAACAAGCCTCTGCCAATTCATGGGCTCTTCCTTATGTTATTGTAATAGCTAACGCAAAGCCTCGTCTTCCACAACTGTGCCGCCTACTGTAAGGTTTGGAATCACTTCCCGGCTCCTTGGTGGCCGCGGCCCATTTGGCGGCAATCGGTGAGAATCATCCAGTCATTTAAAGATGTTGCAGTCGAGAACGGCCAATTCATGGGCTTTTCCTTATGTTATTCTCATAGCCAACACAAAGCTTTCCCTTCCACAACTGTGCCGCGTACTGTAAAGAGTGGAATCACTTCCCGGCTCCTTGGTGGCCGCGGCCCATTTGGCGGCAATCGTTCGCGAGCAGCAGCCCGGGTATGCGGGAACGGCGAGGTAAAAGTCGCCATAAATCAGGACGGAGCGGCGCGTTAACCCCCCGCAGGTCGGCAGCGGAACGTGCCGCCGGCCCCGGCTCCTCGGGAGGACCCTGACCCCGCCGCCGCCCGGCGCGCCGTGATGGACCGGTCAGATTAGCAGATCGTGCCGAACCATCGCGCGCCAAAGGCACGGTAATAGCGGGAGGAGGCGATGTCGATCACCGCTATCTCGCGCGGGCGTCTCCCCATTGTTCATCTCGGGAGGAGTCTGCCCGGAATGGAAATAAGCACGGCGGTTCGGACGACTCCAAACACGCACAGATCTTACATTTATCTGCCTTTCAAAGTACAACAGCAAATTTCAACAGTCTCGATGCCATGAGCAGATATGATCATATCTATAGAAACTATCACAATGCGAAAATTGGTAAATATATAAAAGATTGCTATCAGAAAAGATACTGAAAGGCGCAATTAGCCCCACCTGATTGTATCAATGTTTCACAGAATATGTTCGACTTTATTCTTCAGTAAGCAGAATTTCAAGCTTTACCTTGAATGTCTATTTGATAGCTTGTAGCTGGCCGTATGAAAGTCGCTGTACTTTTTGTTGCGTAAGTAAAGCTTCCATCTACCTCACACCTAATGTGGCACATCTTTAGCCTCCTTTACAGGCTTTTTATGAGCTCTAGAGTGGTAGAAACGATTTCCTCCTCAAAAGAAAATGGCCCATATGTTTAAAAATCACGAATCAGCGCGCTGCCTCTAAGAATAAACGTCGTGGCTCCTAAAAGGCCTGTAGACGAGGCTATCACATCAGCCTGCTTCCATTCCCCCTTCCCTGTCAGGAGCTATGACGTGCGTTAACGCCGCTAGAAGGCCCGGGGAGGGAGGCTATCACACCAGCCTGCCCGGAGGTCGTTCTAACGCGCAATAACGCCGCTAGAAGGCCCGGGAGGGAGGCTATCACACCAGCCCGCCCGGAGGTCGCTCTAACATGCATTAACGCCGCTAGAAGGCCTGGGAGGGAGGCTATCACACCAGCCCGCCCGGAGGTCGCTCTAACGTGCATTAACGCCGCTAGAAGGCCCGGGAGGGAGGCTATCACACCAGCCTGCCCGGAGGCCGCGCTAACGTGCATAACGCCGCTAGAAGGCCTGGGAAGGAGGCTATCACACCAGCCTGCCCGGAGGTCGCGCTAACGTGCATTAACGCCGCTAGAAGGCCCGGGAGGGAGGCTATCACACCAGCCTGCCCGGAGGTCGCGCTAACGTGCATTAACGCCGCTAAACAGACCTGACAGCAGTAATGAGACTCATTATAACGGGAAGGGGCGCGTTATGGAAGGGCTCCCGGTGTCACGGCGAAATCAATGGACTGCGCTGAACTGTAACACCTTCCGGGGATGTACACTATCCCGGCTCTCGCAGAGTGAGACGTATCGAGCACGTCTTCTTTCTTTGTATATTTCTTTAATGCCTCCATCTCCCCCCCGCCCCGCTCTCACCTCTCCGCACGGATCCCGTTCCCTGTTGTCCCAGCCGATTAGGTTGATGGCGGCTTTTAGCGGCCCCGCCATCACCGTAACGATGTACGGCGGATATCAAAAACCCATCTCTTCTGCATCACCTCCCGGGGTCAGGTGGGACACGGTCAAGGTGGGAGGGCCAAGCCAATGCCGTCTCCTGGTTCCCGGATCTACACTGAGTTAGATTTTGTTAAATCTGTTAAATATGTATGCCTAAAGTACACAATTTAGCGTCCTCTGCTGCGCTGAAGACGCTGCCATGTATTTTAGAGATGAAAATGAATCTACGAATTAATAAACTTACTTACATTGGTAATCCTTATCTGGAAACTCTGTTAGAATGGAAGTTAAACATGTTACAGTCTGAAACAAGCCTTGAACACAAGAAACGCTGTTTCCAGATTTTATCCAGCTGCTTGAGAACTTATACCTACCTTCTTCCAATGTGATCGAGCACCGCCAATACCATTCCCAGGTTCCCAGGAATCTAAATTTATAATGCTTATCTGAAAACTCTGTTCGAATGCAAGTTCATCTGTGTTGGTAGTTGTAAAGATTTTCAACGTTATAACCACACAGAAAGTAAAGCTTTTTCATAATATATACTTTACAATATATATATATATATATATATATATATATATACATATATATATATATATATATATATATATATATATATATATATATATATATATATATATATATATATATATATATATATATATTCTCTCTCTCTATATATATATATATATATATTCTATATATATATATATTTTTCTAGAGAGGCCCAATAACCAGTAAACTGCGTTGTTGTTGCCTGACAGCCTAACGCCGGAACATAGATGACTGTTTGTAGAGGCAGATGTCCGATAACCGGTAAAGTAGGTTGTTGTGGCCAAGCGGTGGAACACATACGTCTGTTTGTACATGTACAGCCATGCGTCTGAGTTCTTCTAGACCCGTCCGATAACCAGTAAGCTGCATTGCTATAGCCTGGCAGCCAAACAGCGGAACAAATGCTGCTGTTTGTGGAGTCATGCGTCTAAATTTTTCAGATCCAAGTTTTGCTCCCAGCCTTATGTTTTCATCTTTTCTCGAGACGTCCGATAACCAGTAAGCTGCATTGTTCCTGCCTGACAGCCTAACAGCGGAACACATACGGCTCTTTGTACAGCCATGTGTCTGAGTTTTTTCTAGAGACGTCCGATAACCAGTAAGCTGCCTTGTTGCTGCCTGACAGCCAAACGCCGGAACACATATATACGCGGCTGAATTTTGATCGGGACGTCCGATAACCAGTAAGCTGCGTTGTTGTTGCCTGACAGCCTAGCAGCGGAACACATACGGCTGTTTGTACAGCCATGTGTCTGAGTTTTTTCTAGAGACGTCCGATAACCAGTAAGCTGCGTTGTTGCTGCCTGACAGCCTAGCAGCGGAACACATATATACGCGGCTGTTTGTAGAGTCTGAATTTTGATCGGGACGTCCGTTAACCAGTAAGCTGCGTTGTTGTTGCCTGACAGCCTAGCAGCGGAACACATACGGCTGTTTGCAGAGGCGTGCGTCTCGCAGGGGACGGGGTCAACCCCCACCTGTACCGGCGCAGCGCGGCGTGGCGGCGGGAAGCGGGATGAATTTCAGATTGCGCGCGGCGCGGCCGGACCGGGAAGGATTTGCAACGGTCCAAACAAAGCTGTCAATTTTCCGCCACTGCCGCCTGGAATCGGCGCGCTCAGCCCTCAGACGTGCCGCTGACATTTTCGGCAGGAAATCCGCCAGATCCTTCAGTCGATGGTGAGAATCAACGGTTATCAGCAGACCTGCCCAGCCAATGGAACGGCGCCACGTCATCGCTACGTCACCAATCTTGGCGACAAGTTTGTTGGAATTTGGCGGAGTATTTTGCCGGTCCCTCCTCCCGTACGGCGGACGCGCGTGCAGCGGATACTGGACAGGATTTGCACCACGCCACACAACAGGACCTGGAATCTTTTCCATCGGGTCGGAGAAAAGGCTTCCAGACGCGTCGACTCGTTCTCAAGACCAGACGAGTGGCCCGTGGGAACATCTGAAACCGAAAACGTGGATCCGCAAGTGTTCACCAGACAAAGACGCCAGACGGGCTTCTCCATCAGACGCGGGAGATTCGGCCGTGTGGAGAGTCTGTAGAGGATTCATTCAGCGGTTCGTCTGTAGTAGATTCAGCGGCCGAGCCCGTTGAAGATTCAGCTGTTGAGTCTGGGAAAGCCTGCCAGATTTGCGGCTCCTCAAACCGCCGTAAATCAGGCCCCGGACCGCAGAGCCGCGTCGGCGGTGATGGAGAGCCGGGACCGCGAGGGAGTCCGGAATCACCCGCGGTCGGATTAGGACTCCCGGGAGTTCCCGCGCCTGCGAGTCACGGCGCCGGGCAGGGTGCTCGCTCAGCGGCGTGAGCGGCGATACTTCAACCGGAAAAACATCATCCCCGGAATAGCCGCCATCTGTTGTGGTTAGGGAGACGGGAAGACGGGCAGCATCTCCGCGAGCGAGCAGCGGCCGCTTCAAAATGATGTTACGGACTGAAAGAGGTCGCGACCTTCGCAAACTCTGCCTATCATTTGCGCGCCATCAACTTTCCGTTGCCATACACGGAGTATTCGTGGGCCTTTTTTTATATCGTTCTAATGGCTGGCGCTAACCTTGGCCACTAACGAACAACTGTGCCGTTTTAAGTTGTGGCATCATTATCATATCTTGCCGCTTCAGTTCTGGATTCATTGACGGGCTGTCTGGTTAGCCTCGCGTTGTAGCGAGCTGCGGAGATCGGATTACTTCCTGGCATGTAGACTGTGGTATAACAGTCCAAAGTTCAGCATTAAGGACAGCCCGTTGTCAGTGGTTCGTGCTTTAGAGACGGTAAGCGTGCATAGATTACGCAGTGCTTGGGAAATCGTTATCTCCGTCATTGTGGGAAGCATTTCATATACATCATATCTTATGCGTCAATGTATAAAGCATTTTAGGACAATATGTAGCACGTATGAATACCATAATCATTCACACATACGGCCATAAGAACATCACGTCTCATGCGTTTACTTTCATGATTTTTCGAGCTGGCAAAAAGTGTGACTACTTGAATAATTCTAACTTGACGTAAAGATTGACATTACGTTCCTTACATGTAGACTGTGGTATACAGCCCAAAGTTCAGCATTAAGGACAGCCCGTTGTCAGTGGTTCGTGCTTTAGAGACGGTAAGCGCGCATAGATTACGCAGTGCTTGGGAAATCGTTATCTCCGTCATTGTGGGAAGCAGTTCATATGCATCATATCTTATGCGTCAATGTATAAAGCATTTTAGGACAATATTTAGCACGTATGAATACCGCAATCATTCACAAACACGGCCATAAGAACATCACGTTAAAGGCGTTTGTTTTTACGATATTACCGGCTGGCAAAAACCCTGGCCGTCATAAAATGTGACTCCTATAATAATTTTAGCTTGTTGTAAAGCTGTAAAGATTGACATTATTTTCCTTACATGTAGACTGTAGTGTGAGATAACCACACTAATTTCAGCACCAAGGACAGCTCGTAGCCCCACTTTCATATCACGCCGTGATGGGGGAATCATTATCTCTATCAATGACAGCCCTTAGTCACACTTGTTCCTGCTATATAGACGGTACGCGTGCGCAGATGACACCTCGCGTAGGGATTTACTGCCCCGCCGATGTGCGCAGCCTCCAGGGACGCGCTGTGGTGCGTGATTACTCATCACTACTGTGATTACTGGCAGCTGGAAATGCCAGCCTGCATTTGTGAATACGTGACTTCTCAGTTTGATAACACCACCTAACGCTCTAAAGCCGCGGGAGGGTCTAAAGCCCCTGTCACACTTGTGCGTATATACAAGTCCGCGGGAGTTGCGTATTAACATGTTTTGGGTTTTACGTTAAGTTTGCAGCAGAAGAAATAATTTCTTTGGTTCGATAAGCAGTCCGCACAACGGTAGGTCAAATGAAAAACCTCTTCCCCTCAAATTTTACTTAAACCAAAGAAATATTGATGCGCAACTCATACGCACTTGAATATACGCACAAGTGTGACAGGGCCCTAAGGTCTAAGGTAAGGTAAAGTCCTGAAGCAGGTGTAGGCTATACTTTAATTCAATACTTCATGGTATCAGTTTAAACCCGCTCTAGAAAGAATCCTGCCAACGAAGATGTTTCTTCAAGCAGTCACCTAACATTCGTGCAATTTGTTTTGCAGATACCGGCTTGATGTTTGAAACCAGTGGACAACATTGAAAGGATTATCAGCGGAGGTGAAACTCCCCCCCCCCCCCTTCTGCAACCCTTTCCAGTCGGCGGTTGCACAGAGACGGGTGACGATGAGACCTGTGGACACGCTACTCGTGATCGCTGTCATTGTGAGCAACAGGCAGCTGCAGGCTGATGACGTCACCCCTGACGTGTACAACACGCTACAGGCTAATGACGTAACCAATGACGTGTATAACAAGCTACAGGCGGATGACGTTGCCAATGACGTGACCAACAGGCAACTGCAGGGTGATGACGTCACAAATTACGTGTACAACAAGCAGCTGCAGGCCGATAACGTGGCGAGTGACGTGTACACCAGTAACTTGCAGGTTGATGACGCGCTTAGTGACGTGAACAATAGCAACGGTGACGTGAGAAGGGGGCAGCTGCAGGTTGGTGACGTCAAAAATGACGTATACAGAGAGCCCACGTGGTGCAGAGAAAGTGGCGGGAATGACGTCACCGATCACACAGAATGCTGGCGGAGCAACAGCACAGAAACCCGCGGCGGCAGGAAGTCGCCCCGCCTGAGACACCTGGCACCTTTAAACGCCGCCCGAAGTAAACTATCTCATTTTCCTCTGAGGAGAAACGCACGGGTCTCTAATCGGAGAAGTGTTGGTGCTGCAGCAGAGGGTACAGCGGGAGTCACCCGGCTGAGACGGCCTGACTCCCGCAGTCAGAACGGGCACGGGCCGGAAGAAGATGACGGGTCCAAGCGGTCTGACGGGCTGGTCTCGGCGAGAAGAAGTTTTGGTGTTGCTGTGGAAGACACAGACGAGATGGTCCTACTCAGGCGCGCTGATTCTGTAAACTCTGGGCCGGTTCCAGAAGACTGGACCGACCAACTCGCAGATGCAGAAGAGACAGTACGACTTAGACGCACTGACGGTACCTCTGAAACTCTGCAGGAGGACTGGACCAAACTGAAAGATGCAGAAGAAGTTGTCCGACTAAGACGCGCTGACGGAAGCTCTGAGCTGGTTCTAGAAGACTGGACCAAACAGCTAGAAGATGCGGAGGAGGCCGTTCGGCTGAGACGCGCCCATGGGAAAACCGGGCCGGTGATAGAGGACTGGTCCAAGCAGCTGGAGGAAGCGGAGGAGACTGTGCGGCTGAGACGCGCCCATGGAAAGTCCGGGCCCGTGATAGAGGACTGGTCCAAACAGCTGGAGGATGCTGAGGAGGCTGTGCGGCTGAGACGCGCCCATGGGAAGACCGGGCCCGTGATAGAGGACTGGTCCAAGCAGCTGGAGGCTGAGGAGATAATCCGCGTGGTGAGCTGTCAGGTGGACATGTCGTGCAGCCCGGCGCGCAGCAAGGCGTGCCGCTGCCCGCGCGGCGAGGCCGGCGGCTGCGTGGTGCCGCGCGCCCGCGTCTCACAGATCTCCAGGACTCGCTCCGGCGCGCTGAACATGTTCTGCGTCGGCGTGTCGCTGAGCCACGAGGAGGCCGGCGCGCAGAACCCGCAGACCAGCTGCAAGTACTTCAGCACGGACAACGCCAAGTACCGGGTCTTCGCCACCAAGGTGCCGGAGGTGGACCCTACGGCGTCAGGCAAGCCCAGGATAAGATACAGGGCCTGTCTTAAACCCATGTCTTGATGAGAGAACTTACGTGTTTGCAGACAATAATCTTAAAGACATATCCATCCGCTCCCAACCTGATCCGTCCAGCGCCGTACATTAAGCCACGGGTCGACTATGCCAAATAACCGTGAGGTTTGACTCTTTCCAAAGTTCCCGAAGTCAACCCCACAGCTTCAGGACAGCCCTGGATATGATACAGGGCCTTGATCTAGCTTAGGAGAGGACCTACATGGTCATGGACAATAATCTTTAAGACACTACTTATATCCATAGTCACCCCGTGGCCATACGGTATATCTCGGGTCGACTCTGCCAAAATACCTCGAGCTTTTCTCTCTTCTAGGTGCCCGAATTTAATTCAAAAGCTTCTGGAAAGCCCAGAATAAAAAGCAGAGCCTGTCTTAAATCAATGTCTTGAACTTACGGCGTGGCGACACTCATCGTTAGTCGTCCTACCACTTTGATGTCGTAGGATCCATGCATGCTGTGACGGAACCGACCGCAAACACGAATCTTACATGTACGTGCTGAGGTCACATTTCCTAACCGACGCCCGCCCGGCCGGGAACGAAAACATGACTTAAAAAAACACCACAAAACGTGAAAAATCAGTTATGAGCATAATTCTAATTTATTTCTTGACATACACTTTTATTTTTCGTTCCCGTAAACAGTCCGACCGGGCCCCGGTTTGAAATGTGACCCTAGCATAAGAACGGCTTTACGGTAATAGCCCTGTCACACTTGTGCGTATATTCAAGTGCGCATGAGTTCCGCAGTGACATTTTTTTGGTTTAAGTAAATTTTGCGGGGAGGAAGTTCTTTTCTACTTTGACCCATCATTGTGCAGTCTGGTTATCAAACCAAAGAAATTACGTCTTCGGCTGCAAACTTAACCTAAACCAGATCATGTTAATACGCAACCCATGCGGGCTTGTTTATACGCAAAAGTGTGACAGGGGCTTGAGCTTGCGTGCGATCGTATGGCGTCCATACGACGATGGCACGACGAGTGTGGCCCTTACCAGGAAGATGATATACGTGGTTACAGACAATACGTTATAAGATACTTATATTCATAGTCACGATAGCACTGTACATAACTGCTAGAGGCAGAATGCACGAAATGTAACGAGGCCGTACATCCTACAGACTTCCAAAGAAACTGGGAGGCAATAAGTGTATATCAAACTTACCTGATATTTTCCACGGAAACTGTTTATTCAAAAGGAGTGAAATTACTTTACAGAAGGAGAACATTAATGTCGAACTTTTGGAAACGAATGTACATATTTACACATAACAACTTTCTATTTCCCGTGAAAAGGGACAGGGGCCAACGGAAGATATTAACTGTCATGTATAATTCATGCTTGCGTTTATCTTGCGGGAGGGGAACTTTGCCATTAGAAATGGTTTTATATTAAAGTGAGCAAATCTACGTTTTCTGCTATATTAATGCCATCACTTTGGGTGTCACTGTTTCACATGGGATATGAAATGATTAACCCGAAAAGCGACACTTTAAGATGGTTGGTGTAAATGGAGCACAAACGAGTAAAATATACATTTGTGAAGCAATTCTTTTCTTAAACTTCATTTTTGGAAGTCGAACATTAAAGGTTCTTGCAGCATGTTTCGTAAGGTTTCGCTTGTCATTAGATCAAAACTCATGCTAAAAAGGTGTAATTACAAACAAAAACAGCCACAACATACATGACAGGGCACCCACCTTTATCAGCGCTGAAACCCGCTCGGAAAATGCTCGGCAAACCCTCCCGGTATCAGCGCTGATCTTTTGAACGGAGATTTTTGGCTTCTGGGGGCGTCACTGACAGTTGCTCATAAATAATATAGAAATCTTTATTGACACAACAAAAGTACAGCGACTTCCGTAAGGTCTTCTACAACTAAACATGCAAACAACAACAATGGGATACAAAATAATTCACCTTAGTACAAGTATAACAAGTATATGAATACTTCAACATGTCGAGTTTAAACTATCACTTACGCTACTAGTTCTAAGGTCTAGACATTATTTGATATATTTACCTATTTGTACACAGTAAGGGTTGTATTGACGTGCTAGCCTTAGTTGGCACAAACAGTCGTTAGTTGCTCATGAATAATTAAGTAGCGATGTATGACGTAAGCTGATTGGCTGATAGCTTCCCAGCGTCCGTTGCGGCTTTGCTAGAGATGAGCTTTAGCAAACCCTCTGATTGGCTGAAAGCTGTTTGGTGGTGACGTCGCCAGAAGCGCGTTCAGGGGCTCGGAAGGGCAGGGTCGCTACGGGAGGTAACAAACATATCGGGTCTGCTAGGAGGATGTGACGGGGCAGGCGCTACAGAGACTCGCCGATTCTACAGGTCTGCTAGGAGGATGTGACAGGGCAGACCCTACAGAGACTCGCCGATTCTACAGGTGGAGATACCGATTGCTTAAAACTCAGAACTTTTCATCTTCGGTTCATGTTACTTGAGAACCATGGATTGACTTGAAACTCGGGATTTATAATAATACATTCCAAGCATCCTGATCGTGATCTGTGTCGGCAGAGACAACGATCGGGATCCGTACCGGTAGCATCGGCGATCCGAATTGCAACCCCACAGGACCTTGCTCACGACTAAATCCCAGCCATGGTCTGCAGAAGGTCATGGTCGCCCATGTGTGACAGGGCTTCACCGGTCCGTTTACTGTGCTACACGGTAGCTGCCAAACCGCAAGCCGGGCACATTTCTCTCGCCGCACATGTCGATATCAGCCCTGTCCGTTCAGCACTGATTCCCGTGTCTGTCGATACGGGGCCTATTTATTGAGCGCTGTTGTTATCACGATCTGAGATCCCGCTTATGATGTCCTTCGATCCTCCTCAAACATAACAAACAGCCCTGAACGTCTGGCCCACTAGAAGTGACAATATGGCCGATCTTCTGATGTATCGCGTACATGGGGGGGGGGGTGTTTTTGTCTTCGTTTTCGGAAATTTTCATTAGCTATACACAATTCAGGACCAGACCATGGATAAATAGATGGATGGACGGATGGAGGAATGAATGAATGAGTGGTTGCATGAATGGATGAATGAATCAATGCTATGCAGACATGGAAGAACAGATAGATGTATACATGAATGAAAGTACGCATGGTGCATACACATCGTTTTTCCCGTATTTACGACAGTGTAACAAGCCTGCTTTAATGCGTTCCCGCCTGTTGCCGTCCGATCCACCCGTTCCAAGTGACAGGGACATCAAACACCGCCATGAAGCAAAGACTCACAGCTTCTCCTCACTCATATCCGCTCGGCTGTATTCCGAACATGCGCGGCGACCATTACTGTGCATGTGCAGCAGCTGTGCGCTGCGTGTGTAAGGCCCCCGCGCCACCAGACGGCGCATGTGCAGCAGCTGTGCGCCGCGTGTGTAAGGCCCCCGCGCCACCAGACGGCGCATGTGCAGCAGCTGTGCGCCGCGTGTGTAAGGCCCCCGCGCCACCAGACGGCGCATGTGCAGCAGCTGTGCGCCGCGTGTGTAAGGCCCCCGCGCCACCAGACGGCGCATGTGCAGCAGCTGTGCGCCGCGTGTGTAAGGCCCCCGCGCCACCAGACAGCGATCGCGCGGCGACGTCTCGCTGCGAGCTAAATTGCATTTTGTGTAACTCCTGAATTCATAATTGGAATATCATGTAAAATGTAAAGGTATGATTGAAAAGACAACAAAAAAACACAGAGCATTAAAAGATTCCTTAGTCACTGACAAAAGATAGCGGACGCTATCCGAAACGTCTGTTTCAAACTTAATCCAGTTGCCTGAGTAACTATTTTTGGCGTGTCTTACTACCTGGATGTCTAACCTTCATCAACGTGAAAATATTTTTTTTTATCTATGAGATTCGTTTAGCGATAGGGCCCTGTCACACTTGTGCGTATATTCAAGTGAGCGTGAGTTCCGCAGTAACATTTTTTGGTATAAGTAAATTTTGCGGGGAGGAAGTTGTTTTCTACTTTGACCCATCTACTTTGACCCATCGTTGTGCAGTCTGGTTATCCCAAAAACCTAAAACATGTTAATACGCAACCCATGCGGCCTTGTATATACGTACGCACAAGTGCGACGGGGGCGAATCGCTCGGTCGCAGCATGGTCGCCGCGCGGTCGCACCCCTAGCGGAGTGGTGTTGTAAGAGACGGCGGGATTGGTGCGGGCACAAATCTAGCGTGGCCGCGCAGATACCGAGTTTACACAGCCGTCCGTCACGGAGCCACCGGGGCGAGGCAGCCACGCGTTTGTCTGCTTTATGGTGACGTTATGGATGCGTTTTTAATGCGAGTCGTGCCGCCAACATGCCGACTGAATGGTTTATTCGCATCAAACAGTAACACCAGTATACAATAGCAGCCGTTACGGGCTGAAATAGAGCATGATTTACCATGTGGTAAAAGTTCATAAAAGTTGACAATGCATTGATGATTTATAAAAGTTGACAGTTAGATAAAACACCACAATGCAAGCAATTAAACATTACAAACTTTACACATTCCTATACATACATATCAGTGGCAACCATTGCTTGGAATAACGTTCTGCATACGATAACTTCAGCCCTATAAATGTGAAGTACTAACGTACATGATACAGCCAATGATGGAAGATAGTGGGTGCTTTTTGGAACGTCAGACTCTTTAAGGGACTTTATCCAGTTACTTTATTCATTTTTGATTATGCCACGTTCTACGTGAATGTCTTGCTTTCGTCGAAGAATCATACTAAAGCATTGTTTGGTTGGTTTGTCTGTCTGTCAGTCTCTGTATCTCTGTTTCTCTGTTTGCATGTTTCTGCTATTCCCAATATACAGAATGTTGCGTTGCCATCTATCCTAGGCGCTGATATTTCCTGTCCGTCTTGTGTCTTGTTGAATCTTCACAAAATCGTCCCGGTTCAGAATCTACACGGTGTCACAGACGGAAACACAGGCTTAAACAAACAAACCGAAAACAGGACTCAATCTTCTTGGTGTAATCGATTCTTACGCTGATCATGAAGGGCTCACGATACAAACAGTCTGGAATCTCTCTCCGATGGATCGATAAACTGGGAGTGACAGATCCAGGGCGTTCAGCCGATCCCGCGACCTTTCAAACAGCACGTCTGACACCGGCGCGCGCGGCTGTTCAAAAACATGTCCCCTTCTCACCTGCGGTTATAGGAGGTTGAAATAGATATTCATATATCAATACCATATATCGTGTATCCTGAATATGTTATGCTTCGGTCTCATTTCCAATCCGGGAACGAAAAATACAATATAAAAGACAACAAAAGACAGAAAACGTAAAAAAAAAATACTCCAAAATAAGACTTAACCATATATTTTGTATTTCTTGATATGCGCTTTTTATTTTTCGTTTTCGCAAACAGCCCGGCCGGGCCCCGGATTGGAAATGGGACCAAGGCATAATGCTAGGGTCACATTTCCTAATCGGGCCCGGCCGGGCTGTTTGCGGAAACGAAAAATCAAAGTGTTTGTCAATAAATTTGCACAAGCTATGCTCTTAGATAATTTTGGGAACGTTTTGTGTTTTTGTTGTCTTTTATATCATACTTTTCGATCGCAAAGACTGCCCGGCCGGGCCCCGGGTTGGAAATGGGACCGATGCATAAGTAGGGACGGAATTTTGGTTTGAACTGATGCTTCAGAGCTGTCCCGAGGTGTACGCTGATGTGTTCTACGCTTATTTGAGCTGTCATTTTGACCAAGGGACAATGCTGACTTCAGAGTTTCAACATGCTATCATTCCACTGGACCGCTGTGGAAAAAAGAGTTCTCGTCGGGGGAAAATAACTGCTATGTGATACTCAGAAATATTTGTAAATATCATTTGATTTATTTATTTGGCTGTAGAAAAGAAAAAGACAGCCAGGGCTACCTAACTACAAAGGGTTAGCACAATCATCGCTGTATTCTAATTAATTGTGCTATTGAGATTCATTTTTGCGTTGAAGTTTGAGTTACGTTTAAAAACATGTTGCCAAACCAGTCGAGAAACGTGGCAAGACGTGGCAAAACGAGTTGAGGAACGTTGCAAAACAAGTAGCAAAACGAGTCGAGTAATGACTAATGTTGCAAAACCATGAGAACAAATGTGAGACGAGTTGAGAAACGCCGGGACGTGTCCGCGGCGATGCTTTGTTTGATCCGCGCTGACAGTAAAAAACGCGCCTTCACGTTACGGCACTCCCGGGAGCGCACGAACGCAAATCGGTATAAAACAGATAATCACCGCAAACTGCAAAGGTGTGCTACAGATACCTGTATCTGCATTCATCAAACGTCAAACCCGCCCATTGGCCTAGTTTGCCGGCTTTGGCAGAGTCTGGTTATCACCAGAGTGTACGGAGGTTACGTTTTTGGTCCCTTTGTTTTTTCTGTCTGTGTTTTCGCAGCTATACATTTTTCGTATTTCAATTCCACATTAAAATGTTAGTAAAAGATTTGCTAGATTATCATTGTATATCTTATCACTCGTACAAACGTGTCTGGGTGGCTTCTTGTACATCCTCCGTGATGCCGTGTTTGTCTGTTGGACTGAGAGTATCGCAAAGCAGTGTGGGTAAAGGGGTGAAGACTGCTATCTCTGATTGCCTTGCTTGGAGTGCAGCTCATCGGCGGACCTGCTTTTAGGCGCGACACTTCTACGGAATGCTGCAAAAACGCGCGAGACACAAGCAGGAGCCAACATCTGCTTGGAGATTAGGTTGATGATGCTGAAAGTTGTTATCAAAGAGTCTGTATCTTGTTAAGAAGTTTACCGTGTAATAAATACATTGTGCTGTTAACTGTATTCAGTTCCTATGGTCATCTTTACTCATAAAACACATCATCTACAAAGCCTGTCTTAACTAGACTCAAGAGTTCTGAAGTTCTAAGAAAGTAAACCTCTGCACGCATCAACTCTAAGTCGCCCCTGCCCTCTTCTCTGATGTATCTTCTGTTTTTATTGATCAGCATTTACAGCCGGCATTTCATCACCGGTTTCTGCCGGGTCGGAGTCAATTTTAAGCCGCCATTACTGTTGACCCTTGGCCCGCCGCGTGTGAAATTTCATTACTGGGTGCGTGAATAAATGTTATCATCGCGGCGCGAAGCACCGGCGCGGGAACGGGGCGGTCGCGTTGCGGGGAGGCGCAGAGATCGCCGTTTGTCAGGTCGGACCACGGGGGACGCACAGCGCCAGGCGGTACAAATTCCGCCGCAATAAAAGTCTATCTTCGCGGGATCGACTCGCACCCATCACCGCCCGGCTGATGTGCCCGCCGCGGCCCTCCCGTAGCAGCCCGGCGGGTTGCACGCCCCTTTACGGCAGCTTTACGGGCAGGGTTGACCCCGCGCGCCGATATTGCACAGAAAAGGTCTCAGATCGCAGCAATCTTCATTTACAGCGACAAGACAAGTGTTTCTGCGCGTCGCTCCGTGGCCGCGCCGACCGTATTTTAGCGCACTTTCGGGCGGTGCGGTTTGTGCGTTAAACAATGAGGGACCCGGGATCAGACCCCGCGTATTACACACAGGACTGCACATTCAATAACGGGCCTTTCAATATCCAGCCGCGATTTACTGTTTAATAACTGTACAATAGCCTTTCTCCGGGCGGGTCATTGTGTGCGCCATACAGGCTAATATCAGCTCGGGGATAATCCAGCATCATTCACAGACTCAAGCCTCCGCACGCCATTCCGTCTGAAGACCGCACACTTCCACCTACTCAAACCTAATTTATGATAAGTAGTATTGCCTATTTGGGCGCTGAATGGGGTGCTTACTTTGCCTGGATGTTTGCTAGGCTGGAGGAGATCTCCCAAACTTTTACGACTCGGAACGCCCCGGTGCGGAACGGAGAGAGATGGTCTTAGCGAAAGTGTGTTTAACAATACCCCGCGCGGGCAGGCGCTGAGGAAAAGCGCCGATATCGCCATCAGCGCGGCCGTAAATCTATCTCAGCACCAAACAACGGCTGCCCACACCCCATTAAACACAGAAGGGCGTGAAGTCTCGGATTGTATCAACTTGTGATGCACGCAAGGTGCAGTCTAATTATCATACTTTAAAGCGGCAATATTGTGATTGGAAAATGAAGCAAAATTTACTGTTTTTCTACATCATAAGATGTATCACACGATGAAAAGGAAGGATGCCTAACAAGTTGAATCTACCTTGTCCCAATGTACAGCGATATTGATCACGAATGAATGCGACTTTGTTGTGTAGTGAGAACGTCTCATCATACTTGTAGTTAAATAGACTTCAATAAGAACTTGATGTTCAGGCCTTTCTTCACGTATTGGTGACAAACTATGAATATATTGGGATAGATATGTGTCCGGTATGGTACATGTCGTCTTTTTGTATTATTTTTCAAATCCCGGTCCCTATAAGTAGGCAGGCGAATATGTTGAAGACTCGTTATATAACACTGTTTAGCAATTCGCCGGACAATGTATCCGTTAGAAATGTTGTGCAATAAAGTTTGATTGATTTTAGAGCCAAACACGAGTAAAACACACCTCATTAAACACCGGAGCATATTCCAGCTCTACTTGGAAACCCCGGGAAAGCTAGTGCGGAATGGCCGCATGAAAGCGGCGATTTAGACGGTGTTTTTACACATAACATCAATCATAGCCAACACTCGCGGCCCAATGTACCGTGGCCTCCGCCAGAGTTTGTTCACAACCTGCCTCTCTGGCGGGTTGTTACTGAAGAAATTTAACTTTCAGTGGAATCTGTACTCGTGCATACCTCAGAATAAGGCCATTGATCATACAGTCAAACCTGTACAAGTGACCACCTCTACATAAGGACCACCTGGCCATTGATATATAGTCAAACCTGTACAAGTGACCACCTCTACATAAGGACCACCTGGCCATTGTTATACAGTCAAACCTGTACAAGTGACCACTTCTACATAAGGACCACCTGGCCATTGATATACAGCCAAACCTGTACAAGTGACCACCTCTATATAAGGACCACCTGGCCATTGATATACAGTCAAACCTGCACAAGTGACCACCTCTACATAAGGACCACCTGGCCATTGATCATACAGTCAAACCTGTACAAGTGACCACCTCTACATAAGGACCACCTGGCCATTGATATATAGTCAAACCTGTACAAGTGACCACCTCTACATAAGGACCACCTGGCCACTGATATATAGTCAAACCTGTACAAGTGACCACTTCTACATAAGGACCACCTGGCAATTGATATACAGTCAAACCTGTACAAGTGACCACCTCTACATAAGGACCACCTGGCCATTGATATATAGTCAAACCTGTACAAGTGACCACCTCTACATAAGGACCACCTGGCCATTGATATATAGTCAAACCTGTACAAGTGACCACCTCTACATAAGGACCACCTGGCCATTGATATACGTGTACAGTCAAACCTGTACGAGTGACCACCTCTACATAAGGACCACCAGGCCATTGATCATACAGTCAAACCTGTACAAGTGACCACCTCTACATAAGGACCACCTGGCCACTGATATACAGTCAAACCTGTACAAGTGACCACCTCTACATAAGGACCACCTGGCCATTGGCTGCATCTGAATCTATATAGCCGGTATAACCGCGATTCGGCGTAACCCACCAGCTACAGTCACTAGCAGTCTGTCACTGGCAACCTGTGCTAGTGACCACATTCGCATAAAAAACAGCTGGCCTCTTTGGCTACTTTTTGGTGGTCCTTTCGATAATTCTCCCAGTGCCCCGAGCATTGAGAAACCTGTCTATAGCGACCACTTGTCTATTATGATAATTTTCTTCCAGTCCCTTGAGTGCTCACTACAGACAGGTTTAGTGGCGTCACGGTGGCGTAGTGGTAGGGTGTTTGGCCCCAGAACCCAGAGACACCGGTTTCGAATCCGTTGACGTTGTGAAAGGCACTTTACACGACTTTCCCCACTTCACTCAGGTGAAAATGAGTATCTAGCTTTGGTTAGGGACGTCCCTCGGATAGGACGTTAAGTGGAGGTCCTGTGTTTGAGGAGAGCCACAACTCAAGCACGTTAAAGAACCCGACACACTTAGCGAAAAGAGTAGGGGTCCTTCCCGGTGTGTGTGGATCATATAAATCTGGATATGCAGCTTGTACTCTTCAGTACAAACAAAGGTGTGTTACGCCTTGATGCGGTTTACCGGGTATGCAATACAAACAAAACAAAGGTAAACAAGCTGCTAGGGGGCCCAAACCCACAGCACGTCTTCATTACACCACAAGCTATCTGCCACCAAAAAATCAAGACCATAGCACGTCCAGGTCAAGAGATACAAAAATGGAATTTCTGCTGCAGTACCAAGGTCACATACCAGGGGGCCCAAAATTGACCTTGAATTTCGGCTTCACAACACCTGCCCACATTACAAATATCATCGTAATCCATCCAGAGGTTCTTGAGTTATGATGACTACAATAGTCCGGAAACACAAACACAAACACACACACAAACGAGCACAAACACACCAAAAACAATATCTCCATTTTTCATGGAGATAATAATATAAACGACACAGAGCGGGAGGTTCTGTACCACCAACTGGCTATTGCGGCATTTATTACCCATGTAACAACTTCACCCCATCAAGCCGCTCCACCTGGCGCCCAAGGCTATATTGCACCGTGAAGTAATCCACACACTTCACAGCGCTTTCAAAGGAAATCGGAACTATTCATAGAAAAACAGACACAAACACCATAAGTCTTCTTTTACATCACAGAGGTAAAATTTCTATAAGGAATCCTTCCATAACGGCACTCAGTCATACGTTTGTAACGGAAACTGGCTATTCACAGGTGTTAAACGCCCCCCCCCCTCACACGAGAGAGCAAGGTTACGTAGTTCCTTTTGCCGTTACTTCTAAGATGATTAGAGTAATACATTATTTTAATCAGCCGCAGAAAAAAAACTAGGTAAAATTCTGAGAAATAGACTGCTGACATTGTCCTTGTATTTTGTAATGCCACAGAGAGAAAAAAAATGTCTGCACTGACGTTACCACAGGGTCTATAAACTTACAACTGTTGCACCGTTTGCTAACTTGTATAATGGATCCTGGGTCTGGCCCCAAACAGCTACAAAGCTATGGCCCATTCAGGATGTTAAATAATCACCATTCAGCCAGTAGAAGGGTGCGATACTCCCTGTTGGACGACATTCTGTAGAACAACTTTGACTTCTTGCCTCCTTCCCACAGACTGGATGGTATGACGTCACGTCTTCAGCTAACGAATATGGGTAATGTGACCAAATATAGGTATGCTCCCGTGACGTATGAAACTTTTCCCGCCATTTTTTTCTGACAAAACGACCTAGAGGCATTTCCTAATACGGGAATCATGCCCAAATATAGACATGTTGCTATCAAGTATGGAAGATCCAAATGAAAGTTTTAAATGAATGCGTCAGGCAACTAGGTTGGATCCTACTGGTTTATTTATGCACAAAGAGACAAAATAACACTGTACAAAGGCGTGTCAATGACATGTGTCCTTATAATTTAACTTAAAAAATATACATCACAACGAAATATGGAGAAATATGCAACAAACACGTAAACTTGGACAGTTCTCGGGGACAAATAATGACATCATCAAGAATAATGCGCATCATAGTTACATCAAAATGTGATTAATTGATTATAACCTTTCTGATTGCCACATTTTATTTTATCATCTTTGAGTGGAACCTGCACCTGCAACAGATACATTCCCTCCCTGAAACTGTGTGTACCAAATTAAGGTACTGAATTTCCCCTCAGACTCTGTTATCATGTACATCTTACAGTTCAGTATAATATTTTAAACCTGAGAAACAACAAATAAACTTGAAGTGGCCTTACCATGGCCCTTTGACAAATCCACACAACAGAATACATGTAACACCTACTAACTAATTCCACCAGGGTACAGAATTCCGCCACCCTAAAATATACATCCAAACAGATCTCCAACCCAACGTCTGCCAGTTTAATGACCTCCTGTACTAGTATCTAAACTGTGTATTCCTGGGGGGTGCTGTACTAGAGATGTCTCAAACCCACTGTTTTTCAAAGTGGCAGATTTCTGCCACCCAGCGGATAAATGTTAATGGAGATTACACTGTGTAAAAACAACTTCAGATTGGCCATTATGCCAACAATACACACTTCTTTTTCTCAATGCATCTGAAAACAAAATCCAAACTATATCCTATCTCAAAAAACATACAAACACATCAGAAGCAAGACTAGTGCAATTGATATTTGACAGTAAGATACTTTTACATATATAACTGTAATATCTATAATATAATGTATATTACATAAACATTTCTGTTCTAATATATATAATATTATGCATATATTTTTCGTCTCCCTACACAGATGCAGCATACAATTTAGACACTTCATTTCATTCCGGGTGTTACAATTCGAAAATACACCCTGGGCTAAAAGATTCTGCTTTTATCAACATTCAACAACAACAACAACAGCAACAGTTACATCAACTGTTACAACAACACTTACATCAGCTGTTACAACAACAACGAGCATGTACATTAGGCCACCTTCACCACAGTCTGTGAATGCCAACTTTAACCTCATGATCAGTAACAAACACAATTCTAGGCCGCAACAATTTAATTCCTTGGATCATGTCCATTTTCTAGCAAAAATTCAGCGAGACTTCAGGTCAAATACCAGGACATTAAACTGCCGTGAACTTTACATTATTTGTTACAATGTTTCTGACCCATTCATTCATTCATTCATTCATTCATTCATTCATATATATACAAACTGCCATAGATGAAGGTTCAAACAATAATTGAAAAAAAACAACAACACTGCAATGGTGATGGCATACACTTGGCAAAGAAACAAATGATATAATATCAACAACCAAATAAAATATAACATAATCTGACAACATATCATAATAATATAATATAAACAGGCTCCATATTGAAAGTGTGCAGTTGACATGTAATGCATAAGGGTTTGCCTGCATACAACACAGCAGGTATCTTGTTACATTCATTTTTCTGGAAAGGCAAGACAGTTGAATATGGCATGTTCCAACAGTAAGCGATGTGACTGGCAAGGAGAATGCGAATCATGAAATAACATTTGATATGTTTTGCTGACATGATATGTTCACACAAACAAACGAGGAAGCTGACACATTACTTAGTGGTCATATATCATTATATAACATTCAGTTAGTAACAAAATAAATATATGGCTCAAAATGAGGTTAGTCTTTAAAAAAAGGGAAATAATGAGAAATGTGATTTGGGCGTACACAAAGTGGCAAAGCTGCAATAGGTACATCGTGTGTACTTGACGGTCTTGACCTGACTGTCTTTTCTGCAAACACTGTTTAACCTTCTCCCTACTACCTTAAATCCCCGCAACCAACAGAGAAGTGGTAGCCAAACGGTTATTTCAGTGTGCTAAAGTTTTAAAACGTTTCTTCACAGCCATTTGGCACGGTGCACACGACAGTTTTCCTCCCCCATCCATACGGTTCACATATACTGCATGACGACACGTCTCTTATACTGCGGCCCAAGTTTTCACTCGGGGCTGTGTGTGAGGAGCTTTGGGCTGCTCCAGGGGAGTTTTCCTACTAGAAATGCTACTTGAGTGGCCTGGGGTTCCCCTTGCACAGTCCTGAGTGCACTCTACGTCCATTCATAAGTGTGTGTGCAAACCTAGCCTACATGGAGAGTTCCAAACATCTGCTGAATCACATGCAGCTTTCCGCCCATTCTTGGGCGAACATGATGAAGTGGTACGCCAAAAAAGCAATTACTCAAACAACTGGATATGATTTTGGAAACGGTCAGACGTTTCAAGTAGCATCCACTACTTTTCGCCAGTGACTGTGAGCAAGATCAGTTGAACAGCAGGTTTATAACCACGAACTATGAATTGATATGCAAATAAGGAGAAGACAAATTCTTAGATAGTCCAATAGAAAGCAAATTAGACAACTCAAGACAATGTTGAAGTAAAAGGGGACAATAGCTCCTATTGTTTTAGTATAGGAGCTAAAGCTAGTTTGCCCCAAAGGCTATGTCCCCAAGTGCCAGACAGTTCCACCCTTAGCCCTCCTTTCATGTTGAGGGTTGGATGAAACGGTAGCAGACCGTGGCAGGGAATCTCCAGCTAGCCTTGTGCCTGGTTGGCTGCTTGGCATTTTGATGATCTATACTATGACTAAACACCATAATTACAATAACTCTTATCTGTAACAAAATTTGATCACTTTCTTCTTATTAGATTAGACCAAAACCTACAAAGGAAAAGTCATGGCAATCTTAACTTGATGGTGAGTTTTTCTGTCACCACACACCAACATACATATGCACACAGGCACACTCTTACACTCATACACACACATTGCACAAGTCCACACACCCACACATGTGAAAAATATCCTCCTAGCCGGGTGCAGTTCTGACATCACTGACTAGAGGGCGCTGCTTGTGCGGAGCCTGGTGAGATGGTCGCCTGCCGGCCTGCCATTGGTCGGATCATGCCCTTGGCCTGTCCCGGCAGCCCGAAGCAGCCCTTGTGCAGCACCATGTAGGCGCCGCCCTTCGCTGGCTGGCTGGCCGGCTGGTGCAGCAGGTGGCTCAGGTGCACCGCGTAGCCTTCGTTAATAAACTGTAACAACAAACAAACAACGGTTAGAACACAGTAAACACATCTGAAGCAGCCCTTGTGCAGCACCATGTAGGCGCCGCCCTTCGCTGGCTGGCTGGCCGGCTGGTGCAGCAGGTGACTCAGGTGCACCGCGTAGCCTTCGTTAATAAACTGTAACAACAAACAAACAAACAACAGTTAGAACACAGTAAACACATCTGAAGCAGCCCTTGTGCAGCACCATGTAGGCGCCGCCCTTCGCTGGCTGGCTGGCCGGGTGAACCGCGTAGCCTTCATTTATAAACTGTAACAACAAACAAACAAACAACAGTTATAACACAGTAAACACATCAGAAGCAGCCCTTGTGCAGAACCATGTAGGCGCCGCCCTTCGCTGGCTGGCTGGCCGGCTGGTGCAGCAGGTGACTCAGGTGCACCGCATAGCCTTCGTTAATAAACTGTAACAACAAACAAACAACAGTTATAACACAGTAAACACATCAGAAGCAGCCCTTGTGCAGAACCATGTAGGCGCCGCCCTTCGCTGGCTGGCTGGCCGGCTGGTGCAGCAGGTGACTCAGGTGCACCGCATAGCCTTCGTTAATAAACTGTAACAACAAACAAACAACAGTTATAACACAGTAAACACATCAGAAGCAGCCCTTGTGCAGAACCATGTAGGCGCCGCCCTTCGCTGGCTGGCTGGCCGGGTGAACCGCGTAGCCTTCATTTATAAACTGTAACAACAAACAAACAAACAACAGTTATAACACAGTAAACACATCAGAAGCAGCCCTTGTGCAGCACCATGTAGGCGCCGCCCTTCGCTGGCTGGCTGGCCGGCTGGTGCAGCAGGTGGCTCAGGTGCACCGCGTAGCCTTCGTTAATAAACTGTAACAACAAACAAACAACGGTTAGAACACAGTAAACACATCAGAAGCAGCCCTTGTGCAGCACCATGTAGGCTCCGCCCTTCGCTGGCTGGCTGGCCGGTTGATGCAGCAGGTGGCTCAGGTGCACCGCGTAGCCTTCGTTTATTAACTGTACAAACAAACAAACAACAACAACAACAGTTAGAACACAGTAAACACATCTGAAGCAGCCCTTGTGCAGCACCATGTAGGCGCCGCCCTTCGCTGGCTGGCTGGCCGGCTGGTGCAGCAGGTGGCTTAGGTGAACCGCGTAGCCTTCGTTAATAAACTGTAACAACAAACAAAAAAGCAGCAACACAGTAAACACATTTGTGAAGCAGCCTAAGCTTTACGGACTGTTACCAACAAACAAATAAACATCATGTAACACAGATATTACAGAGAGCAGCATTTTGGTAACACCAAGCAGACAATAGCACTCCTC